>NC_136904.1:90326716-90496716 GCF_949606895.1 Notothenia rossii
CGTAGAAACCATGGTGTCCCCCATTGTCAAGTCAGTTTTTCTGACACATTGATGGTTTTCCATTGTAGGCATCAGACACACTTATGACACGAGTACTCTTCTGCAATCTAAGATAGTCTGGCCTTGTTGTCATGGCATCAATCCCAGACCTGGATGGTTGGATCCAGTGCACGAGCATTTCATTCAGTGTGAGTCAAAGCAGAACCATGTTTATTGTTTGGATTTACAGAGACGGATTACAAGCACAACCTGCACTTTTAAACTAAATCAACGTGACTAACCATCTTTATTGGACACACTGTGATCCCATGGACATACTTTAGTAAATACTTTAGGGTCTTGAGTTCTTCATTCCTGTAACTAAAAGGCTTACTTCACTTGATACTGGATCACGTTAAGAAATAGCTAACTACTCACTAGTTCGCACTCTAGTTCTGCATCCATTGCCATGCATGAGGATCAATCCCACATACTTTATAGGTGATTGTTGAACCTTATTTGAATGGAATAAATACACATGTATACGTTTATACTCTAGTTCTGCTCACATTGCCTTCTTCTGCCCATGAATCCTTGCACTTTGGATTTCCTTAAAGCCCCTGTCACACTGTCCCGAAATTGACACCCGATGGACACACGATTAAGGAAATGTTCAAATTCGGCTCTGATCGTAACAACATCGGGCCATTCGTGAGGGCATCTTAAGCCATCGTATGACCGCCGGTGGAGTTTCTCAGGCTCCGGCAGCAACTTCGGGAGCGGTGGCAAAATCTTTGGCAAAGATTTGGCCCGAATGTCTCGATGTTGCTACGATCAGAGCCGAATTTGAACATTTCCTTTATCGTGTGTCCATCTGGTTGTTTTATTGCACAACAAAATCATGTAAACATATTATGTAAATAACCCAATTTGTGTTCTTTGAAACTAAAAAGGATATCATATATTATTTTGAAGGCGAGGAAGTTGTTGTTGCTATGGAAACAACATGACGGAGAAAACTTAATATCTTCTACATATAAAGACGGAGAAGAACAAAGTCGGAAAATATCAGTACAGTATCAAAATACTTTAACATAATTGTTTGTGTTACTTTCGTTGCAGTTGTATGTCTTAAATGTAATGTAAATGTTGCCTTCGTGTGTGGTTCGGGGCCATCTTCGTGCGAAATTCACAATTCCATATTCGTGTGTCCATCGGGTGTCAATTTCGGGACAGTGGGACGGGGGCTTTACCCTTTACCTCAGCAAAACCTCCTTAGAAACAATTCAAATCAATCACAAGTTCTTTATAGGTTTTGCAACTGTTGAACCTTATTTGAATAGAATACATAAACATTTATACAGTTGCAAGAACAAGTATGTGAACCCTTTGGAACTTCCTGGATTTCTGCATAAATTGCTCATAAAATGTGTTCTGATCTTTATCTAAATCACAACAATAGACAAACACAGTCTGCTTAAGCTAAAACCACACAAACAATGATATGTTTTTATGTTTTTATTGAACACACCATGTAAACATTCACAGTGCAGGGTGGAAAAAGTGAACCCTTGGATTGAATAAGTGGTTGACCCTCCTTTGGCAGCAATAACCTCAACCAAACGTTTCCTATAGTTGCATATCAGACCTGCACAACGGTCAGGAGGACTTTTGGACCATTCCTCTTTACAAAACTGTTTCAGTTCAGCAATATTCTTGGGATGTCTGGTGTGAATCGCTCTCTTGAGGTCATGCCACAGCATCTCAATTGGGTTGAGGTCAGGACTCTGACTGGGCCACTCCAGAAGGCCTACTTTCTTCTGTTGAATCCATTCTGTTGTTGATTCACTTCTGTGCTTTGGGTCGTTGTCCTGTTGCATCACCCATCTTCTGTTGAGCTTCAATTGGTGGACAGATGGCCTTAAGTTCTCCAGCAAAATATCTTGATCAACTTGAGAATTCATTTTTCCGTGGATGATGGCAATCTGTCCAGGCCCTGAGGCAGCAAAGCAGCCCCAAACCATGATGCTCCCTCCACCATACTTCACAGTTGGGATGAGGTTTTGATGTTGGTGTGCTGTGCCTTTTTTTCTCCACACATAGCGTTGTGTGTTCCTTCCAAACAACTCAACTTTGGTTTCATCTGTCCACAGAATGTTTTGGAACATCCAGGTGCTCTTTTGCAAACTTCAAACCTGCAGCAATGTTTTTTCTGGACAGCAGTTGCTTCCTCCATCTTATGACCAACTTATGCAGAAATCCAGTTAATTCCAAAGGGTTCACATACTTTTTCTTGCAACTGTATATTGTTACTTTCTGGTAATTATATACACTGTAAAAGCTTATACAGTTCTTTGTTTGTAATTGATCTTGAAACTCAATTATATTAATTGGAAAGTTGCAAATCAGTGTTTTCCTACAATATTCTTCATGACAATATTACTCTAATGACAGCAGCCAACATGAACTCTTCTCCTGGGGAGTGTAATCATTACCTGGACTTGATGTGTATTAATGTTTGTCTGCTGGGGGGGAAATAGTCTGTTCAAAATGAGTAAAAACAATCATTCGGCCACATTCGCAGTGTTCTCCCTTTATATTTACCACAGGTTAAACAGAGAACATTGCGTTCATAAACACACGGCCGATTGAGAAAGTTAGACGTGTTGCGTGTTCTGGGAAATCTCCAGATATGCTCACCACCTGTCCTGATACTCGCTGGACCCATGACTAAACACTTAGAGAGACGAGCTGTTTCTTTTTTAATCTGCTGAGGAATCCACCTCCCGGGCACCAATCATACCAAGGTGTTATTATATTCGCCCATCTTGTAATCATTTTGTCCAAATATTATGATTCAACTTCATGGCGGAACATTCTGTGCATAATAAAAACTGCTGATTGTTTTGTTGACATTCGGGGAGAATGCAGGAACAACAATTGAGTTAGAAGTCAAAATGTATACGGCGTATCGCGTTGTTTTAACATCTTTAAAGAGGTCATGTTATGCTTTTTGGGCTTTCCCTTTCCTGCTGTGTGTTATATAGGTTGTGGTGCATGTAAATGGTCTGCAACATACTAAAATCCCTCTGTTCCCTCCAGGAGTTTCTAATTCCCCCCTGCATAATATTCACTATCTGGTGTCTCAGCAGCAGTTTACTTTGAAGTTAATTCTCTCATTTATTTTTCTCTGATTTTGCCCGCTACACCTTTGTTTACTTCCTGAACATAGTGACATCACTATGTTACGCTTCTATTGGCTAGCCCTCCAACACATTGTACATGACCTCTCTAAGCGGTTGCCCAATCACAACAGAGCCGGCCAGCTAACCAATCAGAGCAGATTGGGCTGTGGTTTCAGACAGAGGGTGAAAAGAGTATGAGAGAAATAAATAGCTGTTTGAACATTAAAGCATGGAGACATGTCACAGTAGAGACACTACATACAAATATGAAGCTGAGAATGTGCAGAATGTGGCCTCTTTAAGGAAGCTTATTTTGAATTTGTGATACAGGAAGGAGTTGTAGGGAGATTTGAAGACATCCCTCATGTCTGCTCTCACAGGGAACTGCACAGAAAATAAATGCCATTGTTTCGTCACCAAAAGTGAGACATTTCACATTCACATGCATTCAACCACAATAGTTTGTAACATTAGATTGAAGACCTACTGTAACCAGACCTTACTGAAACCACGGACTGTGATTTAAAACCCTGTCTTCCAGGTTATCAAACTGCTCATGCGAATAATTTTCTTTTTACGTAACATCCTCAGAAAATGAACCATCTCTTTTCAGCTGAGCTCAGACAGCCACTGAAGCAACACCACACAAAGAACTTGAAGTTACGACACACTAAAGCTTATGTATTTTTTTTAGATGTTATATCATTCGAGTATTGCTCAACAGTGTGGGTTAATGTAAAAACCAACATCTGCAAAATGTTGTTTCTTATATGAAGAAACAACACCTGACGTGTGAGAAGCCTTTCAACACGTCTCTTTTCAACATGTTTGCATGTGTGTTTTGGGGAACAAACATCAGAAAGAGGCCCGTAAGAGAGAGAGGACAAACTCTTTGTTTTAAAATTACTTTTAAAGTTTATTCAAAGAAAAAAACCTTCAGGAAAATACATGACTTCCTGTCATACACAGAGAGGACATAAGTTAGAGTAGCATGGAAGAAACAGCAGAGGAAAAACACGTTGCCTCACATCCAAGCCTGCAGCGAGCGTTACTGCATGTTCCCACGAGAAGCAGCGCTATGTGAATACCTGAAATGAACAACACGTGTGTTCCCTTATTGTTTTGTAAGTAGGTTATTAAGTGGGGAAGGGGGGGGGATGACGAAAGAAAAGAAAATATCCAGCAATAACCGGGCTCAAAAACAAAGATTTAAAGACTCGTATGCATTAAAACATAAATATGGTGATGCACATTAGTGTAACAAAACATTGCCTCTGTAAACATTTTCTCCACCTATGGTGAGCGTAACAATATTAAACCACCGCAGTCGCATAGTTACGTGTACATAGACTTACAGAAACAACAGAAACTATTGTTAAGCTTTCAGACTAGCTCTAAAACTTAAGAATACACAATGCTTCAAGTGATTTTTTTTAATGGATTTCCAAGTAGTGGTTTTCATAACAATAGGTTAACATGTTTTAAATGCTGCCCCCATGGCACGGTTCCAATGCAACTTTCAGACTTATCTCTCATCTTTTTTTTATACCCATTAAGAATATCAATACAAACCACTATTTTTTAAGAAGTCAATACAGCCATTCATCAAGGCTTTGATGCATAAGAGACACACACTGGGTAGTACTGCACACACACACCTCAGACGACACAGCATTGAGGGATCAGAACTGCTTTTCCGTAAGAGGGCCGGGAACAGATTGACGGACCGTGCCCTCGTGTTTAAATGTCATCGTCAGGGCAACGCACACCCTTTGTTTGTGACCCGACGTGTGTTGACATGAGGTGAGTTCACGTCATGTCAGATGAAACAGAGGAAAGTCCAGCCCGAAGGAGATCGATGCTGCCGTTTGCCGCCCAGTCTTTCACATATACACACAACTTAAATAACAGCTGGAGCAGGAAGTCGAGGGGGGAGGGGGGAAACAAAAAAAAAGGGGTTCCTTCCCCCGTAAAAGTGGGTCTCCGTCTCCGCAGACAGCCGTGAGGAGAAGTCCTGCTCCGTGCTGCTGGTTTCCCATCATCACAGGTACACTGACATCCAGAGTCTGAACAAAAATCCCTCCTCAGCTCTGCAAGGCATTTGGAAAAAGGCTCCTTCCCCCCCCCCCCCCCCCCCTCCCCTCTCCCCCCACCACGGAAAATATCTACACCTGACGTAGAGGCTCCGCTGCTGCAGGTTCTCCATCGTCTTTACTTGAAATTGAACATCTAGGATCACTTGTGACAAGATACAAAGCAAAAATAACATCATCTCATGCCTTGGACCACCACACGGTAATACGTCTTTCTACATTCTTGACACTTAGTGCATTGCATTCATACAAATGGGAAATGATTTGAAATCCACTCCTTCTGCTGACCATGCGTTTTTCTCTCTGCCACCTAGAACACATTTTGTCGATGACACTGAACTCTCCGAACTCACACACACATAACTCTCTCCTCTCCTTCGTCCACCATTACTATCTTTTTTTAAATGTATATCTTGACTATTCACAGCAGTTTGAGTTCTCGAGTTGCACGAGGCGAGTATATGTAGTCATGTTTCATCCCGTTTAAAAACATGACACTATCTGGAAGATTCAATGAACTTTTTTTATTATACATAGACACCTTTTTTTATTTCAATAAATCTTTTGGACCACATCACTTTTCTTATTAGACAAACACACCTTGCACTTCTGTGGGTTCAGAGTAAAAGCAAGCTAACTGTGGGGTGGATGTGCGTAAATCTTAAAAAAACAAAACAAGGTAAAAGACATGTTTTACTCCACATAGAAACACTTATCTTCAAGGAATAATAATAGTAATAATTGAAAAAATACTATTCTGAAATCCATCTGCTTCGGTGTTTTCTCTCTCTTGATCGCCCTCCTTTTTTAAAAGCACCTGTCCAAACAACACAATACTTGAACGAAACACACACACACACCCACCTGTCGAGTCCCATCCATCAGACTTACAGTACTACCTCAAATATTTACTCTCCAGTTCCACTTGCTCCGGGTTTTTTTACAAGTTTCCCCCAGGCTGACCGTCTCCACCTCTAACCAGCATGTCAGCAGTAATGGACCAAACAGAAGTACATTTACACACACTACTGTAGTATTAATACAACAGACTGCCACCCTACCGGCCTCTTAAACACTCACATGAAAGAGCGAAGGGGGGGATTTCTTAAAGACAGAAGGTAGTAGCATTACAAGTGGTACTAGTAGGTAGAAGACCTCCAGATTACTGACCAGCCCAGGAGAAAGGATGTGGAGTAAAAAAAGAAAAAAAGAAATCCCATCGCACCATAAAACGGAGAGGGGAAACCAAAAGTAGTTAACCCCCTTTTTTTCTTAAATTCACATTAATATATTTCTACTTTCATTCATATATCTGATAATCATTTATGTCGTCACTTCAGGCGTCGCAGGCGGCCCCGGAGCTCGGCTGCTGCTCCGGAGGAAAGGTGAAGTCTTTGTTGTTGACACTGGAGAAAAAAGGGCTGGTTGCTCGTGGGTTTTTGTTCTGGTTTGGTTTGTCCGAAGGGCTGAAAAGACATCGACCGTGGGTTCTGAGATCCAGTGTTAGCGAGGGAGGAGGAGGAGGAGGAAGAGGAGGAGGAGGAGGAAGAGGAAAAGAAGTGGACCTCTACCAGCTGAGCAGGTTGCTGCGGCCCAGAGTCATAAAGTAGACCTGGCTGGAGCCTCCGGACCGAACGGAGGCGAAGAACACCTGAAGGAGAAAGATGGAGGTTTTAAAACAGGGTATATGCAGGAATCCTGAAGTCACATGTAAAACCTTTTAAGACCCTTTCCATACATTTTAAGACCTCATCGCCACTTTGAGTTCTAACCGGTTACCTTGGCGACACACTTCACCTCACATTGACTATATACAGTATTGATTGTCCTTCCTCCTTATCTTCCAACCATTTGGACGCAGATTTGCATTTCCCCATAACGATGTTGCTTAGCAACCGGCGTAAACGGACCTTCGCGCGCTATCAAGCAGTGAGCGTGCGATGTCCTGTTCAGATGACGTCACATCCAACGGGATGCCATAAATAAACTACACAGAATCACACTACACACCTACGCAATGATTACATCCAGGCAGACTGTAGAATACAACCTCTTTGGACCATTTATATACTTATTGAAAACAAGCTACAAAATGTAAAACCTTGGAAAATGCCGTTTAATATTTTTTAATAGCCTTAATTTTCGCTAAATTGATTTATCAACTTTTAATACTTTTTAAGACCCCGCGGACACCCTGCTAAGATTCAAAGGTCTTATCGTCATATGCTCAAAGCTACAGTGTAGAAATGGCCATACAATTCTTCTGACCTGAGCTCCTCCAACAATGCAACATATATAATAAAATACAAAAATAAAAAATAGTGAAAAAAGTCTATATACATTTCTATAGAATATGGGATATGTACAAGAACAGAATATGAATATAAATAATGTAAATTAAGAAAAAAAGAAATACGGTTTATTGCGGTGATAACTATTTATATAAATTAGCATATTGCAAGATGACAACTTTTTCCTTAATCATCTGTCATTATTCACTCAGCTGCAGTTAGAGTTTAAACAGGAAACCTCATGTCCTGGGTTGGGAGGGTTAATGCTGTTACAGTTACTAGTTATCTGTAAAAAAAAAAAATGATATTGACAGCTTATCCTCAGAATCCTAATCAATGGATGATTCAACAAGTGGACTAAGACACTTTTCTGGAAATGAATCTCATTGTATATACTTTCATCATTTCCCATTCAGGCAGCGCTAAAGAACCACAGAGGAAAGAACAAATGTCTTCTTTGATTGTGTACTTCTCGTATGTCCAAACAGACAAGTGGGTTAAAGGGAGAAGAGAAACTAGAGCAGGTACTTCCACAACTCTCAGAGCTGAGCAAAGGAAAGTGACTGTAATAAGACAACAGGCTCTAGTGTGTCCTCTCAAGTGTCCGAAACAAATATATGAAAGCACAAGCAGATGATACCATTCAATGGGGCGAAACTAGCCTGTCAACAGCGGTGGTACGTTGTCAACATATTGCTGATAGTGTATTTTTTTGGCAGAAAGGCATCTCACACCAAAAGGGCATTATGTGGACACAGGCCCAGCTGAACACTAACTCATCCCACTTTACAGGATGTGTTGTTGACTGTCTCACCTTGTCGTTTCTCTCACAGAGGAACTTGAGTCTCTGGGCTCTCTTGTGCATGAAGACGCCGTCCAGATGTCCCGTCTCCACCGAGCGGATCTCGATGGCCTTCTCCCCCCAACCCATGATCTGGTTGGAGCGGATGTAGGCTGCAAAAAGGTATTTAGGTTAATCAATCGATATACTGATCATCCGATGCCTTTCATGTGTGTGTGTGTGTGTGTGTGTGTGTGTGTGTGTGTGTGTGTGTGTGTGTGTGTGTGTGTGTGTGTGTGTGTGTGTGTGTGTGTGTGTGTGCAGCTGTAGGGCGAATGATCAATGTTAGAGGTTGTGTGGGTGAAATACAATAGCTGTGTGCATGTGTTAGCTAATGATTAATCAATGATGAGCAATTCATCTGGGAGAATTGAATAATAAACTATAAGGTGTGCAGAGATGGCAAAAGTACACATATCTTTACTCAAGTAGAAGTACAGATACTGGTGTTTAAAAATACTCTGGTGAAAGTAGAAGTACTGACTAAACTTCTTTACTCAAGTCAAAGTAAAGAGGCTTTGAAATGTACTTCAGTAAAAAGTACCCATAACTAGCAGCTGTTTTAAAGAGTACCTGACCTCCCTTTATATTAATAGAACAATAATGTCATTGTTAGCTAATGAATGTTTCCATGGTGACCAACGGCAACATGACAACGTTTCCATTGGTCCCTCTTCTTTAGAGAAGACCAGGAAATGATGGATACACGGATCGTGTTCAAATCAATAGGCACGCAATGACTCTAAATAATAATGATCACGCCACCAAACACACATTCAGACTAAAGGAACCAGCCTGTTTGGAAAATGTGAGAAGTAGAAAGTACAGGTATTTGTGTTCAACATGTAAGAAGTAGAAAGTACAGGTATTTGTGTTCAACATGTAAGAAGTAGAAAGTACAGGTATTTGAGTTCAACATGTAAGAAGTAGAAAGTACAGGTATTTGGGTTCAACATGTAAGAAGTAGAAAGTACAGGTGTTTGTGTTCAACATGTAAGAAGTAGAAAGTACAGGTGTTTGTGTTCAACATGTAAGAAGTAGAAAGTACAGGTGTTTGTGTAACTTATGCCCCCCTGCGACTCACCCACGGAGGTCGGCATCTCGCCCCATTGCAGCACCACGTCTTTGGTGATGCGTCCGTACGTGTTGACGTAGACTCCTTCGTCCTCGTAGCACACCAGCAGCTCGATGCCGTCGGTGTTGGGCAGGATGATGATGGCGTGAGACTGGATGTGGGTCTGGATCTGCAGAAACACAAAACAACACGGTGTGTGCTGTGAGTTTTATCTGGGAAAGGATATGTGACATATGGATCCTTTTACGAGTTAGCTCCTACAATGGGAAAGCCTACGGACGAGGATTAGGGCAGGGACAAGGACAAGTGACATTTATTTGGAGATCTGACCAAAAGTGATGTTCTTCTTCTGATAGAAAAAAATTGTGAGACTTTCAGGAAAAAAAAGAAATATTTTCTAAGAATTTGGACTTTTCTCATATTCTCACATTTTGAGGATTAAAAAAAAATTAAAAAAAATGAAATGTGACTTTTTTGTGAATTGAGATTTTCAGGATTTTTTTAAATGTATTTCTCAGAATGTCACATTTTTATCATGGATTCTGATACTTGGAGAATATTTATTATTATTTCTCAGAAGTCAGGCTTTAACCTCAGAACAAATATTGTGGCCTGAATCATCTTCTGTTAAAAACTCAAATCCCATCGAGCTCACTAACCTAACACTAACCTTTCAGTCTGAGAAATTCTTGTCTTGTGAAACCTCCTTTGAATAGATGTGTGTGGACATAATGCATGCTGTTCTTACGTGTGTGGGCAGGTAGATGTCGTACACGGCCCCAGAGTCGACGTCCACGGCGTGGAAGCCTGAAGCTGAGCCGTAGATGACCTTTAACCTCTGACCCTCCTCCACGGTCAGGTCCACCAGCAGGGGCTTGTGCACCAGGTCACCGAAAGACTGAGAATCACACAGGTCAGAAAAACAGCTCGAGCATCATGAGGGTAAATATTTGCCAGGGTGGAGGTTATCAGTATTGATAGCAAGCTGAACAACATCTGACCCTTTGACAACAAAAAACTAAATGTTTTTACTTAATAATAATAATAATAATAATAATAATAATAATCCCCAATTTGTATGATATGTGTATCTTTTTTTTGTGTGTTAAAAGCAAATCATAAACATTATATTTTTATCGTCAAATGTTTCAGGTTAATTCATGTGTCCCTGCTATTAAAAGGCCACTGTAGATTTAACATCAGCTGACTGCAATCTAAGATATTCTCCTTAAAGTGTCTACACATCACATGACAAGAGCTGTTAGGTATGGGGTTTCTCTACAGTGTGGCCTTATGGGTAACATTCAAGGCCAGTGGATTCTTCCTTTCCACTGACAGGCAAACGTAATCAAAAAGACACAAGATATGCATCGGCAGCAAAACATCATCTTAACAATCAAAAACAAACAAGTCCACCGCCGTCTCAACGAGGCAAACAGCAGCCCGCCATGGAATATGAATCAGTGGCTCATCATGTAATCCCTGTTGTATCCGTTACTCCCCCACACTGTCCCTCACACACACTAAAGAACCCACTCCCCAAACCTTCATTACAGATGTAGTAGTGCTCATGTGTTTGTTGCCAAAACACACAGCTGAGCGAGGCGTTGACTCACCTTGAAGGCCATGAACTTGTGGTAGGGTTTGGGGGCCCAGGCGTAGACCTCCACCGAGTTCTTCAGAGCGAGAACCAAGAACTTGATCCTCTCATATTTCACTGGGGAGCAGAAGACACAGAGAAACATTAGAAGAATAAAAAGGCATCAGCTAGCTCATCCATCATCATGGCCAGGTGCGTGGTCAGGTAGTCCCTGCAGGTCATTAACCCTTAGGTCTCCCGTGACCCGTTTCAAGTTCAAATGATAAAATAACTACGCTCTAGTTTTTTTTTTATCGGAAACAAGGATTCATGATATCCTCTACCACAGCAGCTAAACACTACAAAACTGATTTTGACCATTTTAGCCAAGTCTGAAGGTCTCTAAAAAAAAAAAAGTGTATAATTTGGTGTTCGGGTCTGGGGAGACCCAGCAGAATTGTTGTGGGTCAGTCGGGGTCAAATGTTGCCATCTTTGACTTTAGACACCCCTCCCCCCTTCATCCACTGTAACAATAATTTTTCGCAACATGCACCTGGTCTCCCCTCCCCCTGCCCCCCTCCCCCCACGGGAAATCGACATTTCTCAAAGAATATGTGCACTTACACTTGAACCTGAACTCACACATGCACGTGTGCAATAAGTGGTGTAATGTGTTTTGGGGCCATAACATTAAATGACAAAGGATTGTACGGTTATGAATGCATAATAAGTTATGACGTAGTTAAAACAATATTGGATGATAGTCATTTTTTGTGTGTGTTTTAGACTGAGATAAATCATGGGTCAAAATTGACCCGCGAACACCATGAAGGGTAACAGCTTTCGAACACAACACAAGGGTTAAGAAAACAAGTTAATTATATAATCTGGGATATGAATGTATACTTTTCTGTAACTATAAAGGGATTTCAGAGGACAAGAAAAGAGGAGTGTTCAACTTTAAGAAATGTCTAATTAAAAAAATGTGTCTCCGTTTTTATAAGGTCCCTACATCGCTGCTTCTTGACCAATACAAATAATACATTTGATATGTCTATATTTAAAGGGTTTTAATTATATAATATCATACTTGGATGTAGTATTTCTAAATGTGCAGAAAGCTCAACCAAGATGTCACAGAACAGTTGGGGCGCTTTGTCCGAGAATTTCACAAAAACAGATTTAAAATGTGTTTTCTTTGGAAAGTCCTTTACTTCCCAAAAGTGTGCCAACTTGCAGAAAACTTCAATCCGACAGAAAATCGATTCAGATTATAATATAAAAGTTCCTCGACAGGAAATGGATGTCATGTCAGCTCTGAAGAGGAGTTTCCAACAGGAAGTGCCGATCAGCGCCGCCATCACTGAGGACATTCTGAGCTGTAGACAGGTCGTTGTGTCCACTCAGCCCTCGCTGCATTATTACTTCATCGAGGGCTTTCCTTCAATCCTTATCTTCCGAAATCCCAAACATTTATAAACAGGCTGCGGCTGAATCAGGGTGCTGCTCTTCAAAACACTCAATAATTGAGAACGGATGGTCATTATAAGTAAGGTACAAATAAAACAGTATCACACAAATGCCTGGTTGGTGTCGCATGACTTTATATCAGTGATGCAAACACAGGTATGGTGAAAAAAGAGGGAACTATTCGAAGCAGAAAAAAAACAGCGTAATATACCATCTGACAATGACAGATTTTTCTTTTGGGATATTTTACAAATCACTCCCCTTTCAAACTCTATTCTTGTTATTTTTAACAACTTTTTTTTGTTACTGTCAAATAGTATTTTATACCTGTTAATAATTGAGTCTCTAATGTCTCATTATTAACTATAATGATCATATCAAGGTGTGCCTTAACCTCACTGAGCTGAGGTTATTTGAGCCTCTCAGGAGAGAGCTCTCTTCCACCTGGTTGTAGAAAAGCTCTTTAAATTCGTTAGCATAGCTAGCTAACCAGATGCTAATAACAACAGATCGCCACTGTGCTTACAACTAAAGACACAGCCTCGCAAACACTGCGGCATGTGTACGGCTCCTTATGGGTACTGCAATATTTGAAGAGCTGCAGCGGCGTTCCGATGCTCTCCGTTACTCCTTTCAGACGAGACATAACTACGTGAAGACCTATGGTGAAGACACGTTACGCTGTGTTGTGTTCAATGAACCTGTCCTTGGCCAGGAAAAACAGGCACTCGCTTGTTTAATTATTTTGCGATCTAGATTTCTTCTTCTTTTTTGAAGTGAGAAGTTGTCCGTCCGTCAGTCGGACGGACGGACTGACGGACCCCCCCCCCAAAACGAAAACTACGGTTCTCCACGAATTACACAAGTCACCCAAATCAGCGTTAGAAAAGCGGGAGGCGCCGAAAAGCGACTAATTTGCATCACTGTTATATATATGTGTGTGTTTTTGTTTAGTGTGTGGTCGCATTCAACTTTATTCTCTCTCCATGAATTGTTATTGCTACGGTTAATTTCGCCACAGCCTACGACGTAATAATAATAATAATAGATGACATTTGTAAAGCGCCTTTCAAGGGACCCAAGGCCGCTTTACATGGTGAACAAACAAACAAACAAAAGGGGCAAATAATAAAGTAAAAAATGTAATAAATAGCAGTAGGAGTGGAAGCAGGGGGACTGTGATGGGTTAGGGGTCAAAGGCCATGGTGAACAGGTGAGTTTTAAATGATGACGTAAGCCTTAGAATTCGGAGGAGAACGTCGTAACCTGACTAAAAATTCAAAGAACACTTTTGACTTTTTTCTCTGAATTCTAAGATTTTGAAGAAAAAGTAGATTCCTCAAAAGTCAGAATTAGTCAGACGTATTGATTTCTTGACCAGCTGTTTTTTGGTACCAAATACGAACCAGTTTTCGGGGCCGGTTGCGGTGGAAAGAGGAATAACTGTTTCAAATGTTTGTATTGAGAAGAAGCATATATTAATATATTAATGCTGTCAAAATTATCGCGTTAACGGCGGTAATACATTTTTTGAATTAACTGCGTTAAAAATATTTAACGCATTTAACGCATGTGCAGAATGGCCCGCCCCATACATCCCACCAGTGGCAGCGCTGGGGTAGGCTACAGCCATATCAACAAATGGCTTAGCCCCACCACGAACAATGATGTTAAAGTAAGCAAAATAAAGTCCGCCAACTCGCGCGGAGTAAATTGCACAGACAGCAGTTAGTAAGATTGATTTCAGTAGCCACTTGTCTGGAAATACTGAAGACTAGAAACGGTTTTGAAAACTTTTGTCACGTAGTGATCGTCTTCTCAATAGAACATCTTTGATAATGTCTTCTGGCCAATCAGAATCAAGATAACGGCGTGGTGTTGTTGCAGGAAGTCCCGACGGAGAATACTTTTGCTGTAGTACATCTCAATACACACATACATCAATACAACATTACGTGTTGAGAGAAATCAACACGTAATGAAATAAGACCCCACGGTTTGATGATTGATAGGTGTTTGGGCTGTCTTTCATTTTGACACACAGAACAATGTCATAATAAACATACATATATACTGTATGTTAAATGGATATATCCGCCTTCTTTCATTTATCTTTCCATTCCCACAACAATATACATAAAGAAATGGCATATGTTGGACATAGTTTGAATGGTGATTAATCTGATTAATTAATTTTTAAGCTGTGATTAATCTGATTAAGATTTGTAATCATTTGACAGCCCTAATATATATATAAGCAATAGCTCAGACTTCTTTGGGGTGGAAATCAAGCTTCCCTTTTTCAACATAGAAGACAGCCAACAAGAAATAATAAAGAAAAAACTTAGTGTCACAGGAATACCATACTTAATGTCACACATAGTCATAGTGGAAAGAGGAAGAACTGGTTTATCCTCGGGCACTAGCTTTGAACTTGACCTACAACCGGTTTTGGTGGAAAAGGGTTCTCAGTATTCGAAGATTTTCAAGAAAGAATAGAAAGTTTTTTTTCTCAAAAGTCAGAATTAGTCAGACATTCTTGACCAACAGTTCTTTGGTTCAAAATACGAGCCAGTTTCGGGGGCCAGCTCTCGGTAGAAGCAAGAAGAACTTGTTTGCATTCGGGCACTACCTCCAAACTGTACCTAGAACCAGTTTTGGTGGAAAGGACGTGTGTGAGAACGTGATCTTACCGACGTTGTAGTGCACGCAGCCCTCCAGGTCGCCCACGGTGGTCCAGCCCTGCTTCTTCTCCACCTCGGGGTCGTTGTGCAGGATCTTGTTCCTCAGCCAGGACAGGTAGTAAACACGGAGCTTGTTCTTCTTACCTGTCGTACATCAGAGAGGTCAAATAGGCTCTAAAATAAACTAAAGTCTCTCCTTTACGCCTGTTTTTAAGATAAGACGAGATAAGATACGAGTGAAACACAGGTCAGTACAGATAAGAATTCACGCAAGGATAATGAGAATAAAGTAAGTCTTTTGTAAAGGGTGTATTCTAGTGTGCATATTGTCAGTGTGTAAGGCCTCGAGGAAGGCTGCAGAAAAGTGTAGCGACTACACATATCCTTATTGGCTGCTGAGATTATTATTACTATTCTAGTCTGTAATCTTTGTCATGTGAAATGCATCTAAATTATATCATTTTTTACCGCTGCCATGATCAGTCTGAAATATAACACATGAAAAACATTATTATAACAGTGGGACGTTTCTCCCTCCTGAAGGTCTGCAGGGCTTTGCAACATTACGGGAAGTTGGTGAACGTGCGGGTCATGTCAGGACAAACTAACAAGCAGAATAACATGAGCCATGTAGTAACAATACATCGCCAGCAGGACCACTTTGAACTATTGTTCCATTTGATATTAATTTAAAAAAAGATAAGTTGTAGGGTGCTATAATAATGATCTGAACATGAAAGAATAAAGAATATGTGTCAAGGGGTGAACTCTGAGGCATGAACTTAAATGCACAACTCAGACTCAGACTCGGGTGGTATTCAAAAATAAAATAAATAAATAAAGACAAAAACAAGAAACACAAAACTAAATGCAATAATCTTGAGCATGAGAAAACGGGATAGGACCATGGAGCAGGCTTGAACGTGGTCATGAATAAGAAACAAACTGGCACTGGACAGGTGGGGACTAACACTATAT
Organism: Notothenia rossii; assembly: GCF_949606895.1. Lineage (NCBI taxonomy): Eukaryota > Metazoa > Chordata > Actinopteri > Perciformes > Nototheniidae > Notothenia > Notothenia rossii. Next base: position 90,342,893 of record NC_136904.1, read on the forward strand.
ATACACAAGGTGAGGGGAACAGGTGGAAACAATCAGGGCGGGGAAACCAATCACGAACACAGGAGACAAATAGGGAGCTGACAAAAACTAATATAAAGAATAAACTTTCATGATAAGTTTCCGAGACATGACAATATGCTAAGGTCCATCCATAGCATGCCATTGTCAGGATGAAGCCGGCTTCTACCTAATGGGGTTATCCAATTGAACAGTATGTACATCTCCTATAAGGTCTTTGGACATGAAAGCAGATCTGTGCTTTAATTGGAATAATTCAAAAGGTGAGAGTGAAACTAAAGATGGCCTTTTATATATATAGCTGTATCACCACTGAATATCCCAAGTGGAATCTTGGTTTTACGATGATCCTTAAAAAGTCTTAAAAGGACGAAAAAATGCATCTAAAAAACGTATTAATTTGTATTAAAATTAAATAAATCTCTCGAAGTGTTTGTGTGTATGACATGGGAAGATCAGTTTAATAAATAATATTTTTATTAATAATAATTGTAATATTTATTTGAATTAAAAATGTGTTTATAAATTAATTATTATTAAATAAAAAAAGTTTTAAAAAGGAAAAATAAATACAAAGTAATAATTATTAATATAACATTTTTTTTTTTTTTTAAATGCCGCTCTCCACACCATCACTAAGACCCGGATATCTCAGTATTTTTATTTTAAAGTTGATCTTCAATGTTATTCTGAGTGGCATTGAAAACGTCTGACGTTGTTGTTCTGCTTCCTCTCAAACGTGTGAACAATCCTTCTTTAGCTTCTCCATGAGTGACAATATTTCCATGATGCCAATGTTTACAAATTGGCACCGCAATCAAACTATGACATGGAAGGAAGTGTTCCTCTGCGAGATTTCCTTCCATGGAAAGCTCAAAGTGTGTGTCAACGTTACATATTGTAGACACACACACACACACACACACACGACACAGAGATTTACTCAACATCCGTTTAGCTCAAAATATCTGTTGTGACACAGCGTGCCTGCCGTGTGAGCGCCACGTTGAGAAAGAGGAGAAGTAGCAGCGTGATAGCACTTTCAATCTGAGAAACCTGAACTACATGTGCACAAATATTATTTATGAAACAGGAGACGTGCACAAGTTGTCTACGTCGGATACAGTGGTGGGAAGTAACTAAGAACATTTACTCAAGTACAAGTCTGAGGTACTTGTACTTCACTTGAGTATTTCCATGTTATGCTACTTTGTCCACTTCATGTATTTAACAACTTTAGTTACTTCTCAGATGTGGATGAATGATGTGAAATATAATCAAGTGTTGAATCAGACTTTAGTTCCACCTGGAGTAAATCCACAAGCTACCCTGCAGTATACAAAGTCATTCAAACTAGCTGCACCTTTACCAGCTTTGAGAACACTTTCATGATCAATCATTATAAAACATATCATATATATTATTCTGAAATGGACCAATGACTACTTTTACTGTCGCTACTTTAACTATATTTTGATGAGAATACTTTTCTACTTTTACTTGAGGAACATTTTGAAAAAAGGACTTTTAATGTAACAGTGTATTCCTACACTCTGGTACTTCTACTTTTACTCAAGTGCAATATCTGAGTACTTCTACCACCTCTGATTGGATGTGTGTGTGTGTGTGTGTGTGTGTGTGTGTGTGTGTGTGTGTGTGTGTGTGTGTGTGTGTGTGTGTGTGTGTGTGTGTGTGTGTGTGTGTGTGTGTGTGTCCTAGCATTACTATACTTGTGGGGACCTAAATCTGTTTACACAGCCACGTGTGGGGACTGGCTTCCCTTATAGGGACAAATTGGAGGTCGCCATGAGGGGAATCATTAATTTTAGGGTGAAGACTTGGTTAGGTTAAGGTTAGGATAAGTCTCCAGGAAATGCATGTAAGTCAATGTAATGTCCCCTGAAGTGGTGTGTGTGTGTGTGTGTGTGTGTGTGTGTGTGTGTGTGTGTGTGTGTGTGTGTGTGTGTGTGTGTGTGTGTGTGTGTGTGTGTGTGTGTGTGTGTGTGTGTGTGTGTGTGTGTGTGTGTGTGTGTGGAGAGGAAGGCCAATCATTTCAACATGACAGTGTGCTATAAGCTGCTACAGCAGGATGAACGGAAGTGAAACCATTTTATTAGTCTCATAATTAACTATAATAGTATTTATCTCTGTGTTTCTTATTTTCTCTACACAAGCATTCAAATACATTTCTACAATTGTGTGTGTTTAAGTGCATCAGACAGATCAATTCTTTATCGCAGTGGGAGTAATTTGGCCGCATTAAATATAATAAAAGTGTGTGTACTGAGGTGTGTGTGTGTGTGCGTGTGTGTGTGTGTGTGTGTGTGTGTGTGTGTGTGTGTGTGTATACCTGATATAGTGACCAGGACGTTGAGGCCCTCCAGGACGTCCATCTGCTGGAAGCGCCGTCGGCTGATCAGAGGGTAAACTTTCCCCTGACCGCTGCGATCCAATAGCATCAGACCGCTCTCTGTGCCCACCAGCAGGTTCACTCCTATACACACACACACACACACACACACACACACACACACACACACACACACACACACACACACACACACACACACACACACACACACACACACACACACACACACACACACACACACACACACACACACACACACACACACACACACACACACACACACACACACACACACACACACACACACACACACACACACAATTAGGAGAAGATCAACATCACGGTAAAGCTGGAAATAGAGCATCCAGTCTAGACAGTGTTCTGCAGTGTAATCAGTGCCTTGCTGCCCCCAGGTGGTGAAGACTTCACACACATTATTATATACATATATATATATATATATATATATATATATATATACATATATATATATATACATACACAGTGCAAATAAACACACACATTCGGTCTGAATACACACTTGCACTGTTATGGAGAGGTGTTGGAGAAAATAGACTGCCAGTTAACTTTATTAATTAATCAAAATGTGGGAAATTATTTTGTTACATCAGCATTTAAAAAATAATAATTGCACCTGACTTAAGAATGAAATACAAAGTTAATATATATATATTTATGTTAACAATAGAGAGATATATAGCCATGATCTAGAGAGTGCACAATATACAAATAAATATACAGAATAAGTTATAGTAATAATAAAGTAAGGCAGTAAAGTGTGTTTAAAGTCTGGTTGAAAAATTGAAGACATACCTTAAGACAAACAGACAAGCTTAGTTGATATATATATATACATACTATAAAGTCATTAATAACCCATTGTGTAGTAAACAAGTCATAATTAGGGAATTCCCAACCTTTGATAATGATGGTAAAAGTGAAGGTTATTTATGATTTTCTTAATTGTATTTAATTGTTATTATTCTTTTATTATTCTATTCTTTTGGAATAAAGTGCTTTGTTTTCAATCACAAAGTCATGTGCTTCTCTTCACTTTGGTGTTTGTGAAGCACTTCTCCTTTTGTGTTCGAAAAGCTGCTATAAATAAATAAAGTTAGGTTTGAGTCCTCTCACCCCACAGTGCGGCACACAGGATCTCGGAGTTGAACCTCTTCTTGTATTTGCGGATCTCGGGCGTGTCGCTCTGCGGGCGGGTGTTAACGGGGTTCACGTTGACGACGGATCCTTTCCGGGAGGGGTCGGCCCGCAGAGCCTCCGCCAGCCGGGCGTCGTTAGCGTACCCTACAAGGTCAAATGGAAGGTCAAAGGGAGGGGCTTAGGTGCAGGAAGTAGAATTCAGTCAAAGTCAACTTTATTGTCAATCTTTCGGTTTGTGTGTATTCTGTATTTGTGTCATTGTGTTATGCAGTTTGTATTTCCAGGTGTATATTTTCCACATGTTTATATATATATTTCCATCCATCCATCTTCTCCCGCTTATCCGTGGTCGGGTCGCGGAGGTAGCAGTTCCAGCAGAGAGCCCCAAACTTTCCTTTCCCTGGCCACATCAATATATATATATTTTTTTTATGCTATTTTAATTCTATTTCTGACATATTTTGGACTGTTTATTTCTTGTGTCTTAATTTCTCTTCTGTAAATAGATTCATTTAAGTTCAATTTCGTAGGTCCTTTACCCCTGTTCGCTCCAGAGGAACCTATTTTTCAGAGTTTGCTTCAATAGCCACAGCTTTAAAGTGTGATTTTAAGCTTAAAACCACCAATAAACCACTGGTGATCAGTCCGATACAAGATTGTGTTTCCATCTTAAGCTTTGTTAGTTAGTTAGCTTCGTAACCGATGTAATGTAACAGCTGTGACGGTTGTAGCTTTTCTCAGACGCGGAGGGATACTGACTTGTTGTGAAAAGTAACTACAATTCTACCCGTGATATACGCGCATTATATCACGGCTAAGAACCAATCAGATTGCTTGATTTGACTTGTCCGTTTTATAAAAGAGCATTATCTCACCACTTGTAGTCTCTAGCTTGATATTTTTAAATTCAATTTCATTTGTTTTAGGGGGACTCTACAACATTTGTCCAGGAACTACAGATGAAAAATGGCCTCTTGGCTAACTGACGCATTAACAGAAATGTATATTAAAGAGGACATGTTTTTCTGTTACTGTGACATGTTTCCATGCTTTAAGGTTCAAAAAGGACTTTATTTTAGGGAACTTCGGGATGTTAGCCTTTGCAGACCGTTTACATGCACTAAAACCTACAAAACACACTAGAAGAAAGGGAGACCCCGAAAAGCATAACAGGGGCTTCTATAACTTCAGATGTTCTGATAATTGGAGGTCCTGAGCTGCATATGAAAACATTTTCAACACACTCAAGGAGCTTTTGTAGCTTCCTCTAGTTCTTGGATCTTTAGATGGGAAGCTTTTGAAGGATAAGACGTTTTAAAAAATGTCCTAAAACTCTTTGTGTTTGTGAACTTTTGGTATAGAGAGGCGAATTCCCGTCCATCTACTTCCGACCCATGGGACCTTATTTTGGGAAAAGTATGTATTGAAGTCAATGGGGAGAGAAAGATTATCTTTCGATCTCATTTGAATTGTGCCACAAATTACACACATGATGTTTCTCAATAAAAACATTTTTTTTTGTAAGTTTGTCGGAAAACTGTTGAAATATAAGACTATGAAAAAAGCGCAACTAGAAAGACTACAAATCCCAGAATCCCGGTCCCGCATGCTGGCTCTTACGAACCGACTAACTCCCCTTGTGTGTATGTACAGCTCTCAACATGCCCAGACTTGGAGTGATTTTCACCTCTTTTAATACTTTCCGCCTCATTCTGAAAGAAAGAAGTGAAATGTGCCAACGTGACGGACGTCTTGGTGTGTGGAGCGAGACGGGAGATGTAGTTCATTGAGCGGTTTCACACAAACAAAGTGTTACCTCACAGTTTTACGAGACATTTTTATTTGTTAACTTGCAAAATTATATTTTAAATTGACAAACATCATATGTGTAATTCGTGGCACAATTCAAACGGGATCGAAAGATAATCTTTCTCTCTCCATTGACTTCAATACATACTTATTCAGAAATAAGGTACCATGGAGCTCCCCCGGAAAGGGAGGGACTTCGCCTCTCTTGTTTACACAGCAGCTAGTGGGGGGGCGGGACTTACCGATGTTGTTGAGGGCGCTGCCGGTGGAGGTGGAGACCTGCAGGAGGCGGGGGTCGATGAACGGAGTGAAGGAGGAAGAAGACTTGTGTTTCTGCATGTTGTTACTGGACTGGCTCTACAGCGAGAGAACACAGGATTTAGTGGTGACAGAACATCAACTCTCAGTATAAAGACCAGAAACATATTTACACAATGAGTTGCTTACAGATAAACAATAATGTAAACAATCAACAAGACAATGCAGTCCAACTGAGGTTTTTTTCATGCAAATACAATGGGCATTCAAGTGGAGGGTAAAATATAAATACTGTGGAAACGGCAGAAACAATGGAGGGTAAAACATATGGAATATATTGAGTTGACAAAAAGAAAAAAAGGGGAAACAACATATAAGTATTTCCATGGGAAACATACTTGCCGTTGAGCTCCTAACTGTTATGATCTACTGTCTGGGGAATGTGAGAATATGACTCGTTGGCTAAAAATAGTCAACAACAAGGAATAAAATGAGATTTAGAAGTTTGGTGGGAATGCTTCTGAAACCACAGCTGACCTCAGAGGACACGTTAGAAAAAACCAGAGCTAGCATGTCTGTTTGGATCATAAATAAAATATTCACAGACGAGCGATGGGACTACAGCTGAGTCGTTACCCTAAAGACGATTTGATGTAACAGGATGTTAACAGGGGAAACATCTTGGCAATAAAGTGCTTTTTTCTAAGAATCGTACTTTCAAATGATCCCTATAACACCGCACACCACTCCAATACCAACATCTCTCTGCAGAAAGTCTATGTCAGCAGAGAAAACAAACGAGGGGCCATGAAGGGCTGGATTAAAAGAAATCAACAGTACCAGCAGAGGGCCTCAAAAACAGATGCAGGAGAAGACTCTATCATCATGGCCGGTCAGAACTGAACAGAATGTAAAAAGGTTTTTTAGATGATGAGAGCTACGTCATCGCCGGCCCGCGATCTGTGTCTTTAGGCCTCCACAGAGGACACACTAACATAAGGAGGACACAAGGACACTTAGATCCTCCAATGTTTCACTTTTAAAATTACATTACAAGAAACCTGGAGAGGCTGCTTTTATATATCGCCACAAACTGTGGAACCGCCTCCCATTGGATCTTTTCTAAGTAAATCAAAGATCTATCTGTTTCATTTGGCTTATCACTTTTTAGTAGTATCACTGTTCTTGTTATTGTGATGTTGTGTCATACTCTGTAAAGCACTTAGCATGAAAGGTGCTATATAAATAAAGTTTATTATTATTATAAAAAATAGAAAAATGGTAGCCGCGGTCAGTCAATACGTTGCGTACATCTGAGAGAAATACTTCATCACAGCTATAATGCCAATGGGGTTAAGCCCGACTAGTTTCCACTAGAGCTGCTCGATTATGGCAAAAATCATAATCTCGATTATATTTGATATCACGATTATTAAAAAACGATTATCCATTTACTTTGAAAACATCAATTTATTGGAGAAAGAAATGTTGAACAGTATGTTTTTAACAGTTGATTACTCTGAGTTTTAAGTATAATTCAACTGAAAACGCCCCCAAAAAAAAAAAAAAAAAGTAATAATAATAATTTTTAAAAAATCGTTTTATTTTGATTACGTTGTTTTTGTAATCATTGCAAACCATAATCGTAATTGCGATTAAAATACGATTAATTGAGCAGCCCTAGTTTCCACTCTGCTGTGATCCCAGTTCTGGCAGCCATGATGATTGTCATTTCCTGTTCAAGACTTTACCAGAAACGTCCCCTTTCTGAAGCGAGAGTCCTGTTTTTGGGGGGCTGGGGGCCACGTACCTCGATGAGGAGGGTGAGTTTATCCAGCGGACTCTGAGGGGACATGGCGGGGCTGGAGAGGCTGGAGGAGGAGGAGGGGGAGTTGGATGCAGAGGAGGAGGGGGTGGAATGGTGGCTCTGCTGGATCAGGTCTGGGAGGTGGTGAATGCGCCCAGAGAACCCGTTCCTGTCCGGGTGCTGAGTGGTGGGTAGATTGGGGTGATGGTGATGGTGGTGATGGTGGTGATGATGGGGGGGGCTGGGGGTGTGCTGGCCGAGGCCCGGGCTGGACACGATGCCGGGGTGAGGGGCAAAGCCTGGGAGCGGGCCGGGGGTCTGAGCCCCTGTCTGACGCTTTCTGTGGTCACCTGCACTCTGGAAGTAGAAAGAGGGGCAGACTGTGGGTCTACATGTGATTCTGAGCAGCTGAGGCGAAGGGAAGGTGTTTGCTAGAGCGAAGGGCCGACTACAGTAGCTACTCTACAGGCGGAAGGAAAACTCTCGTTAGTCATTTAGTGCTGTTTATCTGAACTTAAAGGTCACCTATTATGCAAAATGCACTTTTTCATGTCTCTTCTACATCAACATGTGTCCCCTCTTCTTCATGTCTCCTCTACATCAACATGTGTCCCCTCTTCTTCATGTCTCTTCTACATCAACATGTGTCCCCTCTTCTTCATGTCTCTTCTACATCAACATGTGTCCCCTCTTCTTCATGTCTCTTCTACATCAACATGTGTCCCCTCTGTGTAAAGAGACTCTGAAAGTTTCAGGAACAAAGATTCTCTCTCTTTTTGATCCATTTCTATAAAAACCTGTCTGAAAATGAGCTGATCAGATTTTGGCCCCTTTATGATGTCATAACGATTTTTTGGCTTGAGTAACCATTAGCCAATCACCAACCAAGGTAACCCCCCCCCCCCCCCCCACACCTTGTGTTCTTTGTAACCAAATGTCTCTCAGAGGGGCGTGGGGAGGGGCTCCTTATTTTTCATCTAAAGTAACAGACAGAGAATCAGCACTTTGGAAACAGGGCTGAAACAGAGGTGATTATGGGTAATGCTGCAATGATCTGTTTGGTGTTTCAGCCAATCAGAGACAGGCTCTGGATATATCTGAGACCTGTGATATATTGATGAAAAACAGTATAATAGGGGACCTTTAAGATAATATGATAATTTAGTGGTGTTCATCTGAACTTAACGCATCTGCGATTAAATAACTTCAAAAACGAGTTGTTTTAAATGGATTGAAAACCGTCAAGACCTAAAGTAAAACAAATGTAGTTTATCCCCATTATTATATCAGCTATGGGTTTTATGTTAGCATCATTAAGTTGAAGTTGAATTATGAGTTGAAACGTTCGTTGCACGAGACCATGCAGATCGTGATGTTTTCCTTTTATATCTTGTCTTCAATATTTGTCCTTGTCGATGTTGCAAATGGAGCTGCTGTGACGCAATAACCATCTTAGACTTAATCTGCCAATTAAGTATTATCGTATCGTATCTCCAATCCACGCTAATTCAGCTGCTCTCCACTGACCAGAAATCATACAACAACAGAACAACATCAACACAACGTACAAACAAAAGGGGAAAACATTCGGGGTATGAATGAACAGAATACACAACGAAACAACTGAAGGTGTGTGTGGTGAATGATGAAGGTGTGTGTCCTGTCTTCCTCTCCGGTGGTACCTGTCTGACGATCAGAGTGCTGTCTTTGCAGGGCGTCGAGCCGGCGTCCTCGTCGTGAACGATCATGGTTTTCACCGACTCTGTCTCTCCATTGCTCAGCCTGGAAGAACTGCAGGAGAAAAGAAGATTTACAACTCAAGCAATTTGGGGAAAACGTTTTTTTTATGGAGGCATTGAAAGATCAAGCGAGATCTAAAAGACTGTCTCTTAAGCTCAACATCTTTTTTAACTCCTTAATATATAATAAATAGTCTGAAAGTATTTTTTCACAAGAGATTTCTTATAAAATGCTTTTTTTTTGCTTGTTTGGATTGTTATATATGTATTTTAAGTGTCTGCTGTTTTAATAATCCTTAAAGGACCCATGTCATACTTTTCCGGTTATGACCCGTCCCCTTGTGTGTTATGAAGGTTTGTCTGCATGTAAACAGTCTGCAGAGTCACAAACCCTCAAAGTACACCCTGTAGCGAGTACAACTCTAACAAAGAGAAGACCTGTCTATGCTGCCCCAGAACGCCTCGTTGGAGATTTCTCTTTTTCCATTGTTTACTTCTTGGGTGTAGTGACGTATTTCGGGTATAGTGACATAACGTAACGTAACGGCTCCGCAGATTGGACCAATCCGCGGAGCCGTTACGTTGCGTCCACGGAGCCGTTACGTTTGGACCAATCCGCAGACTTCCTCAGACACACACACACACTCGCCGGGACGTTGCGCGGCTCGCTGCTGCGAGGAGCGGGACACTGTGAGCTGGCTCACTGGTGTGGGGTCGGCGAGACATCAAGACACCACGGAACTCAGCCTGGGCACACACACAAACTCCCAGCCAGGCTGCGGGTGTGTGTGTGTGTGTTTCGGGCTGGGTTTCGCTGTGTCTCGTTGTCTCGCAGACGTCCACTGGGCTCACAGGGAGGGGGGCGGGGGGGCCAACAAGCCGTTTAGGACAGAGAGTGAATACATATACTATACAGAGATGCTGTATGAGAAACCAATGTGAGTTTGGAACATTGAACAATATAAATCTATTCTAGTAGACCTCAACAATGGAATTATGATCAGTAGAAATGGCCATGACATGCATGTGACCTTTAAAGCCACAAAAGGCTAAAGGGACCAGTGCTGCATGTTCAAAATAGGACTTTGAAGCTACAAATTAGCACAGATTAAAACTTCTTTATATGTATGAATGAAAGTCATTTTACAACTTGCCATATTTGTTATATTCCATTTTTTTTTTTATTGTTTTAAATATCATATTTCTGAAACATTTGGTATTTGGTATTGTTATTAAATTATTTAAAATAAGTCATATGTAAAAAAAAAAACTTTTGGCTGGTTATTTAGTTAGTTGTAATATTTCTTAAATCCACAAAAAGTTAAAGCAACTTCTGTCTCATTTTCAACATAGGACAAAAAAGCACAGATTCAAATACATTTGCACCCTACTGAAAAACATGACATGTTAACATTTTATATAACTTGCTAACACATTATCTAACAATACAACACATATTTCTTGACAACAAAATAATAACAAGGCAAGAAAGAAAATATTTAGTTCTTCTTACTTGCTTCTCAGGGCTTCAGTAGATAAACAAATGTCAACAAATCCCTAAACTGATGACTAGTGTCACAAAGTGTGTGTGAGATCAGAGGTTAAAGTTGTACATACACAGCTTTGGAGTCCTCCGGGCCAGAGGTCGACTCTTCACCGCCCTCCTGGTCCACCTCTTCATCATCATCTTCATCAGTGGTGTCTGAATCATCGCTGGAGGATGAATAATCTGTCACTTTATTGGGGGGGCGAACGTCATCCACTGCACGAAGCTCTTTGGCCAGAGCCGTCAGGTCCTAAAGGTCAGGAGGTGAGAGGTGAAAATGACTTCAACATTTTATCTCATTGATTGATGTCGATTCTGGGCATTTTATACACGCGCCGTTTGCTTAAATGTCACATTCGGTTAATCTTCCTTTGAAAGAAAGTAGCAGCCAGGAAACAGAAAGCTGCAGGAAAGGGAAGAGGGGTTATCACCAGCCAATGAGAAGCCAGCGTGAGAGCAGCAGAGCCGAGAGATGAGGCGAGGAAAGAGATGACTGTCGGACCTTCAAGCCACCGAAGGTAAGGTTAGTGAATTCATTTGAATAAAGCCACAGTTATTAGAAGCTTGAAAAAAGTTAATTGAGGTTAGAGAAGGCATGAGTTATAAGATGGCCGCCGCCCAGGCAGGAAGACCAGTGGAGAGAAAGCAAAGCGATAAGTGCAGGAAACCCAAAGACTTCATTTCACCAAGTCACTCTATTGGATGAGGAGCCGATCACATGACACAGTCCAAACCAGCCAGTTTAATATCATTCACACAAGGAGATCAAATCCAGCTTTCAAACAAACCCAAACCACGTTATGATGACTACACACACACACTACGTCTAACTCTACCCCTGCTATCGAGCTACAGCACTAGCTTTGAGTCTCACCGCCGGTCTGATCTTCTTCTCCTCTGGTTTTTTCCCAGCATTCTCTGGCCGCAGGAGGGGAGAACCCTCTGATTTGGAGGAGGCTGAAGGAGGAGATCAGTAAATTACATTAAATGTCAAATTCCAAATGTGTATGCATGTTATCCATTGAACCATGGACATCTAAATCTATTTTTAAATTGTAAGATGGTTGAGTTCATTTGAAGCTAATGTAACCGCATTATAAATAAAATCAAAAGTTTTTTAAACTAAATACCTTGGTTTCTTATTTTCTAAGATCACATTGTTCTGTTGTCTTACATAACACACTTACAGTAAGTATTGATATTTATTTTCTCTTGTATTTATTTACATTACATTTGTAACAACAGAAAGTAATCAGTTACTTTTATACTTTGTAACTTACTGATGACATTTGTTACAGGTAACTAAGTAGTAACCCCCTCCCAACCCTTTTTTAAAATGTTATATTTTCACTAAGCTTGTGTTGCTCCTGTACAGCTGACTAGCTTTAGAAGTGGTGTTTCAGTTATTTTGTCCACCTCCTTATAATACACTTAAGTATCAAATAAGTATTGATATTTATTTTCTCTTTGCATTTGATATATGGGTAATCCAAAAGTTACAGAAAGTAATCAGGTTACTTTTATAATTTGATACTCAGATTAGGTTCCTGATGACATTTTTTTACAGGTAACGAGTATTCATAACAAAATACATTTTGAAAGTAACCCTCCCTCCCTAAGTGCTGATTGGTCAACATGTGTGTGTTTGGACTCACAGCGAGCCCTGAACCTTTCTCCAGAGCCGCAGTGAGACCCGGGCTTAGAGCTGGAGTTACTGGAGCTGCTGGAGGAGCTGGAGCCTCCGCTGTTATTACCGGTCGTTCTGGGAACCAGTTTCTCCACGCGCTCCCACAGCAGCCGAGGCTCCGGCGCACTGCGGGGCCAACAGGCAACAGAGTTAGCGATGGAGACGTAGAAGAGACTTTTCTTACTATGTGACTTTTAAAACATTGGGTCGCTTTTTTTTTCTGACAATAACTGATATACATTTTCGATTTAAAGGTCACCTATTATGCAAAATCCACTTTTTCATGTATACATCAACATGTGTGAAGAGATTCTGAAAGTTTCAGAAACAAAGATTCTCTCTCTTTTTGTCCTGATCCATTTCTATAAAAACCTCTCTGAAAATGAGCTGATCAGATTTCGGCCACTTTATGATGTCATAACGATGTTTTGGCTTGTGTAACCATTAGCCAATCAGCAACCAAGGTAACCCCCCCCCGACACCTTATCATCTGAATCTCCTCCTAGAGCACCATTGAGTTCTTTGTAACCAAATCTCTCTCAGAGGGGCGTGGGGAGGGGCTCCTTATTTTCATCTAAAGTAACAGACAGAGAATCAGCACTTTGGAAACAGGGCTGAAACAGAGGGGATTATGGGTAATGCTGCAATGATCTGTTTCGTGTTTCAGCCAAACTGAGACATGTTCTGTATGTATCTGAGACCTATAATATATTAATGAAAAACAGTATAATAGGGGAACTTTAATAGGTGCTTAAATAATTAAAAAGTGAAGCAGAAATTGAAAAAACCCTGCCTAATAATGGCCATTTAGACTATATTTAAAGTGGACCTATCATGCTATATTTGAATAATATAGTGTAGGACCATACCTATATAAGGCATATTTATACTTTTTATTTTTCAAAATACCAAACAGATAATGCATTTTAGCCATTCCTCATTTCGCTCAATTTAACACTGTCTTTGCATGGGCTGATTCTGTGAGAACAGCACCATCTACAGGCCTGGCATATGTACTACAGCGTCTCCAGTGCTTTCCAACGTCAATGTCCGTGGCTGTCTCCTCCTGATTGGTGGAGTTGGCCCAATAGCCGTAGCGCCACTTCTGTGACGTCACAGAAGTGTTCAAATCTGGATCAGTCTGTATCAGATCCGTTGCAGCCCCTTTTTAAGAGATATGGGTATGGAGGAAAATAGAGAGGGTTGTGTTTTGTGACACTTGGTGAGTTCCCTGGAACACCGGGGACACATATTCATGTATAAAAGTCGTACAAGAGTGCATTTTGCATGATAGGTGCCCTTTAAAGTCCACGATGAGGAACACAAATGTGCTAAATCGCGGCGAGTTGTAAATTAAGAACAGACAATATTTTGTTCTTAAGAAAAACAAAGTACAGCACCCCAGGGAGCAAGATGCCACACAGAGACTCTCATGAGACGACTTACTGTAAGGCTTGCAAATAGGAAACTTTGCATGTGTGTTTGAGCACATTCACACAGTTACAGGAATATCACAAGGTTAGACAGCTAGCTGTGTTACATAAACCCTCCCACACAACTCCATAAACAAAGACTACAGCAGCGCACAGAGGGGAGACTGGGTTCACTGATTTAACTCTCTCACACACACACACACACACACACACACACACACACACACACACACACACACACACACACACACACACACACACACACACACACACACACACACACACACACACACACACACACACACACACACACACACACACACACACACACACACACACACACACACACACACACACACACACACACACACACACACACACACACACACACACACACACACACACACACACACACACACACACACACACACACCTCTCTTAACGTGTGTGTGTTAAATCCATCTCTGAACAAGGCAAGGGTTTGTTTTCGCAGTCTTTTCTTAAAGTTATTTTTGTATCTCTTTTATATTACATAGTTAAAAACAGCAGACTGGTTTCACACTGCTTCACACACTTAAGAAACACTTTTCCACTGAAGGCTACAGACACATTTACAAATTGACACTGACTTTGAACCTGCATCATTTTAGAGGTGAATATCGTACATTTGACTATATTTATTTTAACCCTCACAGTTACTTTGTACATATAAAAACACATGATATTCTGATATGGTATCATGCAGTCCTCTACTGCTAACCTACACTGTATTTCTAAATTATACTATCTAAATACTATCTACATTTGGTCCATATTGACCAACTACAACACAATGAAAGCAAAATACTCTTACATGTATAAAAACAGGATAAAAAATAAGCATCTTATACTTAAAACTGTGGAAAGATCCAATACTTCTGTTCTTTATAGTATTCTGAAATGGGCCATTATGCAGGAGTACTTTCTGTACTTTAAGTACATTTTACACTTAAGTGGAATTTTGAAATCACGACCTTTAATTGTAGTGAAGTATTTCAAGGCCATAGTATTTGTACTTTCACTTAAGTTAAGGATCTGAGCACTTCTTCCAACACTGAAAGGCAGCGGAGTCCCACAGGGCAGTATCCTGGGTCCACTAAATAAATAAAGTGTTTTCATCCACGAATGAATACACATGTTAACAAATGATTCGTATTTATATTGAAGAATCCCATACCAATACATGCTCATATTTGTATATCCTACATTTTTGATATTGCAAAAAAGACTTTTATCAAACCTTGAAGAATGTACTTAACTGGTTCTTTATAAGTGTTGTACTAAGAATCATAAATGTTTTAATAATCCAAAATCTATTATA
This sequence comes from Notothenia rossii, assembly GCF_949606895.1. Lineage (NCBI taxonomy): Eukaryota > Metazoa > Chordata > Actinopteri > Perciformes > Nototheniidae > Notothenia > Notothenia rossii. The sequence goes on from NC_136904.1 coordinate 90,358,100, forward strand.
TCCATGCACACATCAGGCATGTTCCCTTATTAAACTCCATTCCTACTTCAATAGAAACACAGAATTAAAAGCACATCAGAGGCATCAGGTCCGTTACCTTGCAGCGGGACGGGGCACAGCATGGCTGCCGTGATGAGGCGAGTCTCGCCTTGACAACACCGGGGACCTTGAAGTAGTCCTTACAGGAACCTTGTTTGATAAAGACAGTGACCAGCTCACACGTAAACACACTTGTAATGGGCTTGCAAGTGCACCGAAAAAATTAAATACACACAAAAAATACGTGACTCTGCACATAAAACCTTCTGTAAAGACGTTGAAGTCGTAGCATCACAACAAGCCTCGTTGACACCATCGTGCTAAAGGACTCCAGAGTAGTTGCTAACTCTTACGCTGCATTCATATTCAAACTCAAATTTGTTCAAGTCTTTTGCCTTAAGAGGGTCATTTTTGCAAAACGGGAATACCTGCTTGCAAAATCAAGAGACTACAGTACTTCATTTAACTTGTGCACCGTAAACCCCAGGTTCTCTTCAAGTGTTTTCTACCAACTAAAGCCTTCATCTCCACCGACCACGACCCACAGCACCAATGTGAAACCAGGCCATCACACCCATAGCCTTAACTCCACTGCTTCCAAAGGTGCATGTACATTTAGTAAAGCCCAAGCAGAACATTTGGTAGCATCCAAAGCTCGATACAAGCAAAGCAGAGCAGAAAGTAATTTCCAGTCAAAGCAGCCATCATCATTTAGTATAGCATTAGCAGCCATTATTATGCTTTTTTTAGAACAGGCAAAATGAAAAAGATGTGGACTGATGGTAATGAGGAAATCCATCCTTCCTTAGTGACATGCTTCTTCTTTATTGCAAGACTAAAATGACTCTTGTGCAATTAACATTAACAATGTATTTGATGTCTTTACAGGGTTGTAGTTCAGCTTGGAAGTGTATAACACAAGGTGTCTTTTACTAACTTTGGCTCTGTAAAATGAACATATATAAATAACTTCCCTACTCTTTAGGAGTCTGGCCACCCAAATGTGTGGGTTTACCACATTCACAGCCTTTCTGTCCATCCTATACTTAGCACGCTATACATTTAGGTGGGAAAACTGTTCTAAAAGCAGCTCTCTCCTCCTTTGGTAATTTTCTCTTCTTCTGTAGTTTTTTTAGGCCCTTTTGTTGCCGTGCAGACAAAATAAGTCTTGAGAAGGAAGATTAAGAAACACGACACAGATTTTGTGTTACCGGCCACCCGGGGATGGATTCAACCCCCTGTTGTGTTTTATAATTAAAGCAAGCTACCTTTCTTTTTTTCATTAAAGATTCACACCCACAGAGGGACTTCCTTTTCCCTGGATATTCTGCATATCAGGGGAAATAGATTCAAAACAATGTGTGATTTTCTCAGAAACGCTAAGGTAGCCCTTCTCTTTTCAGTATTTAGTCAATGTGGATTTAATTTAAAAAATCGATTACGCTCCTACAAGCTTTATTCTGCAAAATCCAATAAATGAATTAGTGGTAGGATAAATAATCAGGCAGAGGGTGGGAAGCTATTAAAGTACTGAATTCAACAGTTCGGGATAATGAAAGATTGATGTCTTGCAGAGGTGGGAAGTAGTGGAGTACAAATACTTCGTTACTGTACTTAAGTACATGCTTCTGATATCAGTACTTTACTCCACTACTTATTTTTCTGACGACTTTTTACTTTGACTTCTTAAATGTTGAACACAAATACCTGTACTTTCTACTTCTTACATTTTCCAAACAGGCTGGTTCCTTTAGTTTGAATGTGTGTTTGGTGGCGTGATCATTATTATTTAGAGTCATTGCGTGCCTATTGATTTGAACACGATCCGTGTATCCATCATTTCCTGGTCTTCTCTAAAGAAGAGGGACCAATGAAAACGTTGTCATGTTGCCGTTGTTCAGCATGGAAACATTCATTAGCTAACAATGACATTATTGTTCTATTAATATAAAGGGAGGTCAGGTACTCTTTAAAACAGCTGCTAGTTATGGGTACTTTTTACTGAAGTACATTTCAAACACCATACTTCTTTACTTTGACTTGAGTAAAGAGGTTTAGTCAGTACTTCTACTTTTACCAGAGTATTTTTAAACACAAGTATCTGTACTTCTACTTGAGTAAAAGATGTGTGTACTTTTGCCATATCATCTACTACTTCCAGACTACACCAACTTTTCGTCACTGTCCTTACCCGGGGCGGCATCTCCTCTGAAGGGGCCGTTTCATTGGGCCTATGCTGGGGTTTGGGTTGTGGGTCAGTGCGTGCAGGCGTTGAAGATGATGATGGTGATGAAGATGGAGGGTGATGGTGGGGTTCCTGCTTGTTGTTGTTGTTGCGGAAGTGAAGGTTTTCAAAGCTAGAGGGGAGCGGCTCGCTGAAGGAGTGCGGCCGCGACACGAGAGGCGGGGCGGACGCGATGGAGTTTGACGAGTTCACGCTTCCGCTGCTCTTTAAAGCAGCCAGGTGGGAGCGGACCTTACGGACAACAAAAACACAGCGGGGGAGGAAGGGTCAGTCTGCATGCAGTGCGTAAAAGAGAGGGGCTTCTGGGTATCTTTAGGGGTTTGTCAGATTTGAGCCATACAGGAGCCTAACACTGTTCCCTGAGGAATGCCTACTGTAAGTGAAAGCTTTGGGAAGTCCACAGGATAGTGTTCGAGTTACATTTTTAAAGCAAACACAGTTTTTTTTGTCTTATAAATCAGATATCAACCTACTGAATTCAAAATAAGAGATGTAAAATAAAGAAGAATTAAAGGAAATTCAGGTAGTTTGTCTACCTATGCTATATTGTTTTTGTATCTTTGAAAGTGTATTGTAATGTTTTAATCCTGCGAGTAATCCCCTTTTTGAAATGTAACAGTAATCTGATGACACTTTTTTTATGTAACTGTTAGTGAATACAGTGACTTTTTTTGTTGTATCTTGTAACATGTAATCTGTTACTCCCCAAGCATAGCAATAAATGTGTTTAAATGGTTCCTGACTCATTATTAAGCAGAAGAGCAATGAGGACCAGAATTGTAAATCACTGCATTAGAGCTGAAATGGATTTTTTATTTTATTCCAACCTTATGTCTGAGTCTCTTTTACATTAAAGTCACGACAGCAGCCTCACTGACCTGTAACATTTCAATCCTCTATCACCTTCAACACTGAACAAGTCTGAATTGAATGCCGTCAGATTAATTTAAAAGCTGCAGCAGCACATCGAAAGAGATTAAATGCTCATCTTCTTCTTCAGAGCTGTGTAATAAATCTATCACTTAACTATAATCTCTAAATGTTCAAACATGCCAACATGAGGGCTTATTAATTACAAATACCCAGCAACACACTTAAAGTACGGCATGAGAGGTATTAGACCCGACGTTATGTCTTGTTGCTTAATGCTTACTGACAGTTGAAAGGTATACATTCACTCTTATTCATAATTTAGTTTTTGATTTATTGGTAAGAGAATCATGTATGTATGTTTGTATGGTACTACATACGTTGGTTTCTTCTTTTTAAGTTCACATTGTTCTATTTTCTTATAATACACTTGAGTAAAAAACATCTCATAGATATTTCTTTATTTTCTTGTCTGTGTATTTGCATTGCATTTGATGTTGAGGTAATCCAAAAGTAACAGAAAGTAATCAGGTTACATTACTTATTTTTTTACATGTTACAAGTAGGGTTGCAAAGGGACGAAACATTTGGGGCGGAACATTTCCGGTACATTTCCATGGGAAGTTAAGCTGGGGAATTTTGGAAATATTCCATATTGGAAACTTTCCATGGGAATTAATGGGAACTAACTGGGAATTGAGGGTAATGTAATCGAAATGTATCATTTTATTTTTGAAATGAGCCGTTGCGACTTCCGACTGATTTCGATAGAGCGGGTAACATATGAGCACAGCCCTCTGTGGATGTCAGCATGAGCAAGAGAAAAGTATCTGAGGAAAATCGTGTTTTCCAAGTAAAGTGGGAGAAAGAATATATTTTCACTAAATTCAGGGGTAAACCACAATGTGTAGTATGTTTACAGACTGTTGCTACTACTAATTTGTGTGTGTGTGTGTGTGTTCATGTGTGTGTGTGTGTGTGTGTGTGTGTGTGTGTGTGTGTGTGTGTGTGTGTGTGTGTGTGTGTGTGTGTGTGTGTTCCAAGTGAATCTGCGGCCCCCTGGTGGCCAGTACATAAATGATGTGGCCCCCACCACCATCCAAGTTGCCCATCCCTGCTGTAGGGGGTGTGGTCTCTATAGCCATGCAGTAAGCAGTGTGCTATGTGCATGTGATTGAGGAATGGCATGGATATTCAAGTGTACTTGAATGGCATCTGTTTGTTTTAGTCAAGATTATGCTCAAATATACTTTCCCCAACTACATTTAAATTCCCTATCAAGAGCCGACCTTCCATTTTGAAAATTCCCAGTTTATTCCCATGGAAAGTTTCCATCTTTGAAAATTCCTGGAATTTTGCAACCCTAGTTACTAGTAATTGTAACTGGACTCATTTTTTTAAGTAACCCCTTCCAACCATCGTTGATGCACAGCTTTGTTGAAAACTCAATTATAATCCAGGTCAGTTACATCTGCTATTTATTAGACTTTTGCAATGGAGGTAGTTTAGGTAAAGACTCAGAAAAAGTTAATGCGTTTTTGATCAAAATTGTATTTCCAATTGTGGATTTCTTTACAAGGTAGCCTTGTAATACGCAGGATAACTGTCAGGGCCTTGCATCACCATCGCTGTAACCCATTACATGAACACATGGAATAAAGCATTGATTTGACTTTTAACTTGACTCAAACTACAGAGGAGGCATTTAAACTACCGTGGTGTTTGTTTGCATGGAAAACTTGACCTATTGGCTTCAGAGGATTTTCAGAGTTTTAATTTACGGCTCCAAATCATGACACAACCCCTAAATATACCACATTTACAAAGAAGGAAGAGAGAAGGAATAATCTCAAAATCCAAGTACACACAAATGTCATGTCATACTTTTGATTTCTGAGAGAACAGGGAGAAAACAAAAGTTAAAAAGCAACACAAATAGGAGGCAGTGAATGAAGAGACAAATGTAGGTGAGACTCTTATTGTTGACTCATTCCCAATTAATAATCATCCTTAAATACCTTTAAGGGAATGACCTGGTTCAGCTATAGTGCCTTTGTGTATTCAAGTTGTAGTTGTAATCAAAGACTATGTGGTACATCTCTAACAAAGAGGAGACTTCAGGTGTCATCCAATTACATTCATTACTGTAAGGATGCTTTCAATATCCATTCAAAGGAGAGGAGTATTTCCCGAATAATACTATATTAAACAATACATGTAACTTCAAGGCATTTTAAAACTTGACGAATACATGCAATACTTAATCTGCCTTGATTAAAATGTAGTATCTCATCCATTGTTATTTACATTAACACTTATCTTTAAATAATGTTTCAGATGAGTCAACATGAGTTTCACCAATTCTAGTCCACAGGAAGTTTAAAGCTTCACCACCGTCGCTAAGCATGAGGATGAATTGTGTAAATAAAGCAGGATTAAAGGCCGGCATGCAAACATACATGTAAGCAAAACCAAATTCAGGTCAGACCACATGCACGCAGTCACAGCACGGCAAAGAAAGCTTGAGATTTGAACTCTGGAGGACACTTTGGCCCAATTCCAAACTGATCCTGACAACCTTTCCGTCTCAACTACCACGAAACAAAAAGTTATAACAGTTCCTGCTTGAGAGAGTGGAGTTTGTCCCAAAGCTTGTTCGCTGGATTTACACCCTCCACTGATTCAGCTGTGAGTGTGACTACAGAAAGAGTTCACTCAGTCGCTTAGTGGGAGTGTGTTGGGGTCGGTTTGGAATTGGTCCTTTCTGATCGAGTAGCAGCAGAATCGAGTAGTTTCTGTTGTTTAAATGGAACTGGACATCTTCCACGTTTGATTGCATACGAGATTACGCCAAGACTACAGCTTCTTCCAGCTTGGAAACTAAAGTAGTTCAGTCTGCAGTTTCCAATTTTCTTTAATCAGCACTAATCAGAAGACGTCAGATGAACCCATCCAAGTTTGATTCAGGGAAGTACATGCGTGTAACAAAGTTAAAACACAATGCCACAACTGACTCGCGGTTAATGAGAGAAAACTGATTCCACTTTTAACATAATTGCAAATGCCTAATTAAACACCAGTGAATTACATCATCGCCCTCATTTTACCACGTTACAGCATCATTTGAATTATTTAATCTGTGTGTCATATTCAAAACAGATTGACTTCAATGAACTGTGATTATTCACGCTTAGTGGGTTGAGTCTTTCTCTGGGAAGAAGACTTATGTCTGAGTCACCCTGCAGTAAATCTGGGTGCCCATAAATGATGGATGATTTGAATGAGGAGTTACAGTATGTTCCGATCCCAACATACAAGCAAACACATCGTATAGACGGTCTTTGGGAAAAAGAGAAATAATTACACAGTCAGAGTACGTGCTATTGTTTGCTTTGACGAGTGGGAGGACAACCTGTCAATCAAAGAGTTAATCATGGCAGAGGAATTTATAAACAGGGTTGTTATCGTTTCAATGTTGTTCCTTGTGTTCCTTGTGAGTAGAAACACTCTACAGCTTCAGAAACTATGCAAATACAAAAACTAAATGTGCCGAAACACATGCCGACGAAGGAACATCTTCACCAACTGCACGAAACATGAAAACTTTACTAAAAGCGCTGCATAAACGACACACTGTAAATACCAAACTCTGGCCAACTGTATAATGCCCAAACATCAACAAGTGTGAATCATTTCTTCGTGTCCTGTGGCTTCCGTTGGGTTTTGAGCTTCTTGCAGCGTTTGAATTATGCAGCACTTTTAGTAAACGTTGCGTATATTTCGTGAAGTTGGCGAAGATGCTTCTTCATTTGCCATCGTTTGGGAAACGGCAGTGCGTTTCTCCTAATGGAAATATGTTGGGCCGGTGTAACACGTATGCACCATAGTTTTCTTTTTAGATTAACAAATGAATCCAATCAAACATATGTAATGGCTTGAAGGTCTGAAAATTAGCGTTAACTTGGAGATCAAACGAAGACACACAAAAAGATTGGTGGATTCAAATTGAATCGATAGCAACCCTGAAGTTTAAAGGGTCTTCAAGAAAAGCAGATCCATTATCCAGAGGAAACAACCTGAAAGAGTTGAGAGGAAATCACCTGAAATAGAGAACTTGAATCAGGGTTATTGCTTGGAAGAAAAAGGGAAATACACAGGTCAGCAAATCCAGTTAATAGACATGGAAGGAGCAGCAACATGGAGAGAAAGCTACAAGCAAGATTGGAAACACAAGGCTTTCACTTGCCTCAATGCAGGGAAGGCTGCCAAGTGAATGACAGCACCGTAAATCCATTTGCTTTTCCCAAGGCCAGCATTATCGGGAAATGTGCATCCACACTCAGCATCTTCTAAACAATATCAAATGCAAGCCTTTCACACCGAAAAAATGCTTTCTACAACCACCAGTTTCAAAAAGGGCTTTACTGTGAATGACTGTATCATCAGACAACATTAAAGGACCACATACATCAAAGCGGATTGTTTTATGGCTAGCATAATCATTATATAGTCGTACAATTACTGCTTTAACTCAAACAGTCCAAATTAAACTTTACTGTCTGAGCCCAGCACATTAACACAAGCTTCAAACAACACCTAGACATTATTTAAATTATTTCTGCATCGTTTCTCACCAAACCTCCAACAAAAAATAATTAAGAGAAAAGAAAAATGAGCTGGTGTAAACCAAACAAAGACTAACCAGTCCGGGGTCAACGTTTATTGTTCATTCATGACACACCCTACCAGGAAGTCTTTAACCCACCAACAACACAACAGGGGTCATTACAGGTCAAATTATATGGAAAGGACATGTACTGTATGTAGGCATCAAACGAACATGTCATATGACCACATGAGCTTTAAAGGCATTTCTCCCACGAGACTCACACTCTCTTCTAGAGCTGCTCAATTAATCGTATTTTAATCGCAATTACGATTTTGGCTTGCAACGGTTATGAAAACAACGTAATTGAAATAAAACGATTTTTTTTTTTTTTTTTTTTTTTGGTTTTTCAGTTGGATTATACTTAAAGTTCAGGGTAATCAACTGTTAAAAACATACTGTTCACTTTTTTTTTTTTCAATAAATTGATGTTTTCAAAGTAAATGGATAATCGTTTTTAATAATCATGATATCAATTATTGACCCAAATAATCGAGATTATGATTTTTGCCTTAATCGAGCAGCCCTACTCTCTTCTCTCTGTTGTGTTGAGGACATTACTAAACACACAGCTCCAGAGTAGAATACCAACAGAAGCACTGATCATTAAGCTATGATAACCACCTCGACCACACATTATCTTTCTTAGGATCCCCATTAGCACAAGCATTAGCATCGGCTCTCTCACTGTGGTCATTACCATACAGACCAAACCATCATATCAACCAACATCTTATGTCACATTGGATTTAGCTTTAGGGTAACATGAACCTCCTTTCTTTTGTGCTTGAGCAAAGAGAGAAAAAAACATCCATATAATCTCTGATGTAACATTTCTGCCACAAATGTTGATAAAGCATTCGTGGATCTCTGCCTGACAGATAACCAACTTTCATCCATGTCTGTTACACTCGTGCTGCTTTATTTGAGCTGCTTGTAATCTGTTGAGATCTTTCCCTGAAGCTCTGGACCAAAATACACAACGGTAACCAAGCAACAGAACCAATGCTTTAAAACACGTCTAGTGATATCTAGCCGACAGACAAACACCTTCACATTAGCACACAACGTTACCAATGCAAACATCAACATTAAACAGGTCGAACAACACCAGAGCGGTGCAGCATAGCAGAATGCAAGGCCCCGTTCGACTTCACACAAACTCCAAATGCTGCCTGTGTCCAAGAGCTCTGAGAGTAAAGAGGAAGGAAGCACTCCAGAGGAAGGAGGGAGGGTGTTTTGAGGACGGTGTGGTTACCTGTGGATCGACGGGCCGGTGCATGGCGGGCGCCTCGGAGGCCGAGCTCCCGTTGGGGTGGGAGGAATCGGAGCGGGGGGGCACCGGAGGCTGCGGGGGTTTGATCTGCGGGGGTTTGATCTGAGCCGCCTGGGGAGAGCCCTGGATGTTCTTCCTGTACCGATCATCAGACTACAGAGGACAGACAGACGCATTAGCAGTGGTTTAGAGCAGAGCTTGAGCTGGTCGCCATTCTACAAGAGCCCCCTCACTCATCTGAGATAATTCGCCTACATTTTTTCATGTATTAAACCCTTTGTTATCGTGTTTAACCCAACTGCTCCGAAATGAAAATCACGTGTATAACTCACATTCAATACAAATACATTGAAACTTGAGATGTACACGTAAAACAACTATGTTAAGACTCACTACTTCGTTAGGAAGCCTATAATGTATTTTTCTGAACGGTCACTTTTATCCGTCATATTTGAAAAAGAAACATTGTTAATTTCTGTATGTAAGACAAACGTTGTGAGTGAGGACGTTAAGAAGCGGTTAAACGTTATGGTTAGTGCCGCCGTAGAGACGGTTTCTACCAGCGGTGAATCAAGCACGTCAGAAAGTCATCAGCTGATACAGGAGGAAAAGCAAAGAAAGCACTTCCTCCAGGGCTGCGGTGTTATTGTTGCCACAGTATTCCCACAACCTTGCTAGTAGGACAACGGCACCACAACCAGCACAGAGGGTCATGCATTTCCCATGTGGAGAGACACACATTCACAAAGGTTAGGACACACACCGAGGTCCAGGACCAGCGTTTTTTAGTCTGAAATGTCAAAGTAATCGTTGGCAAGACCTCATTCGTTCCTCAAAGCAAGGTAATCCAATCTACTGTCAATCTGAACATGACTGCTCTTATACTTCTCCCTACTGTAGCTTTCACTGAGCTGCTCTAACTAAATCTTTTGGGCTCTAATTGGATTTGAACTTTTAGGCATTTCAACTGAGAATAATAAAAGTGATTTCAGGTGGCTGCAGATTCAATCACATTTGCAATTAGTGAATCTGATTGATTCCATTATAATGTAATCATCAAATTCATTATATATGAATTGTTAACATCAAATCGGAGATACAGGGTCCTGCTTTTTAAGACTGAAGCATTCTTTTGTGCACCAGCCAATCCTCAAATTAAATCCAAGGTCAAATGTAGGTCAGAGGGTCATGAGCGGGTGTCTCTTCAGTGATCGTGATGTTATGTTGAATGTTTGTTTTCTTTGTAGCTTGTCTTAAATATGTGTCCTTGTTGATATCCAAATGGAGCTGCTGTGATGCGAGAAAAGTGCCAGACTTGATCTTGGTATTATTGTATCGTGATAAAACTCAGACAGAGTGAGGACTTGAGCAGTTAGACAATAAGACCGGTGGTAAACAAGCCAACAAACAGCTAAGTTAGAGCCAATTAGCCCGTCTACCAAGCGTCCACACACCCCACACCAGCAGCTAGCCATCCCCACACGGTGCGAGTGAGTTCACACAAGCAGAGGAAGTGCTCTACAGCAGCGAGGGTTCACCTCTCTGATTGGCTCAGAGTCGGGGGCGGGGTCAGCGACAGGAAGCTTGGGTTGTGCAGTTCTCTCCAGACTGGGATTTTGAACCGTCGTTTCAGAGGCAGCGCTCTGTGGTTGTTGAGTTGTCTCCGGCTCAGAGCTCTGCAGGGGCTTCACCCCCTCGTGCTCCCCGCTCTGGGGGGGTTTGGAGCTCTGCTGCTGGGAGGATTTGTTACCATCCAGGCTGGGGTTTTGCTGGAGGGACAGCAGGAAGGCCTGCTCCTGCTGCAGCTGCCTCTGGAGCTGCTGGGCCTGGCGCTGCTCCTCCAGCTCCCGCCATTTATTCTCCTGAGTAACAGGAGGGGGCAGGTTGAACCAGAACCTCTGACAGGAAAAACCTCCTGGGATCCCGACACATTCCTCCTACCTGCAAGAGTCTCTAAATCCACCTGGTCTTCATGAGGGAAGTAAACATGTTCACCTTTCTATTGTATGATAGCAAGAGCGCTACAACGGCCCATAAAACTTGTAGCGAGAAACGCACAGCACTTAAAAAAAAAAAGATACAAGTATAAAAACATAAATGTGTTTTCTTGATTCCACAGGACCACAGGTCACTCTGAAGGAGGGAAGAGGAGTTATTACACGGCTTAGATGAATACGCGATTCTGATTGGTCAATTTAAACATTCCAAAGACCGTTGCTAGGGAGAACACACTGTTGCTAAGGAGGACACTCTGAACATACAAAACACTGCAAATAAAATACGAAAAACTCTGCAAGAAGCTCAAAACACAATGGAGTCAAGGGGGACATTAAAAAGTGACGCACACAGCTGGGACCAGGTTGTTGTTGGCGTTCGTTCGGGGATTATAAAGTAGGCCAACTGTCAAATGTTGTAGGTTAGCTACGTTAGCTAGCTAGCTTAAAGAATATCTGCAATGATATCGGAAGGAACCATGTGATCACATTGTTTAAATAAGCCAATTAAAGATACACTTTAGGAAAGTTTCCAGTGACTTTATAATCTCCAAACGTCAACAATCCCATCTGTGTGCATCACTTTTTAGTGTCCCCTGGTTTCTGTTGTGTTTCCATCTTCTTGCAGCATTTCATTTACGCATTTCTTTTATTAAACGCTACACATGTGATGTCGAGTCGGGGAAGACGTTTCTTCATATGCAGGTCTTTTCGCACATTTGTGTTTTTTTATTTGGATTGTTTTTGAAAGTCCAGCACAAAGGTGTTGGGCCGTTTTAATGCATTTGTACATGTTGGCCACTTTACCCTTCCCTTTCATATACAAAAGTAATCGTTTCCGGGAGAGTCTTGCTCTAACCCCCTAAAACTAAAGCAACATAAGCTTATGGGGCAAATGTCCAAGTGCACATCTGGTAGAGCAGTTAGCTTTCAACCTCTGAATTATTATGAGACGAATGATTATTATAATTGACGGATTGCCAGAAGCTTCATCTAAAGTATGAAGCGCTTGTTAAACGAGATATTAAAGATTTGTTCTCGTTAATGTGGCCTAAGAAATGTTTGACTATTGAAAGTGTGAAAACCAACAAACCATGATGTGAAGGAAACTTGTTTTATTTTTTAAAGCTAGAGTTTATGAATGGTGAGTGTGTATGAACCGGGGAGTCAGCCAATAATAAAGTGACGGTGTGAAACCTGGAAGTGAAGACATGAGGGCTCATATCCTTTCATTATTCCAGTATCCTCTGTATCCCCTAAACAGCAGCTGAAAACATGAAGTCATACAAACCACCGAAATATCCCACATAAGAAACATCTGGAACGAAATCAGGGGAAACCCTCTCTTCCAGCTGGACCACTAGCTTCCTGGTGACGACATCACTATCACTACGGGCCTGTAAACATCCCCACTAACAGAAAGAAACCCTGACGTTCTTATTACGCTCTGACCTCATTTGTTAAAGGCTCCCCGCGGATCGACATAAGTTAGTCCCAAAAACATAATTCAGTCAGATCGAAAGGAAAAGTTTGTGCAGCAGAGGAATTATAAGTAGCTGCATTAAGACTTTTAACAACCCGTGAGCTGTGGAGACATTAAGAATAATCACTTGGGACTGAAAAGCGGATGGAAATAACATTAAGGGAATATTTAAGATTTACAGAGGCAAGTGGGAAAGAGAGAAGAAACTATTTAAGTAGAGAATAAGTGTTAAAGGAGTATGAGTCGCCAATACTTAAAAAACCCAGAAGGTTATATTATATTGAGGCAAACTGCGGTTTCGAGTGAGGCGACTCACCAGCAGCATGGCCTGTTCGTGCAGCAGCTGCTGCTGCAGGATCTCAAGGTGCTTCTGCTCCTCCTCCAGCTGACGACGGATATACTCCTGTCAATCAAACACAGAGCGTGTTTATTAGCTTATATCGCCTTTCCAACCCAGGTTAGATTTAAAGGGGCCCTAGTCTGGTCATTTATAGGTTTTTGTATTTAGTGTCTCTACTGGGACATGTCTCCATACTTTAATGGAGCTCTTTTTCTTCTCATACTGCCTGTGCTGCAGCACCTCTTTTCACCCTCTGTCTGAAACCAGAGCCCAGTCTGCTCTGATTGGTTAGCTGGCTAGCACTGTTTTGATTTGTCAACGGATTAGAGATGTCCCGCCCTCTATCACGTTCAATGTTTTGGAGCACGAGTGAAATAGTGATGTCACTATGCGTACTTTAAAAAAACAAAAATCCACTTTTTGAACAAAGCAACCTCTTGATTGTTCCCTGACCTGCTCTCGGTCGGCCCTCCTCTTCTCCTCCTCCACCCTCCTGCGCTCCTCCTCCTCCTTGCGGCGCCGCTCCATGTCCTCCACCCGTCTCTTCTCGTCCTGCTCGCGGCGCCGCTGCTCGCGCTCCTGCTGCCGCCGCATCTCACGCTCACGACGTTGTTGCTGTGGAGACGAGGACGAGAGTTAACGGAGAAACCGGTCAACCTACCTTTTTGTGTAGCCACCAGGGCTGTACCCTTCACAGGTTCATAAAGAAATCAGATTACTGTTACATTTCTAAACAATGGGGATTACTAGCACGATTATATTGTAGGTAGAAACCTAAAACGATCATCATCCTCAAGTACTCAAAGCAAATCAAAGATGTGATTAGAGTAGGGATGTAACAATATATTGAATATCGCGGTAAATATCTCTCAATACCGTCGGTCGTGAGACTGACGCGATTTTTTTAAATAATTTTTTTTAATTTAAGTTTATTTTTCAATATCGCGATAAATATCGTACAGTGGACTTTTTATCGAGATATTATCGTACCGTGAGTTTTTGGTATCGTTACATCCCTAGATTACAGTGGTATTGTTAAACCAGCTAAGCAGGCTTGGGGACTAACGGATTACATGTAATGGGTTTAGAAAATCAGGATACAAAAAAAGGTAACTGTATTCCCTTACAGTTACATATCAATAATCACATTACTCTTACTTTTCTAAACAATTGGGGATCACTAGGCGGATTACAGTGTTCCTAAAAACCTAAAAATATCATATAGTGTGTGTTGTAAAGGATCAGATGTTGTCTCTTCTCTGTCAGCTGTTCTGTTCTGTGGGATAATACTTTAAGAGTGAATCTATACTTGTACTTTCTTTGCTTCATTTGTTCTGTTTTTAATTCAGCAGGTGAACCTATCATAAAATAGTGTGTGTGAGCTTAACTGTGTGTTAAACTAAAACGGAGAATTTTCTGTCAGCTCACATTTTATTTTTGAATAAGCAACGTATATTTTAAGGTCTTTTCTTGTATGAGTAAATACATGCAGACGTGGATGAGCTGAAGTGACAGAAAAAGGTTCAAATGCATTCATGTTTTGAGGATTTTAGATCATTCCTCAAATGGTCCAAACCTGTGCATTTTCAAAACTATTTACATGCAGTTTTGTTGGAAATAAATAAACATAGCAGTATATTTTAAGGTATATACTTGTATGAGAGGTGGACATGAGCTGAAGTGACAGAAAAAGGTTAAAACGTCCCATTTAAAGCTCTGCATTAAAACGATGTTAAGTCTGACAGGCAGTGATCTGACACTCGGCTCTCTAAGAAGACACGATGAAGAAATTAAACTGATTTCTGTCAGTCAGAGTTTTACGTAAAGCTTCGGGACATTAGATTTGGGTTACAGTGTCACATGCACAGCGATATCTCTGTAACATGGCTCGAGCTCAACTCTGTGATTCAAACACGTGCAATGTCATTTATTTATATATTATAAACACATCATACACACACTAAAAATGTAAATACATTTTTTATGTAAATACATTTTAAAAATAAAAGTTTCCAACTAATGTTCATCTAACTCAGGGGTGTCAAACTCAATTTCATCTCGGGCCACATTAGCATCATGGTTGCACTAAAAGAGCCAGTTTTATATATAAGACTATATAAAAATACATATATAAATATTTAATATATATAAAATAAGATATTATATCACATGATTGCCTTTGCATTGGATTATTATCGGATAGGGTAATAACTTCATAATTAACTACGTCTGAAAGCAGAAGTCTAGGGCAGGGGTTCCCAAACTTTTCAGCCCGCGACCCCCAAAATAACAGTGCCAGAAACTGGCGACCCCCTGTTGACGGGGGGGGGGGGGGGGGGGTCCATGAGTGTTTTTTATTGGTTAAGTTAAAAAAAGTTTGATAAACACTGCGCTAGTGGATTGTCAAAGGGGGAGCCTCGTTGCGGGGAAATTATACAGATGGCTAGTCCGCCCCTGAAAATGTCTAAGCAAACGTTATTATTAATAATAATTTATTTTTTTTAATTATAAAAAAAATTAATCCATTTTTTTTTATCAATTTCTTTTTTCTTTTTTTTTCATTTTTATTTTGTAATCATCTCGCAACCCCCACTTTGGGAACCCCTGGTCTAGGGCACATAACTGCAAGTCTCTTCAGTGAGAATGTCACAAAATGATTTAAAAAGAAAAGCCACATTCTGAAAGTGACATTTTGAAAAAAAGTCTAATTTGAGATGCATTGTGGGACATGTAGTTTATGGGCAAGGTGCTTCTGTAAATCTGCATGTAACCGAATAATAAACATATTATATTCTTTCAGAGCTCTAGTGGGGCCACATCGCATGAAGTCACGGGCCGGATTTGGCCAGCGGGCCTTGAGTTTGACACCCCTGAACTGCTTTAAAAACAATAACAATTAATATTATTATTCTCCACTTTCACTGAGTTACATTCAACATAATTATATCTAATATATAAAATCAACCAAATGTTACAATGTTTTAAAAACTTTAACTCTTTAAATGCCAGTATTCTAATATAATGCAGCTGTTTCTTTTGTTTATGAATAGATATTTGTACAATGTTAATCTCCCCAGTGAGACTCACCGCTGAACGAGTCTTACCTAACCTCCTTATTATCTCAGTATACCTGACATTCACTCCCTCTCTAACGTATGACAGGCGGTTAGTGATCACCAAACAATGCCATGTCTTTTTTATGATGCAGCAACACAAACATTTCCCAACTTGGGATCAATAAAGTACTTCTTATTAATCTTCTCTCACCTCCTCCAGCCGCTTCCTCTGCTCCTTCTGCTGCTCGATGCGTTTCTGCCTCTCGGCCAGTAGTTGGCGCTTGTACTCCTCCTGCTCTCGAAGCTGCTGCTCCTGCAGGTGCTGCTGGCGGCGCAGCGCCTCCGACCGCTCCTTGTTCTCCTGCTGCAGCCGGATGAAGTCCCTGCGGAGGGTCGACTCCCCGGGAACGTTCACTATGGAGCTTCAGGGGGGAGGACACGAGAGGCGTGAGCTGCTGTCGTAGCTCTTTAGCGGGTTAAATTCGCTTTACTTTCCAATACGCAAATTATTATTATTTGTATTTGTTTATTCCACACATGGCAGTTATTTTAAAACAAAAGATGTGCACTTTACAAAACATGTATACTTATACTGGTTGTTTATTTTTTTTATAGCGCATGGTGGAAAGGAGCAGGGAGAAGAAATCTTATTCTCCCTGCCCCTGCTTAAAAAAAGAGTAACCATAAAAAAGTAAAATAAAAGCAATATTCTTTCAGTCACAGTTGCTTACAAATCCTGAAACATAAAACCAGAACGAAATCAAAAGTCAACTTCAGACGTCCCGACATCAGGGTGCTGAGGATTTAGTGCAATGCATTAAATAACGAAACGTCTCATATGAGTTGATGATAAATTCTCACCTCGGCTCTCCTTCTTGCTCGTTTGCCTCTTCCTCCTCTTCTTCACTGCCACTGTACTCATACTCCGTCTCATCTGAGGAAACCAAGGAAAAACAACTTAACAGATGAGTAAAAGTCATTCAAACGTTAGACTGTAAACACACACAACGTTCATATTGATTACCGTTTTATTACAAACCAACATTTTGAGACTTTTTTGAGTTGTATTGATATTCTGTACAAATTGTAAGGTCCACTGGGACAAATGTAACACTTGTGATATTGGGCTATATAAATAAACATTGATTGATTGATTATTATTATTATGCGCCGTTTTCCCCCTTCTACTCCAGTAGGACTCGCACTTTTCCTTGTTCATGTGATGTTTGTTTTGTTTCTTTCCGTTAACTGTCAAGTGGGAACGAAGTCTTTTTTTGTACGTTTTTGTGTTTCTCTTATTTTCCTACCACACTGTTATGATTGGCTGTGAATAAGAAAACATGAAGGACAGACCATCTATTTCTATTTATTTTTATTTTTTTTAAACAGGGGCAGGTAATATAAGATGATTTTCTTCTCCCTGCTCCTTTTCGGGTACGGTCTGTTTATAGAGACTTTTTTTGTAAATAATTGTTATACATTAAGATGTCCATACCATGAACGGAACAAATACAAATTCAATTCAATTAAAAATGCAATGGTAAAAACATTAGTAAGGTGGAAAGTGTAATGGTAAAGCATTACATGTAATCAATCATTACCGTTTTATTATAAACCAACAGTTTGAGACTTTTTTCCCCTAAAAATAATAGTTTAAGCTTAAATGTAACATTAGAGGAAAGTGTAATGGTAAAGCGTTGGATGTTCTCACCCTTCTCGCCCCTCTTCTTCTTGGTGCGGTCGATGTGGTCCTTCAGCTGGATGCGCACCTGCCTCTCGTTGGGCTGGTCCCGGATGTACGGGTGTTTGAGCAGCTGGTCGGTGGGGGGGCGCTGCGTGTAGTTCTTCACCAGGCAGCCCTCGATGAAGCTAAAGAACTTCTTCGACCTGTTGAGGATAAATGTGATGGTTTGAGTTAAACATTTGAAATACAATATCTTTTTTTTTATAACACAGCTTAGGTGAAAACTTGATTCTGATTGGTCAATTTGGACATTCCAGGGGTCTGCAATTGTTTCATAGCAGACCGTTGCTAAGAAGAGTAGTCCGTTGTTAAGGAGAGAAGACTGTTGCTAAGGAGAGCAGACTGTTGCTAAGGAGAGCAGACAGTTGCTAAGGAGAGTAGACTGGACGTCAGAGAATTCCACATAAGAAGACAGACAGGAAGTAAATACTAACAGAACACAGTATGGGCTCTGGCTGTGTTTAAAGACTGGTAACCGGATAATAAAATATGAACAGACGTGGACAGTTACAGAAATCCTCGATCTGTGCTGCCGTCATTTTAATTTACGTTGCTTTATTTCTTAGGCTGAAGCAATACCATCATTTTCAAATCAACATTATGAGTCAAGCGGTTGGTTTATTTAGGATGTAGCGATGGATTAAGTGCCTTGATTCACATTTTCCCTTACATGACGAGAGTGGAAAGATTAAAAACTGAAGCCCACCATTTTTTAGACTTGAGCCGAGGAGGAGGATTTCTAGGAATGAGGAAGAGGGCTCTCATTGGATGCATGTCACAAAGAGCTAGAAGAAACAAAAGAGAGAAGAGCAAAACAAATACATAAAAGTTAAAAAATAGTTTACTTTTTAAATGATTTATAGTTTTTGAAACCTGAATGTGATGTGAACTTACGTGGAGCTCCTTCAGCCATCTCTATGGCGGTGATTCCAACGGACCACAGGTCACTCTAAAGGGGGGGAGAGGAGTTAATACACGGCTTGAATGAAAACTCAATTCTGATTGGTCAATTTGAACATTCCAAAGGCCGTTGCTAAGGAGAACAGCCTGTTGCTAAGGAGAACACTCTGATCAAGGGACTACAGTATGTGCAATAATATCAATCCACAGAAAAAGAAGTCCGGTCAATTTGATGTCAGAACGTCGTCTAAAGTGCAAAAAAAACACACAAGTGTCTGAAGGAAAATATGTTTTGCAGTATTTGTTGTTATTAAACTGTTCAGAACTTTTAATTAGGCACATAAACCGAAACAAGAGGCTTTAATATTAAATAAATACACAGTTTTTTAAATGTGGAACATCTGGGAGTTTTACTTCACTTCATGATGGGGACTATTTTCTCACTTTCCTGGGATTCATTCTTGTTATTTTTACTTCTATCTTGATTTCTCTGCACACAGCCCATGTTGTAATGTTAAACAGCAGATCTCATGTTAGTTGAACTCAGGTTCCTCACCCTGTAGTCGTAGGTAGCGTCTGGGTTTTCGTCGCAGGCGATGACCTCCGGGGCCATCCAGTACGGCGTCCCGATGAAGGTGTTCCTCCGCCCCACCGTGCGGTCCAGCTGAGCACTCACACCGAAGTCCACTGGGAAAAGAAAGTGAAATTAATTATGAAACGATTCATTAAGAAAGTTGTTTCTATACAGTATCTGAGAACCAAAACAAATCGTACCCGAGGAGTGTCGTACGCAAATACTTGTTGGACTCAAGTAAAATGTGGAAGACGTACTCAAATCCTTTACTTAAGTAAAAGTAGAGACATGAAGGTGCTTGAATGCTTTATAACAAATGATGTCGTTACTTGAGTAAAAGAACAGAAGTTTTATCAGTTTTAAATGTACTTAAAGTAACAAAGTACTCAGTTTGCAAAATGGCTCTTTTTACAATACTACTGTAAAAGATGAGATATATTTAAATACTTTTAGAAATACTGTGTGGAGGTAGTATGCATCATATCATGAAGGCATAGCGTTTTTTTTCATATAAGATTAAGATTTACTTTGATCCCAATTTGGGACATTTTTGTAAATATGCATATGTAAACCATGTTAAATAAATGTAGTGGAGTAAAAAGTCCAATATTCACCTCCAAAATGCTATAGCAGAAGAATATTAAGCACAAAATGAAAATATAAAGTATGTCTAAGCTAAGGTGGCCAGATTTTCAAAATTAAAACTGGAGACATTTTGAGTTTTGCGGTCAATATATCAATAACATATCCAATTTTCTTCACTGTTAAAGAAAAAAGGGGGACAATTCTGGTTTAATGTAATTTGAACTGTTGGATACAAACAGAAGGACGATAGCTCATATGAGACTTCAAAGGTCTTTTATTTTGAAACTCTACATCAGATTGTCCTGATTCTCTCTGAGTGACTAGATGGGGTGTCCTGCTATTACCCTGGAGTGAAATAAGGCTTTGATGATTTGACAGTTTTTTATTTATTCTTGTATAAAAACGGAAGGACGATAGCCCATATATGAGATTTCAAAAGTATTTTATTTTGAAATTCTACATCAGATTGTCCTGATTTTCTCTGATTGACTAGATGGGGTCTCCTGCTATCACCCTGAAGTGAAATAAGTATTTGATTGACTTCGAATGACTCTTTGATTATGGACAGTTTCCATTAAATAATAATCAAAATATAGATGGACAATAGATCTAATTTGAGATTTTAAACAGCATACATTTTAAATTGTGCTTCAGAAAGTAATGTTATTTTAGGAGTGCTGAGAGATGGTGTCAACATCAATTGAAATTAGTCACCCAGTGGAAATGTCAGATATGTCTTCTTAACTGTATAATTACATTTTACATTCACTCAGTTATAATGTGGTAGTTATACTAGTTTATTCTAAATTATTATTGATCACATTATATAGTACATATTTCTTAATTTAAGCTCCAGTATATATGAATATGTTTGTTGTGTTTTTTAAGTATATTTGTTATTGACCGAGTAAACGCTTTTAATTTGAAGGCAGTTTTTACAGGCCTCTATCTATCTATTCAAGCACCGCAATACAACGTGGTGCGGGCTGGCTTGACTGTGTTTTTTCGAAGTGGGGGCTGGCTTGACCTCAGTCTGTTTACCCAGTGTTTCCTGAATTGAAACATTTTATTTCACCTTGCTATGTGTTTTTAATATATATTCAAAAACGGGGACATTTCCGGGAACAGTTTCAACCGGGGACAGGCCAATACAAACGGGGACTGTCCCCGGAAAACGGGGAGGTCCAGTCACCCTGCAGATCCTGAGAGCAGACTAATAATGTAAGAGGGGTCATTCAAATTCCAGCCCCGAGCCAAATAACAGATTCAGCTTCTTCTGATCGTAGCCTTGTAAATTAAAATGTCCCTCGTTCTCTTCTCACATTTAAAGCAACACACTCGAAACCAGAGTGTAAAGGTTACGTTTCTGTGTCTCTACAAAGTGTTTTATTGTGACCACAGTGGAGACATGTGGAGACATCACAGGACAGCAATAAACAAGGTCTCAACAGTAATCTCATTACATACGGTTATCTAATCAAAGTCAGTTGGAGAGTGAAAACCATTTCAGGGATCATAAATTAAATATGATTTCCAGTTTCAGAAACATTAAATAACCTGTAAAATAACTGAGTATCAAGACCGGACAGTGAGGCTGCCAAACTGCAGATATTAGATCATGTTTGATTGGAACCAAAGTGTCTTTCACTCTCATGTTATCAGAAGAAGACACCAGAGGCCTGTACTACGAAGCAGGATTTTCTCTTAGCCGGCTAACTACAGGGAAAACTCGGGGTTTCCGGTCCTACGAAGCTGGTTCTCTTTTTAGCAGGCTAGATCTCCATGGTAACTTATGCTGAGCGGCTAACCTGCCCCGGAGCAGGTTAGGTTGCAGGCTAAGAGCTCAACTCAGTGAAAGCACTGCCTGCTGACCAATCAGAGCTCAGTGTGCGGAGTTTAAAGCGATCAAGTCATATTACAGGAGAAAGGAAATACAGAAAAGCTTCAGAGCAATCTGACTATTATAACATTAGCGTTAAGAAAGCTTACTTAAATATCTGCCACAACATAAGTAACCGGATCAGAGTAACATTAAGTACAGTCCGCGGCATATCACATCATCATGTATCATATATTTCCTTATCTGAGTCAGCTGAGCCGTATCTGGCCGTGCAACACTCACAGTGTCACAGACTGAATGCAGAAGTATTATTTTAAGCAACACATTAAGTTGAGGAAACACTCGAGACAAATGTAATTAAAGTCAGATCCACTCGTGTCTTAGACGGGGCAGTGATATCATAAACCTGTTAATGTACGCATTCAAACACTTGTTCTTTTACCAGCTGTATTCACCTTGCAGGTGCAGCTATGTGGCTTTGATCCTGGATAAAGTATTTAAGTCATGGATGTTTAAAGTTTAAGTTCTTCATATTTGTCTAATATTAAAGTTCACTTTTCATTCAGGAAGTGTGACGCTGCGCTGTCAGTACGCTTCTCCATGTTTGTGATTGGTCGAATGCTCCAAATACCACCCCTTTCATGTGAACGCGCACCTAACTAGATAGGACACGGCTGGCTTGAGCGATCCACTTGATAACCACCGTCGTAGTACCGTTTAGCGAGAGCGCGTATGTTTTGGATTAGGCCAACCGGCTAACCCAAACATATCCAGGTTAGGTCGAACCAGCTTCGTAGTACAGGCCTCTGGCTACAGAACTTTGAGTTGTTGACATCCATTCTTTTTTATAGGAATTGTAATCAAGGTGGGTCGATTTGCTTATTAACAGCTGGTAGGAAAAAAAGCGAGGTGGTATGCAGGCAGAATTAAAAGGAGCAGAATATTGGTGACAGAAAACAGCCGATGTTTCTGTAGGGTTCATCGAGTTCATTGAATTCCCTTTTCACAGTAAATGCTAAATGGATTGTATGCAATACAGTGTTTCATCCAACCCCTCAAAGCACTTTACATTCTATAACGGCCCGTCCAGACTCCAGCTTCGACAGGTTCAAAAACGGTTTCCAACGCGTCTGCCCATTCACTTTGAATGGGGTGACGTCACGTTGCCTCGCCTTTTGCCGAACTGAATTGTGGGTAGCAGAGCGGAGCTTTCCTGGCGTTTCAGGCTGCAAAAGTTGAGCAATGTTCAACTTCTGAAGCTTCTGAAGCTTTCGGTGGAAGCTTCAGCCAATCAAATCATATGCAAGTACAAGCTCTAGCCAATCAAACCGCTGCTTGTGTGCCAGGGGCGGGAGATTCATGTGATTGGTTATTGGTCGAGCTTCAGACACGCCCGCCGGCAAACTTTTTTTGAAGCTGTAGTGTGGACGGGTCGTAAGGCATCTTTCCCCCATTCACAACTTAAGTAAGCTAACATTCACAAACATTCAGATACATGTTCATTATAATAACATCACAATTCAGTTTATGACACTAACTAGTAGTAAAGTATGCCATAGGTTCACAAGTACTTGCTGTGTTAGACTACAACTGTGCACTCATGTGAAAGCGTTTATAAAGTCTACAGGCTCTTACCCAGTTTGACTTCAGCGTTTTCAGTCAGGAGCACGTTTTGTCCCTTGATGTCACGGTGGATGACGTGGTGAGCGTGCAAGTGAGCCAATCCCTGTGCGGAGGAGAGAAGGAACAAACATTTGACATGCTGTTCGCTTTTAGTTAAACTTACTGCAACAATACTGAACCAAACTCCTGTCCTGTCTCTCAGACATTTGCAATTTGTCAGCAGAACAGAGACACTGTCAGACTTTTCAAGACATGTTTAATATAGCCTTTTAAACAGAGCTATTAGACGCTTTACAAGTCATATTTCAGCACGGAGGTTGAAAGCACGAGTTTTAAGTGTTTTTCTGAGCTTTGACAGCGTTCAAAAACACTCTGTCTTAGTTCATTGTGTTTTTAGTTTGCCCACTAAAGTATATCTCATTAGTAATGTGACACAGTGATGAATGCTTTGTGACTGACCCTGAGGATCTCTCTGGAGATGTATGCGATCCAGTCCTCCTTCAGCGTGTTTCCTTTAGTGTTCTTCACCAGATCTGTGATGGAGCCGGCGCCACAGAACTCCATCACCAGCTGCAGGAGAGAAGAGAGGACAGTGAGAAGACTGAGCACACACACACACACACACACACACACACACACACACACACACACACACACACACACACACACACACACACACACACACACACACACACACACACACACACACACACACACACACACACACACACACACACACACACACACACACACACACACACACACACACACACACACCCCTTAGTAAAGCCCTGGGATAACATGGTGGTGCTTTGTTCTACCTGGTGTATGTTACCTCAACTTTTAGGGGCCTTAGTTCATCTACTCTGTGTGACTTGTCCAACAGTAGCCTACATGCATCTCCCTCTAATCCTTAGTTTAGCTGCAGAGGAAATACTGTGTCACGCAAAGGGACTAAAAACAGTTACATGAGATTGTTAAAATTACTAAAAGTTGAGTAAAATCCCAAAACTGGCAGGGGGTGATGGAACTGCTAAATTATATATCTGTTTTTACTGTTAGAAGCACACTACCTAAATGTTTTAATACACACACACACACACACACACACACACACACACACACACACACACACACACACACACACACACACACACACACACACACACACACACACACACACACACACACACACACACACACACACACACACACACACACACACACACACACACACACACACACACACACACACACACACACACACACACACACACACACACCGACCATCTGAGCATTTTACCACTAATAAATCAAAACCACATTCATTTTGTAGTATGACTACCTTCACCAACTGTCAGTCTGTATTAGTTTGTCATTTGATTGTTTTCCTTTTTGCCTACTTGGTCAAGTCTGAAATGAAATGACTCTCTGGTGAGTCAGTATTATGAGTCAAGTCTTTGGTTTATTTAGTATGTAGCAGCGTGTTAACGTGCAGTGACACGGTGCAGTACGAAGTTTAGTTGAACTTGAAGCACTTTGTTATGAATGAATATAAATGATACATAATGAATGGTAGAGATCTACTCACCCATAGCTGGTCGTCGTGTCCCGGCGGACTCTTCTTGATGAACGCTCCGTAGTACGTGGCTATGTTTCTGTGGTGGGAGTACTTCTTCAGCATGTTGATCTCCAGCTTGATTTCCTCTTCTTCATCCTATAAAGACACAGAGAGACAATCATTAGTGTGGAGTAGGGCTGGGCGATATGGCCAAAAAAAGAAATCCCCGATTTATTCACAAAAAATACGATTTAAATCGATTTTCTCCCCACCCCCCCCCCCCCCCAATTCATATGCATATGAAAAAGTAATTGTTCCAAAAAAAAAACCTGGGGTCCAAAACTTTAATCATGTTAATAAACCCCGGCTTTTCCACCGTATATCACCGTATCCTTTGCTATATACATACCGACCGCATCTGTAATGGCTTTCCAGCGGGCCGAATTCTTGTCATACGGGATGCAGTTTGAAAATGTTTGTGTTACGGTGGACTGTATTTTGGCGGCTGTGCGTGAGGTGCTTGTTGTGCCGCGGTCTTTTTCATGCCGCTGCGCGCAACATTTCTCCGATTCAGCAGGATGCTTTTGTTTTGCAGCGGGGTGTTGTCTGGTCTAAATCTGACGCAAACCAATTCCAAATAACGGATGACACCGTGCCTTTCTTTGGAACAAGTTTCTTCCCTGCTCGTTGTCATGTTGTCTGTGTATCACTCTATTTGGTAAATGCGCGCACTGTGCGGGGGGGGGGGGGGCGGGGGGCTGAGCCCATTCCGAACTACGGGAGCCCAGAGGGAAGCGTTGGCGGATGTTGAAGAGAAAACCGATTTTCATTTAAACAAGTCGACGTGAACTACACACTCGAGTTAATCGATAAAATCGATTTATCGCGCAGCCCTAGTGTGGAGTAAATACTTTTTTATAGATATGGGTTTTGGTGCATGTCAATGGTTCTTCAAAGCTGTGTTCCCTCCAGAGGGAGTTTCTCTCCCACACACTCTTCCCCCCCTGCCTGACACGCCTCCATTTGTTTACTTCAGGAACATAGTTACATCAGTATGTAACACTTGCCAACATGTGTTACGTGATGGGCTAAGGGGCGGGACATCTGTCAGCAGTTGACCAATCACATCAGAGCAGACTGGGCTCTGGTTTCAGACAGAGGGTGAAAAAAGGTGCTGCAGCTCAGGCAGAATGAGAGAGATAAAGAGCTTTTTGAACATTAAAGCATGGAGACAGTAGAGGCACAACATACAGATATGAAGCTGGAAATGTCCTCTTTAACAGTTCAAATAAATCTGTTTCTAATCTCCGAAGCTATTTTCTCTCCGAATATCAAAGACGTGTTCTAGACTGAGGCGAGTAAACAGTATAATTCCAAAGCGGTCTAATAAGCGGATATCACCCGAACAAACAAACATGCAGATACAGGCTGAACTGGAAATGAAAACAGAGACGAGCTAACCCCCGTCTCTCTCCTCCCGCTCTCTCAGGATATTACAGAACAGACTCAGACACGCATTCAGACACAAACAAGATCAGGTGATAATGCCTCCATCGCTGAGGCCGTGTGACATTTATTTGCGAGCGTTTTGCTTCTTATCCCTCAGGCCGAACGGGGCGGACATGACATGACATTTTCACCGTTAAAACAGCTGCTGGATAAGCAGGCAGCAGCCCGGACTAAAGCAGAAACACCGCATGCCCACAAAGAAAAACCCTCTGAGGAACCGAGAGGAAAATCTGCTTGGCTTTTCATTTTGAAGCTCATGAACCTTTGGCATTTTGTTGAACAGATGTTTTAGCAGTGCTACGAGATGAATGCTAACATCAGCATACTAAACAAGAGAGTACTAACATGGTGATGCTAAGACTGTGCTTTTTTTAACATCAATGTCAGGGAGGCTGCGGCGTAGTGGGTGAGTGCGTTGGTGTGGGATCAGGGGGTCACAGGTTCAAACCCCACTGTCGTTGTGTCCCTGAGACACTTCACCCCAATTGCTCCTGTGGGGATTGCCCACAGTATTGAGTATGTCAGTCGCTTTGGATAAAAGTGTCTAATAAGTAACATGTATTGTCATAGTTTTTGATATTTGAAGTAAACTATGCTTTGTGTCCTTCCTGAATAGTCAGATAAGCTTCCTTTATGAGAAGGTAGCGGTCTCTATTACAAATAAATGTTTGGGTGTTGGGATTCCTTTCTTTAAATCATGACGTTTAAACCTTTTAGATTTTATTTTTCCCACTCTTTCCATCTGTGTTTAACTCAATTTATTACAAAGATGGTAAAAGGTATTAATCAAATCAAGTTTTATTTATATAGCACATTTATAAACGATTTTTGGTCGAGCCAAAGTGCTGTACATATAATACAAATAGCCTACAGTAGAGACACTTTACAGCAAATACAACAGCACAGATTGTTCAGAATATCAGTGTGAGAACAAACGACCCCCTCTGTCCTTAGACCCTCTGTCCTTAGACCCTCACATCGTACAAGGAAACACTTCCAGAGCAAACCCACAGTTTAAAGGGGAACATGGGAGAAACCTCAGGGAGAGCAACAGAGGAGGGATCCCTCTCCCAGGACGGACAGACGTGCAATAGATGCCGTGTGTAAATCGAACAGATAATACATTTGCAACATATAGACCGAATGTTAAGGAATCTAAATCTGTGTATGCTATGCCTCTCCGTGAACATCTAATCTAAATTTGGTGGATTTCTAGATCACTATTTCCAGAGATATATGCAATAAGCCCATCCCCTTTGGAGAAGACCACATGTTCACTATTTTCGGTCCCAAACAGCAACCAAAAGTCAAATACTTTTATACAACCATCCATTTAAAAAAGACTGGACTTATTAAATAACATGATTGTGCTTTGTTCTACCTTGTGTTTGTTACCTCAACTTTTAGGGGCTTCTACTATTTCTTATTTCTCCAACAGTAGCCTACATGTATCTCCCTCTAATCCTCTGTTCTAGCTGCAGAGGAAATACTGTGTCACGCAAAGGGACTAATAACAGTTACATGGGATTGTTAAAATGATTCAAAGTTGAGCAAAATCACCACACTGGCAGGGGGTGATGGAACTGTCAGGTTATATATCTGTCTTTATATCTGTTTTTACTGCGAGAGGCAAAACTACCTACCTGTTTGAATGCACCTACAGTAACTAAGGGGTGAGTGATTGCAGCGTGGCGACTGCCAACACATCATAAAGCCCTTCTATTTATGACTGCAGGGAGCTACCTCAGTCTGCTGGCTGTCAAAATACTTGTTGTGTTTTTTTGGTGCAGGAAATGATAGGTGTTAAATCACGTGTGTCAAACTCAAGGCCCGGGGGCCAAATCAGGCCCTTGGTGGATTTAATTTCGGCCTGCGGGATCATTTCTAATTACTATTAGATCTGGCCCTCCGGTATATTGCACGCACACCTTCCTCAGCTCAGAGCCTGACCCCAAACATTGATGACCTTGCACCCAAGAGGATTGTTTAATGTTTAATGTTGTTTTTATAGGCAATCATTTAAGCTTTGTTAGTTCCAGGTTTAATATGTGCAATAAGTTCATTTCAATAAGTTCTGCAGTAAACATTGAACCAGTCCGGCCCTCGACGAGTACCCATTTTTTACATGTTGGCCCACTTTGTGTTTGAGTTTAAATTAGTACACAATTAAAGATGTTTGGAGTTTTATTTAATTTTAATTGTCAAAGAGATGCTGATTTGAAACCGCTGTTACATACAGTTACGGCATTTCCTGTTTGTGCCGGAGAGAGGGGAGTTTGTCCCAAAGCTTGCTGCTGTATTTACTGCCTCCATCTGACAGGAGGGAGCCTCGTTGAGCTGCGAGTGTCACTCCACGGAGTGTGTAGGGGTAGGGGTAGGGTGTAGGGCGTGGTTTGGGATTGGGCCACAGTGATGAGTCTGTCTGACTCTGAAATATGCAGAAAAGTCGACAAACAGTTCCTCTTACGGTCGACAGACGATCCCATCGCCCACAAATTGTCGGTCATGTGAACATTTTTGGAACGAGTCGGCGTAATTACAGCTGCTGAGGGACAGAGTGGAGGAGCAGGGAGTTCCTTACACAATATTTACCACTTCGTTAAGATTTTATGAGAGCCAACACAAGAATGGTTACTTTTTACTATGTTATATATCACAATGAGATATCAACTAAATCAGCTTTTTAAATAATAAATGGACATGATGTAGTCACGTGCCCCGCAATAAAACACACGTTGAAGAGGGAGTGGACAAAATAATAGGAACGGTTAAAGCAGCCAAAACGTATACAAAAGTCCAGCTAAGCACGATGAGGCCCTAAGGAAATGTCAACTTTTTAAATACCCTACTTTTCATTTCGTTGTTCTTTTCATAAAATAAGTCAGGCTAGAAAATCCTCATTTGAGTCAACTTCAATAAAAAATGTATTATGCCGTTATTGAATCAGCAAGACAACGCATTACATGTGGAAATATGTGAATAACGCGTAAGTAGAATGTAAGAAAATCTTAGAAAATACTCATTAAAGATTCATTTGTGCTGGAAAAATAGCCTGACTCTTGGAAACATGGAATATGTTAGCATTTAATAATAAAGTCGGAATTGTTTGACGCTCGATATTCTGTGAGATGACTCATTTATTTATTTCATTACGAGAATCTGCGAGCAGCTGTTTTCAGAACCTGACAGTGTTCAACGCTGAGCTCCAGCAGACACACAGTCAGTCTGTTAGAAAGCATCATTAGGATTACACACACACACACACACACACACACACACACACACACACACACACACACACACACACACACACACACACACACACACACACACACACACACACACACACACACACACACACACACACACACACACACACACACACACACACACACACACACACACACACACACACACACACACACACACACACACACACACACACACACACACACACACACACACACACACACACACACACACACACGATACAGCTCCTTCGACAAGGAGACAGCACCCTCTCTCCATCATACGTTCTCTTCGTCTCGTCTTGTACGCTGTCCATTTACTCTGGACCCTCCATCACTCTCCTATAATGGCTTTTATCCTCTCGTAAAGGACATCCCCTCCCCCCCCCCCCCCTCTGTGTCCTTCTCTCTGTCTGTCTTTGTGTCTCACTTTCCCCTGATACACTGGCGGTGAAAAACAAGGCGTCCCGAAGCTACTTATTATCATTCCTGGGTTATGAAATGGTGGGGAGACTCGGCGGCGGCGGCGGCCATATTGCTGCTGAGGCGTTACAGCACACAAAGTGGATCGGAGCGAACAGAACCGCGACCTCCTGGGGGGGGGGGGAGAGGGGAGCAGGATGGAAAATGGAAGCTGAGGAGGAAGAGGGAGACACTCGATTCGACAAAAGGACAAGAGAGGTTGACATGTCTCTAAGGGCATCAATAAATCAAATGTTATTTATATAGCCTAAATCATAAATTACACATTTGTCTTTACCGGGTCTAAAGCAGTGCTTGGGGATGACATTACATAATCAGGATTAGTGTTTCCCACAGAATTTGATTCTATTTGTGGGGGCACCGCACCCCCCAAAAATATAATTTACAATTTAGGCACTTACAACGACCAATTACAGGGACATTCTCCCTGGAGTAACCGAGGGCCAAGTGCCTTGCTCAAGGGCACACTAGTATTGGTGTTGCAGGCAGGATTTGAACTCGCAACCTTACGATCATCAGCCCACCTCACTATCCATTAGGCCACCAACAAATTTAAAAAAATAATAATAATAATAATTTTTGACCTTTTTTTTTTTATCCATTTGTGGTGGACGATATTTAATTGTGTCGGCCCGCCACAAATAAATCAATGTATGGGGAACATTGCGATACAGAGAAAAGGTTACCGTGTTCCCCGTGTAAAAGAAGATGTAATTAGATTACTGTTACCTTTTTGAAAAATAGGATTACTAGCAGGATTACACTTTGTTTGAGTCTCGCTGGATCACATTGAGTCAGCAGCAGAGACTCAGAGCTGCAGCAGGAACATTTCTCCCTCCCTGTATTCGTCTCCTTTTCTTATCAAGGGTGAGGATGACTTCACCTTTTCTGTCTTTCATTCCCTGAAGAAAACGGAGGCGGAGACAGAGAGATGGAGAGGAATGAGAGCGAGACGAGGGAAGGTGCCAAAAGAGAGAGAAGGGGAGAAAACACAGGCGAGAATCTGCTGAAGAAGAATGAAACGGAGAGGATGAATTGACAAAATGGAAAAGAGGTTGAGATTGGACGTGAGCGACGAGGAGAAGAGAGTAACGGTGGCTCCTCCCATAATCCCACTGCACTTCAGATGAACCTTCTCCAAGGAGGAAACACATTATCCATTCAATGTCTCAGATCTCAGGTTTCCCTCGCTCAGCTTCGGCCCTTCTTCTCTTACCTCCCTGATTGTTGTGCGGTCAGTTCAACACACCTCATGTTATGTTTTGGGTGTCGGGTGTTTTGGTACCAACCTTAAAATGAAAGTGCTGCTGTGCATAAACAAGATTTAAAAAAAGAACCATTACCTTTTCCTTTGAGAAAGACAGAGAGGGGAATCTGATACTGAAACCTGATGAAGACATTCAGTAAATTACTGCTGTATTTGAGGCTGAACTCAATTGTATGTAAAGCCACCCCCTAGGGCTGCTCAATTAATCGTATTTTAATCGCAATTACGATTATGGCTTGCAACGATTACGTAAACAACGTTATCGAAATAAAAATATATATTTTTTATTATTATTTTTATAATTTTTTTTTTTTTTTCAGTTGAATTATACTTCAAGTTCAGGTTAATCAACTGTCAAAAACATGCTGTTCAAACGTTTTTTCTCCAATAAATTGATGTTTTCAAAGTAAATGGATAATCGTTTTTAATAATCGTGATATCAATTATTGACCCAGTGGAGTGAGTGGAATGTTTTACCAAAATGTTGGCTATATGTTAAAGAGTTTTCAGGTTGTGACAGTGCACTGCAACATGTTTGTTGATCTTGTTTATTGGTATTTATTATTTTTGATATTATTTATTTAAATGTAGACATGAATGTATAATTTATTTTATTTTATTTTGTATTGGTTTTTCAGTTGATTACCCTGAACGTATAATTCAACAGTTAAAAAGTTTAAATTATTATTTGTATTTGTTTTAAAGTACAATAAATGGATGTTTTCAAAGTCATTGAATAATCACATTTACAGTAATAATCGCAATTACAATTATTGACCCAAATAATCGAGATTATGATTTTTGCCATAATCGAGCAGCCCTACCAGCCCCTCTTTCTCATTTTGATCTTATTCAACAACGATAAGTCCTTTTTACGCTTTCAAACATCAGATTTAAAGTGGTGTTTTATTGGAGAAACTCAGTTTTAGGGAACCAATCGACAAATTCAAAAGTGTTCGTCGATTTCGAAATGATTTGGTCAACGACAGCCATAACCTTGAACGACAGCCATAACCTTGAACATGCAGACAGAATATAAATTAGTTCAATTATTAGAAGCATGGAAATGTTTAAATCCCAGCTCTACACACGCTGTATCTCAGCCTCTCTTCTTCCTCTGCATATGGAACAGGAAGTGGTATGTGGGTCAGAGAACATATGCTGAGACGTGCACAGAGGGAAGAGAGTGCACACACACACACACACACACACACACACACACACACACACACACACACACACACACACACACACACACACACACACACACACACACACACACACACACACACACACACACACACACACACACACACACACACACACACACACACACACACACACACACACACACACACACACACACACACACACACACACACACACACACACACACGAAAGGAGATTAATGGCTTTGTTGTTTTGCATTGTGACATGTGAAAGTTCCTGTGGCTCCATCATACACACTCCCAGTGACAGACGTGTGTGTGTGTGTGTGTGTGTGTGTGTGTGTGTGTGTGTGTGTGTGTGTGTGTGTGTGTGTGTGTGTGTGTGTGTGTGTCTGTGTGTCTGTGTGTGTGTGTGTGTGTGTAAATATCCCAATCTTCTCCAATGCAAATAACTTCCTCTGCTCATTATTGGCGAGCATCCAGACGAACTGGAAGTGTTTATTTTAGAAAACGGCTGCATCATGTGGAAAAGGACCTCTGTAAACATCTCAGAGGGGCGAGGGGAAATAAATGAACCGCCATGTCTGTAATATTCTCTACATGTGTGTTTCTCTTCAGCCCGTCAGCTCGTATGAACACATAAACATCTAACTGTTCCTCGTCCTTCCTCTTTAATCCCGACAGTTGGAAATGGAGATTTCATTTGCCTGCAGGCTACTCCCAAACTCAGAGTCCCAATATTGCACTTGATTGTTAAGCGAAATGTGTCCCAGTCCATATCGGCAGCTAAAGAGAAATATATTCATCAGAAGCTGCAGCCACTACAGAGTGTCTTCAAACACTTACATCTCTCTGCAGTGTATTCAGTGAAGGTGGGACAAGGCTTTGAGGTGGCTTTAATCCATATATACTGAACAAATCAATGACTTCATGTCTTGCGTTTGAAGATTGGTGGCTCGAACCTACAAAACTTGAATGTTCCCGTCAGATTTACGGAGCTGATTACGGTTCCATAACTTTACGGTGTTTGTTAAACTATGTCGATCTCATTGCATTGTTATCAGCTTATTGAGAGGCTGGGCGATACGCTCATTCCTCTCTCAGACAGGAAAAGGTCAAGTGACTTCAGATGTGTGTTTGTGAACATTTTTACACTATGTCTCATTTGGTTATTCATTCAATGATGAGTAACACGAGACACTCACTCCACCACCATCGACGTCTGAGAGGTAGTTTTATGAAACTAACAGGACATTTCTGCATGTAGACACACACTGGCTACAATTACACAAACAGCCTCTGAGTCAACTTTACACACACACACACACACACACACACACACACACACACACACACACACACACACACACACACACACACACACACACACACACACACACACACACACACACACACACACACACACACACACACACACACACACACACACACACACACACACACACACACACACACACACTTTAAGACTATTGGTTTAAATGTCTCTTGGGAAATTGAAAATCTGTTGAGCTTGGACACAGACTCTTAAAAGAAAAACACTCAGAGGGTTTGAGACGGTGTGAATCTAAGCCTGAAAATTATGACTATTTTTGGACAGAAAACATCGAGGGGGCAGCGCGGCGGGAGAGAGAGAGGGAGAGAGGGGAGTCCGTTTGTTTTGGTGTTAACTGTTTTGTTGAAAGCCTGAGTAAAGAATTAAACTGACTTAGGCCAACAGCTGCCATGAAATCTGGGATCACTTCCAAATCTGCAAAAGTTCACGACTGCAGAGGTGATGGGAGCTATATTAGTCTCACCCCGAGCCTTTTCCATGCATATGTCCCATTTTACTGCCATACATTAAATTCTCTCTGTGGAGATTGAATAGCTGGGTGGAACATCTCTGAAAACAGTCAACAGAAGAACCATAGTGCTTCATTTACTGTACTGTTTGTACAGGGTATAAACAGGAATCCTGAAGTCAAATGTAAAACCTCTTAAGACCCTTTCCATACATTTGAAGACCTCATCGCCACTTTGAGTTCTAACCGGTTACCTTGGCAACACACTTTACCTCACATTGACTATATACAGTATTGATTGTCCTTCCTCCTTATCGTCCAAATAGCAATGATTACATTCAGGCACACTGTAGAATACAACCTCTTTGGACAATTTATATACTTATTGAAAACAAGCTACAAAATGTAATACCTTGGAAAATGCCGTTTAATACTTTTTAATAGACTTAATTTTCGCTAAATGTATTTATTAACGTTTAATACTTTCTAAGACCCCGCGGACACCCTGTGTTGGATAGAAAGAGAGCAAAGCTTTTCAGTTTTCCTACATTCCTCATAAACCCTGCAGAAATGGCAACTGCTGTTTAGCCGGCATGCTGCGAACAATAAGACTGTTTCACAGAACATAAAATGCTCTTTTCTATCCATGACGCTGTGGAAAAGCTGATAAAGTTGGCGGGGGGCAATAAAAGAAAAATGCTAGAGGGCCAATGCGGGTAGGATGCGTTTTGGTGTCCTGCAAACAAATCATTCATTTGCTTTGTTTACTTAGCAAAAATAAACCATAAAAGAGGGTTTTCATATAAGTCTAAATTATATATATGCTGATTAAATTGCATTATTTGACTTATTATATATTTTCTGGATTTTTTGTTTAGTTTTGTATACGAGGGTGTCCAATGCACCACCCATTACACTTTAATTCAAGTAAAATGTGAGTAATTTATAATAAAGAAAGTAGGATTTTGTTTTCCTTATCCGCCCCTTTGGATGTGCTCCTGCATTGTCTGCTTGTAGTTAGTTAACAACAAGTGCAGAAGATTGACCAACATGCATTCCTAACTTAATAAAATATGAATTTAAACTGAAAATCTTTTAAAATGCTCATAAATCATGAAATCCAAAAGGCATCCTTCCTTACAAGAAATCATGACGTACATTATTTTGATGCTCCGGCAAAATGGCAACAAAACATCAAAGTATACATGAAGCGCTTTAGACTGACCTCGGTGACGTCCATGACCTTGATGGCCGCCAGCTGTCCCGTCTTGACATGTCGACCCTGGAGAGAAAAACAAAAGAGAAGAAAGATAAGGGAAATGTAAACGTTGGGTTTCCACCCCCTCATGCAGCTCTATCGACATTTATTAAAGCTCAAATGGTCACAAGAGAAGAGGTAAGAGCACACAGTGACAATGGTATTCTTCTTTTAGGTCAAAGAAACGAAAAAGTGACCAATTAAAAACACTGGAAACAGACGTGGCGGAGCATTCAGGAAGCTCTCCAGACAGACGTTTCATGGGTAAGAAAACTATTCGGTTGGTCATAAAAACTAAAAACCACCAGTTATTTGTCCTCGACAATAGACTGCACAACTATGCAAAGGTCCAACGTGTTTTTAACGCAGACTGGTGTGAGGAATTCAACCATTACCAGGCTTAGGGAGTAACAGATTACATTTCTAAAAATGAAAGAATACTGTTAGTAAAAACCTAAAAATATCTTGTTGTTGCTTCTTCTCTGTAAGCTGTGCTGTTCTGTAGGTGTTAGAGCCATTTTCATTTAGTTATAATTGTCTGAATGATAGGCTTAATAATGATATAAAGTAGATTGAACTCTTAATTGATCAGGTATTTGTGTGAGTCACACTATGGTTTTAAAATGTATTAATTTAAGGCTCACTTATTTGTTACGAGATGTGCGTCAGTGTCACGTGCATGGCTATATGCCTATATATGGTAGGTTGATAGGACACAGCTGATGGCGATGAGACGGGGAATTGGAAAAATCTTTTGACCGTGTTCTTTTTGTTCTTTTTGAGACTGAAACTTTTATTAAAGGGGACCTATCATGCAAAATGCACTTTTGTACGTCTTTTATACATTAACATGTGTCCCCGGTGTTCCAGGGAACTCACCAAGTGTCAGAAAACACAACCTTCTCTATTTCCCTCCATACCAGAATCTCTAAAAAAGGGGCTGCAACAGATCTGATACAGACTGATCCAGATTTGAACACTTCTGTGACGTCACAGAAGTGGCGCTACGGCTATTGGGCCAACTCCACCAATCAGGAGGAGACAGCCACGGACATTGCCGTTCGAAAGCGCTGGAGACGCTGTAGTACATATGCCAGGCCTGTAGATGGTGCTGTTCTCACAGAATCAGCCCATGATGCAAAGACAGTGTTACATTGAGAGAAATGAGGAATGGCTCAAATGCACGATCGTTTGGTATTTTGAAAAATAAAAAGTATAAATATGCCTTATATAGGTATGGTCCTACACTATATTATTCAAATATAGCATGATAGGTCCACTTTAAGTATGAAGCAAAGAAATGTGTCTGTTTATACGCCGTCTGGACCAATCAATAAAGCTCATCTAATTCAACCATGATCTCCGCTTAATATGTTTGGAAACAAAGAGGGGTGCGTCAAAACCCACCACCCCGACAGAGAGGTGGCTGTTAACATGTAGACAAGGATTAAAACGCCACCACAGTAGGATAATACTTTATGTGTGAATACTTCTACTGCCTAGATCTAATTTATGGTTTTCACTTTCTTTGCTTCATTTGTTCAGTTTTTAATTCAGCAGGTGAACCTATACGTTCATCAAATAGTGTGTGTGAGATTAACTGTGTGTGTTCAACTAAAACGGAAAAGCATTTTCTGTCAGCTCAGATGTTATTTCTGCTTTTTTAAACTGTAGTATGTGCTCATGTGTTTCAGTGTTGGTGTAAAGCCTGAATATGCTGAATGAAAGGCAGGTTCCCCAGAAAAGCTCGGTTTCCTCTGTGGGTTAGCAGCATTAGCTCAAATGATTGAACAGATGGAAAACTGCAGAGGAAAGAATAACAGACGAGAGTTAGTCTGTGTAACTGTTTTACCCTGCATCATGTTTGTGGCTTGTTTGTGAACGGCCTCGTGATCCGGTGTCCTTTGTGTGAAACAGGACGGACACCTGAGCCGTTTCTGAATGAGTTAGCGCAGTCCGCAGTTTGAGTGATGAGGGATTAACCCGTTTTGGTTTTAGCCAAAGGGGACGTGTGTGTGTGTGTGTGTGTGTGTGTGTGTGTGTGTGTGTGTGTGTGTGTGTGTGTGTGTGTGTGTGTGTGTGTGTGTGTGTGTGTGTGTGTGTGTGTAGGCTGGGGTTGGCGAAAAAGGTCAAGGCGGTTTGAGAGAACAAACTGCAAAGACGACAAGGGAGCAGATCTCTGCTGTTTTTGTGAAACTGGAAACTACAGTATTTGAGTAGAGAGGTGAAGGAGCACAGAAACTCAAGACAACAATTAATGATGTCACATAATATGCTATTTAAATGTCTCTACTGTGACGTGTCTGGGCGGCTGTGGCTCAGTGGATAGAGTGCTGGACTTCGAATCAGGGGGTACCAAGTTCGAGTCCCACTGCAGTCAGCATGAGGTTGAGACACTTCTCCCAAAATTGCTCCTGTGGGGATTGTCCAAAGTACTGAATATATGTAACTCGCTTTGGATAAAAGCATCTAACAAGTGACATGTAATGTAATGTAATACTACATGAGTGTATAACAGTATGCAGTGTCTCTACTTTAAAGAGTCTTCTCCTGCTGATGTTCTGGTGTATATCAGTATGTAGTGTCTCTACTTTAAAGAGTCCTCTCCTGCTGATGTTCTGGTGTATGTCAGTATGTAGTGTCTCTACTTTAAAGAGTCCTCTCCTGCTGATGTTCAGGTGTATATCAGTATGTAGCGTCTCTACTTTAAAGAGTCCTCTCCTGCTGATGTTCAGGTGTATATCAGTATGTAGCGTCTCTACTTTAAAGAGTCCTCTCCTGCTGATGTTCAGGTGTATATCAGTATGTAGTGTCTCTACTTTAAAGAGTCCTCTCCTGATGATGTTCAGATGTATATCAGTATGTAGTGTCTCTACTTTAAAGAGTCCTCTCCTGCTGATGTTCAGGTGTATATCAGTATGTAGTGTCTCTACTTTAAAGAGTCCTCTCCTGCTGATGTTCAGGTGTATATCAGTATGTAGTGTCTCTACTTTAAAGAGTCCTCTCCTGCTGATGTTCAGGTGTATATCAGTATGTAGTGTCTCTACTTTAAAGAGTCCTCTCCTGCTGATGTTCAGGTGTATATCAGTATGTAGTGTCTCTACATGTCTCCATGCTTTAATGTTCAAAAAGCTCTTTATTTTTCTCATACTGTCTGTGCTGCAGCACCTCTTTTCACCCTCTGTCTGAAACCAGAGCCCAGTCTACTCTAATTGGTTAGCTGGCCGGCTCTGTTGGGATTGGTCAACCGCTTAGAGATGCCCCGCCCCCTTAGCCTATCACGTACAAGGTGTTGGAGCAGTAGCCAATAGAAGCGTGAGTGTTCTATAGTGATGTCATTATATTCAGGAAGTAGACAAGGAGTCCAATGGAGGCGTTTCAGGCAGAAAGAGGTGGGAGATGACGGGGCTTTTTTTATATTGTTTAGTTGAAATAAGAATCTGACAGCAGTGTGCAAAGGGAGAGGGAATAGAATACTGAGTGAATCTGCAGAATAGCGATTACAAAGCAAAGTGTAGGATGTGGGGGGGGGGGTGTTTTGAGCCGTATCAGCTATCGATAACAAAGGAAAGAGAGAGAGTTGAGGGAGGGGACAGAGTTGAGCGAACGGGGGAGGAGGGGAAAGACAAACAGAGCAGTTTCAGTGCAGAGGGGAGACTGAAAATAACTAGAGGCGATTCATCGGAAAGTCTATTCCAACATGTAGACGAAGTAAATGCATGGTGCAATAAAAGAAATGTGTTTATGACATTTAAACGGTGTAGGAAACTGTCTTAAGTGCCATTCATGTACAATGTGTGTTTGGTTTGTGAACGTGTGCTTGTTCATTTATTGTCACACACACACAGACACACAGACACAGACAGACACACAGACACACAGACACAGACAGACACACACACACACACAGACACAAACAGACACACACACACACACATACACTCAGGCACTAATGTTGTACATCATGTGTCTGTTAGTGTCTGCTCACACACCGACACACACACACACAGTTTTAGGTACAGAGTCCCATACCGCAGACAGTAACAGCTACACACTTTAACACCCT
Organism: Notothenia rossii; assembly: GCF_949606895.1. NCBI lineage: Eukaryota > Metazoa > Chordata > Actinopteri > Perciformes > Nototheniidae > Notothenia > Notothenia rossii. The sequence goes on from NC_136904.1 coordinate 90,397,698, forward strand.
GCCAAACACTTGACACACACCCACACTCACACCAACGTAAGTATAGGATGTATGGATGACATCATGACAGATGCTGATGAATGAATACACACACACACACACACACACACACACACACACACACACAACCAGTCTATTTTCCTTCGTGAGGTTTAGTTTCTTAAGAGTCCTTGAAGTGAAAACCAACCATTTGTGACTCCTGTGTACGTGTGTGTGTGTGTGTGTGTGTGTGTGTGTGTGTGTGTGTGTGTGTGTGTGTGTGTGTGTGTGTGTGTGTGTGTGTGTGTGTGTGTGAAAGGTGACCTCAGAAGGCAGACTGTAATAATTACTGAATCCCCCCGACCGCTAACTCAGACGGTTAAAAGATGACATCATCTTCTATTTCTTTGTTCAGAAACACCACACACACACACACACACACACACACACACACACACACACACACACACACACACACACACACACACACACACACACACACACACACACACACACACACACACACACACACACACACACACACACACACACACACACACACACACACACACACACACACACACACACACACACACACACACACACACACACACACACACACACACACACACACACACACACACACACACACACACACACTTTGGAGCTGTACAGCACGTTTTGAGATTATCTTTTACATATGTTTCACAGTTTGTCCGTCAGATGTTATTTCGGCCAATCGGGACGGCAACTATTTATTCACTGAAGCCAGTAACAGACAACAGAAGCTAAAAGACAACACCGGACATACAACAAACAAACAACAACTGGCAAAGACATGGCTTCTTTTCAGGGTGTCACATGACCAAAGATCAAACTGACCACCGATACAAACCACTTCTTTGAAGATGAAATCAATCAAGATATAACTAATCAAATCTGAGGATTCACTTTTCAGATGAAAGTTTTTTTTGGGGAGAATGGTAAAAAAACTACGGTGATGACATTATAAAATGTGACGACAGACATTCAAGGCTTCATTTGAAAACCTTAATAGAAGCTTTTAATGAAAAAGTTTGTACTGTATTGGATGTTGGTTGGGGGTGAAACACTACATCCCGTTTCTTTGACAAAGGTTAAGACATTTCGATCCATTTGTTTATTAGCTGTAAGTTTCACACACTCTAAAAATGAAGCTCAAACAAACAGCGTTAACGAGCCTCGGGGTGAGCGTTTAGAAAGTTCCAAACGTTTAATGCCTCCTTCAAATCTGATCCCTGATGACATCCCTCACTCAGACCACTAAAGACAGGACCCCCGGGGTTCATAAGCTACCCATGATCCTTCAGCTGGTGTGACCTCTGACCCCTCGCTTTGACTAAAGGAGGGGAGTGGTCTGGATTCCTCATTAAAGTGGAGGAAGCAGATACTGATCTGTGGTCAGTTGTAATGGCTATGTGTTGAAAGAGTCTGATTCGTGATGAACAAGTGCTATGCCAGTTGATACGATAGTGAAACCTATATGACGCCATAAGAATGGGAAAACCCCAAAAACCATAATGCATCTTTAATCTTACTTTACTTTCACATTTAGCGTAAAATAATAATTTAATCCAATCAAATGTTGGACAACCTTCTGCTGCTTTCTACAGAGATGCGGTTGCTGTTCTTTTCCCTTCAAGATCTGGAAATCTGATTCCCTGACTTTTTCCGGCTGCTGCCAGAAAACACAGGAAAATGGGAAGAGTGAAGATGAGGAGGAGGAGGAGGAGGAGGAGGAGGGGGGGGTAGGGGGAGGAGGAAGAGGAGGAGGTTCAGTGTCAAAGGGTTTAAAGGGAAGGAGGAGGAAGAATAATCTGGGTTTTTAGTTTTGTGTGGAAGATGGAAGCGAGATAGATCTACGATGAGGGAAGATGGGAGCTGCGCGACTTCCCCTCCGAGGAAATGCCAGGGGAGTGGAGTCATTCTGGTCGAACTCTCTCTCTCTCTCTCTCTCTCTCACTCACACACACACACACACACACACACACACACACACTCTCTCACACTCACAGTTTGTCAAGCATGTAGTGCCGTCTTAAACTTGTAAAATATACTTCCACATAATAATCTGTTGCCAACATAACAACATAGTTAGCTCGAATCGAGCCCAACACCTGGCTCTGTGTGTGTGTGTGTGTGTGTGTGTGTGTGTGTGTGTGTGTGTGTGTGTGTGTGTGTGTGTGTGTGTGTGTGTGTGTGTGTGTGTGTGTGTGTTTCTTAGTTTTTAGGACAAGGCTTCCTTTATTGCACCCCTCTAGTCTTCGGGGCACAGACGAGGCTCCAGGTGCAAGCTTTGGTCCGCACACACACACATTCACATGCACAGATGCACAAAGAAAGACAGAGACACACACACACACACACACACACACACACACACACACACAAAAGCACTTCCTTCTTGCACCCTAGTGTGTGCGAAAAAACGTCTCGATAACAACTCTTCATTGATCGGAGCAGCGATGCGTGTTCTTCTGAAAATGCTGCTAATTATTATGGTGATGATGAGTTTCCACACCTCAGGGGTTCTACACACACACACACACACACACACACACACACACACACACACACACACACACACACACACACACACACACACACACACACACACACACACACACACACACACACACACACACACACACACACACACACACACACACACACACACACACACACACACACACACACACACACACACACACACACACACACACACACACACACACACACACACACACACACACACACACACACACACACAGAGAACTATTTTTAAACGATGAGGTCCAGAGGAGGAATTAAAACTGTTCTGGTTGGTTCCAGATGAGCGGACAAACAGCAGCTGTGGTTCTTCTTGTCAAATATCGTCAACAACACCAAGGAAACAAGACATGCCCACATGATGTGGCACGATAGGGAGCATTAGAAGTTTCCAATGCACAAGGATCTTATGTTGTAGTGATTTGAGTCATCACACAGGTATCACAAAGCGTCAGTTTGAAAAAGATGTTGCAACACAAAACTAAGTTGCACGTCACAAATTCCCAGAAATGAAGGTGAAGTTCTCTTGTTGCTAATTTTGTTTTAGACCTAAATCCTAAAATGTAGGGAAGCTCTGATCGATGGCCGCCGATCGATATCAGCCGATATTCACTCTCTGCCGATCAATCGGACGAAAAATACATACCTAACCTGATGTGGTACGATAAGGAGCATTAGAAGTTTCCAATGCACAAAGGTCGTATGTTGTAGTGATTTGAGTCATCACACAGGTATCACAAAGCGTCAGTTTGTAAAAGATGTTGCAACACAAAACTAAGTTGCACGTCACAAATTCCCAGAAATGAAGGTGTGGTTCTGTCATTTGTCAGAGCCATCAATTCTAAAATGCATCTGAATGAAGAAGGAGCTTTCTTGGATCAGTAGGAGAATGCCTATCAATTATCTTTGCTTCATGACATCAGATAAAAAGCTTCCAATCAGAAAAAACATTCAAAAGACCACGGTGTGATTTATTTGAGAGGATCTGTGCCAAACAGATTTAGTACTTAAGTCTGTAAGTTAAGATTTGGAGGGAAACCAAAGCTGCTTTCACTTACAGAGACTGAGTAAATATATATATTTTAAAAAAGTAGATTTCTCTGTGTTTTTCTGGGTCTGCCAACTCAGTAGATCAGGGAGAGGAGGTGAGGCACATTCTAAGTTGAAGACTGGTAGTGAGGGATGAAGAGACGTTGCTTAGTTTCTGCATTTCTCTTCTACAGTGTTCAAACAGTGATCTCTATGTAAGTAGGCCAAGAGAGAGAGAGAGAGAGAGAGACCCAGAGAGAGAGAGAGAGAGAGAGAGAGAGAGACCCAGAGAGAGAGACCCGGAGAGAGAGAGAGAGAGACGTGGAGAGAGAGAGAGAGACCTGGAGAGAGAGAGACCCGGAGAGAGAGACCTGGAGAGAGAGAGACCCAGAGAGAGAGACCCGGAGAGAGAGAGAGAGAGACCTGGAGAGAGAGAGAGAACTGGAGAGAGAGAGACCCGGAGAGAGAGAGAAAGAGAGACCTGGAGAGAGAGAGACCCGGAGAGAGAGAGAGACCTGGAGAGAGAGAGAGACCTGGAGAGAGAGAGAGAGACCCTGAGAGAGAGAGAGAGAGAGAGAGAGAGAGAGAGAAACCCGGAGAGAGAGAGACCCGGAGAGAGAGAGAGAGAGAGAGAGAGAGAGAGAGAGAGAGAGAGAGAGAGAGAGAGAGAGAGAGATCTGGAGAGAGAGAGAGACCCAGAGAGAGAGAGAGAGAGAGAGAGAGAGAGAGAGAGACCCGGAGAGAGAAAGAGAGGCCCTGAGAGAGAGAGAGGCCTGAGAGAGAGAGAGAGAGAGAGAGAGAGAGAGAGAGAGAGAGAGAGAGAGACCCGGAGAGGAGAGAGAGAGAGAGAAAGAGGCCGGTCACTTATAAACATCTATTGATCGCTGGTGCAGCTGGAAAACTAGGGAGTGCCCGGTCCTTTGCTACACTGATAAGAAACACACACACACACACACACACACACACACACACACACACACACACACACACACACACGAGCTAGAGAGAGCGAGTGAGTTAGAGAGAGGAAGGAGAGAGAGAGAGAGCGAGAGAGTTATAGAGTTATAGAGTTATAGAGAGAGAGAGAGAGAGAGAGACGAGAGAGAGCGAGAGAGAGAGAGAGAGAGAGAGAGAGAGAGAGTGAGAGAGAGAGAGAGAGAGAGAGAGAGAGAGAGAGAGAGAGAGAGAGACAGGCGGCGTTACATAGCTGCTGAAATCAGATCTAGTCGTAGTAAAAGGGTTACATTCTGGGCACATGTGCAACTTTCCATAACGTAACGTGCGATCACCCCTTTTTTTAGACTCACAGGAAGGACTGCCCCTCGGTGAAATGGATATCGCTCATAACCCGGCCGGCAAACCATAACATCAGGGCTTTAAAAAGTCATGCAGAGGCAGCTGGGGAAACGCTGAGTCCCTCGAAAGATAAACTCAAAGTACAAATAGAAGACAATGAATAAATCTGTGGCTGCAAAACACTCACTTTGAGAGAAGGTCATAAACATCGAGCTGAAGTTTATAAAAAATGAAACCAAAGACTGAAAAGAAACGTATATAATTGGAGTTTCTTTTGATCACTGTCACTCAAAAATAATCCAGAAATATAATATAGAAATAGAGAAAAGAAATGAGTAATGGTTTCTTCCTTATAAGAAATGTATCTGAGTCAAACAAGTGACTGGTGAATTTAAACAAACCCTGTTTTTGTTTAAAGGACATATTCAATAAAACCAGCGCATGAGGAAAATAGATAGAGTTCTCAGAACACATAAAGATAGGCTGCTGAGATTCAGATGAGTCTTGTATTTCTTTTTTTAAAGAAGAATCAAATCAACAGTTTTGTGGATTTCAAAGTGACAAAAACTAGAGGAGGTGCATGGTGTTAAATTCCCTAAACGAAAAGTCCAAGGACGTCCAGCCACCAGACGTCCCCTTGCTCTCCTTTTATCACCACATTCCTCCGTTAGCCCCTGAGCTGGAGGATCAGCAGGGAAACACAACATCGCAGAGGAGACAAAGGCAGAAAAGATGTGAACTCATCAGCCTCTCCTGACTCACGCACACACCGTCACACTTTCCAAAAACCCTCGCCTGACACCACCTCCTCTTTCCAAAAAGCAGCTGGGTCAGCAGTTGGTCTGGTGCTCTCTGATTGGCCAGTCACAACACTTAAACTGCTGTAATATTACCTAGCTAGCCTGCTAGCATGTAAGCTACATCCTAAAGCTAGCAACCGAGGTACAGTAGGTGTCGACGAAGCAGACTAACTTCAGCAAGCTCGGTGTGTCAACTTTGCACACGAAGATGTTATCTATACTAAGTCTTTAGAGTGTTTCATATTTTAAGTGTGTCTGTTTTATGAATAATGTATGAGTTTTAACATGTTTCTGTAAAGCGTTCTTAAATGGGATTCGAAAATAACTGTAGGAAAAGTCAAGATATCTTTTAGGGAAAATTCTGAATTACTTCGAAAAAAGTTTCAAAAAGTCTGAGTTGTTAAAATAATAAGTAATACATTTGAAAAAAAATGTTGAGGTCAAAGCCATAATTCTGAGATTAAATTCGAACTTAAATCTCACTTAATTGGTCTGATCCCCCCCCCCCAAAAGAACCCACATGTGGCCCTAATTCTCTTCCATAAATGAAGCATGCCATGATATCCTGAAAAGCGTTCAAGAGCTTGAGGTTTTGTTTGCACACTCAAAGTCATCTTTAAAAGTGAAGGGTTCTCCGTCAGGTCTGAAGCCTCTGGACTGAGCCCAGATGAAGCGGTTGAAAACACAGCAGGAATTATCTCGCTGTCGGACGCCATTACCCCCGTTGTTAATGCGATTCGGTGCTTTCTCCGCCTCCACTCACAGTCCAGAGAGACACAGGGGAGCTCAGTCTTCTCTCTCAGAGGCTCATTAGAGCTGATCTTGGCTGACTGGGGGTTGCAGAGATATGAATCAGGGAGTAGTACGCTATTAAACAAATCCTGTTAGAGAGGCCTGCTGGGAGGTTTGGGATGAAGCTATGAAGAGATAGAACAATGGATTGTAGGATAGAAGCTCATGCTACCCTAGAAAGTGATTCAATCCAGCAGAGAGAGGAATGTAAACTGGAATGTTGGTAAAAACAACTTTAGAGTTTGAGTGCCGTGTAGCATGGTTTGAAGATGCACTAACATGGCCTGAGTTTAGAGTTTAATTACTGTCTGAAACCAGAACCCAGTCCGATCTGATTGGTTAGTTGTGGTTGGGCAACCGTTAAGGTAGGGACACACCAAGCTGACACCTAAGAACTGGCACAGACGGACCTGACTGTTGTGTCTCCTCACGTCTTCTGCGTGTTGGCCATGTGTCACACTGGAACACACCGCAAAGACTTCAGCCGACGGCCAAGAAGCACGTACGAACTGCGCATGCGTGAGTGGCAATACCTCTCCTTACCAGCAGGCGGCGGTAGTGTGCATTCGTCATTCAAAAGAGGCAACAACCTGAAGACAGACTGCGTGATACACCGAGAGAAGAAGAAAAGACTGCGGGATATAAACAAACAACAAATAGCGTTCCATATTCACTCTACAGCGAGAAGCTCACGGGGCTTTCCCCAACCTGTCGAGAGCTGGAGTTCAATGAAATCTCAGATGTGCCTTCTTAATCGTTTGTTTGGGTCCTTCACTTCCGTTTCGCTTCTCATGCACTGATTCGCTAAGCTGAACAGCCAATCAGAGTGATTTATTTGACCGACAGCTTTTGGCCGACTGCCCACCGATTCGACATGTTGAATCGGTGGGCAGTCGGCCAAGAAGGTGTCGGCACGGCTGAAAAGACCCGACGGTGCGGGACACACCAATATGAGTAGGGCTACAGGACGCTCAGCGGCGGCCTGACATCCATCGACGGCCAAAATCGGCTTGGTGTGTCCGGGGCTTTAGACTATCATGTTCAATCTGCTAGCCAATAGAAGCGCGAGTGTTACATAGTGATATCATTATGTCACAGAAGTAAACAAAGGATTGTGTGAGAGAGAAACTGAGCGATTTCCGCCTTTGCCGATCATTTACATGCACAAAAGCCTCTATAACACAATACAGGAAAAGGATAACCCCCAAAAAACATAATCGGACCTCTTTAAGTATAATTTCAGAGCTGAACGACAGCTTGGCCTTCTCTCGGTTGGTATTAAGAGGAACAATGGAGAAAGAGTGTTGAGGACTGCAGAGCATCTGTTTGTATCTGTTTGTATCCCCTGGCTCTCTGCCCTCTGCAGTGACCCACAGCTCCCACTCAGTGAGTCTTATCTCCTGCCTGGCTCCCCACAGCCTCCACCCACTGACTCACCATCAGAGGAGATATGCTGCCTGTTTACCTCCTGCTTATAAACAGGACTTCGTTGGAGGGACGCCCAAAAAACCTGTTGACTCTTTAAAGCATTGGAGTATTTATCTTGGAGAAAATGAGGGGAAAATGAAGGAAGGAATGTTATCAGGTTTCTCAGACTCTGTATAACAAAACGAATATCTCATTAGATTCTGTTTGTTTAGTCATTAGCGGCTTCAACTGTTCATTTCTCAAGTGTAGTTTGGGGATTTGAATCCTGTTGCTACCCACTGTTAGCTCACAGCCTAATTTCTTTCAAAAAAAAACGTCCTTCAATATGATCTGTGTAAAACTTAACAATAAAACTAGAGGAAAAGAAGTGAGTCGGAGCATTGTTGGAGCTAGTTAATCTAATCCATGGAGGGGGGGGGGGCACAAGCTGCTTACACTCAACCTGGAAACCAATGCAGAGCTTAATTAAAGCGCTAAATGACTTAGCTTGTTGACCGGCTTTGACTGTGTTTTAGCGGGGAGTGGGGAGCGCTAACGGCTAAGCTACCACCCAACGCTTCACTTATTAGAGACTGTAGTCAGATGAAATGATACTGTTATCCTCCTAATGACGGAAGATGCTCCTCTTAGGGATTACAATATGTACTGATAACGTTTGCTAATGAGGAGGACATTAGGAAACCCTTGAGCCGGAGAGACAAAGCTGCCAAGCTCAGTCTGAAGTCTGAGCGCTGGAAGAGGTATGTTAGGGTAAAAGGTAACTCAAAAAACACTGACATCACAGAGACTCTACAAGAATACAAATAAAAATAATAAAATGTAAAACAATACAATTAAAACAAATAAATAATACAATTAAAATAATCAAATTAAAAGGAATAAAATACAAATATGAAAAAGGAATAAAATCAGAATTCAATACAATGCTGTTAAAAGCCAAATAAAAAGTCTTGAGTTTGCGCTTCAAAGAGACATCAAACACAGACATCAGAATGCGAGTGGAAGTGCAGCGTGTGTGTGTGTGTGTGTGTGTGTGTGTGTGTGTGTGTGTGTGTGTGTGTGTGTGTGTGTGTGTGTGTGTCTCATTTTGATGACGCGCGTGTGCTCTGGAGATCAGCTGCTCGTTCCTGTTTGTCTGTGCTGTGTTAAAGCGGCCGGTGGCCTACTTTCTGTGGCCAATGCAAGATGGCCCCTGCCACACACACACACACACACACACACACACACACACACACACACACACACACACACACACACACACACACACACACACACACACACACACACACACACACACACACACACACACACACACACACACACACACACACACACACACACACACACACACACACACACACACACACACACACACACACCGATGAATATGCAAATAATTAATACCAGAATGATTTTGGATCAATTACTTAATGTGCAGCCAGGAGCCCTGCATAAATCTCAAAATACTGATCTAAGGTGACACTACTTTTTTATATAGATTAATCAAGCAATTTCTTTGCATTGTCTTTTCTAAATGAAGTGAACAAAGCTCTGAATGTCGGATATTTCATAGAGTCACCAGCCGAAGTTCAAAACAATTATCAGTTCAAAGAAATACCCTACATTTAAAGAAGGTAATTTATTGGATGAAAATGCTACGTTATTTTTTAATAAGTAAACGTTGAATGCTTTGCGTTGAACTGCCAATTTCTTGGAAATCTTTCTCGAATAATAATTGTTCAATTGATCAGCAGACAAACCTTTTTAAGTTTCTCAAATGTGAAATTTTCCGCATTTGACATCACATTGTAGGTGTTTCAATTATATAAAGAAAAATAAGTGTCAAGTCTTTTAAAAAGAGCTATTACACAGTGACAGTATATTGAAGACATTAGGGAGGATCAATCAAAGTTAACGGGCTGTCAAAGCATGGAATAAATAATATATTGTATTGATGAAAATCCAATGGCAATAAAGTTGAGTAAGTGTGTGTGTGTATCTTGCAGTGTACATCCTTGCATTTACTAATAAGGAAAGAGCTGAAGGGCATTCATTACAGTAACTCTGAGTGTGTGTGTGTGTGTGTGTGTGTGTGTGTGTGTGTGTGTGTGTGTGTGTGTGTGTGTGTGTGTGTGTGTGTGTGTGTGTGTGTGTGTGTGTGTGTGTGTGTGTGTGTGTGTGTGTGTGTGTGTGTGTGTATCTTGCAGTGTACATCCTTGCATTTACTAATAAAGAAAGAGCTGCAGGGCATTCATTACAGTAACTCTGAGTGTGAGTGTGAGTGTGAGTGTGAGTGTGAGTGTGAGTGAGTGAGTGAGTGAGTGTGTGTGTGTGTGTGTGTGTGTGTGTGGGGCAGGGAATTGACATGCTCATTCCCATAATGCATCAGCCCCTCTAGCACTGTTCATTGCATCTCCATGGAAACAGAGCAAACTGTCACTCTGAGGAGCTACCAATGTGATTTAGACAGAGGTCAAAAGGTCATCAATTATCTCTTCTGGATCCAAAATCACCTACTCTGAAATCTCAAACATGAGAACAGGTAAAACAAAAAAAAATACCTTCACATCGAGAATATGGGAGAAGAATACTCAGATATATTACGTAAAGACGACCTCATACCATACGTAGTGTCTCTACATGTTCAAAAAGCTCTTTATTGTTCTCATACTGCCTGTGCTGCAGCACCTCTTTTCACCCTCTGTCTGAAACCAGAGCCCAGTCTGCTCTGATTGATTAACTGGCCAGCTCTGTTGTGATTGGTCAACCGCTTAGAGATGTCCCGCTCCTTAGGGCACGAAACATCATCAGAGACTCTTCCCACCCCAACCATACACTGTTTATCCCCTACGTGGCACCCGCTCTGGGACACGCTACCGTACCGCAGCCTCCCGGGTAGAACCAGCAGGACTACGCACAGATTCTTCCCTCCAGCAGACAGACTGCTGACAATGAACCCCACGCTGTCCCATACTGCCTAGTTGTTTCCGTGTGCTGTGCTGAAGGGCAATTATCCTTGGACATTACTGTTTTATATACAACACTGTACTCACTGTATTTATTATTCTTATCTGTGTATTTATTCGTATTTATACATTTCCCATCTGTTTACCTTTATATCATTTATTTTGTACATAGTTATCATTGTGTATATAACTGACTGGTTTGCACTCTGGTTAGACCCTCCTTAATTTCGTTACACTGTGCTTGCATTTTGTAATGACAATAAAGTAATCTAAACTTAGCCTATCACGTACTAATGTGTTGGGGGGCTAGCCAATAGAAACTTGAGTGTAAGGTAGTGATGTCATAATGTTCAGTAACTTTCTGTTGACCTCAGTTGGTACTGTATTGTATTTCTTCAGCTGTGTTTGGAATAAATGGTCAAATAAACGTAAGAAGTGAAGCGGATTTTTTTGTGTGCGTCTTCCCATATTTACAGCACAGATTTGATTCAGAAAGAAACAAGATAATGTCTCACTCAAACGGCGTTTTGAGAGTGCCTAGCTTCCCTAATGTGATCTATTTCCTGTTTACATAAAGTCAGAGAAAGACATAACACATGGAGGAAACACGCAGAGAGAGAAATGCATTCGAGAGGGTGAACAATTAGTTTTTTGGTTTGACTGAAGAAGCTTAAAGATTTGTTTAATTCAAGAAACGTTTTTTTTTCACAAGTTCACAAACCACATCAGGGCGAACAATGCAGGAGATACTCGTTCAGGTTGAGTGTAATTAGTTTCCTTAATTATTCCACTACTTACTAGCAGTTTAAAAACATAAATCTGTAGGAATAACATCAACCCTGAAGTTTAATTATGTTTCTCTCATGATATGAATCTACTTCACCTTCATAGTTGACTGACTGCAGACGTTAAAGCTAACACTGCCCACCTCTGAGCAGTCTTAAAGAAAAGCTTGTGGATGTGTCATGATATTTTCAGACCCAGGATTCAAACGGAGAGCAAAAAAAGACACAGGAAAGACACGAAGCTTCCTCTACAGTGAGATATATATATAGATGTCTCAGACTGAGCAGAAAAAGGCTCGGCCCAGTTCCAAACCAAACCCCAGCTGCCTTCACGATTCGACCCTTTGATAGATGGAGCACAAGGTACTGCAGTGTTCTGAGCGCTGGAAGAGATATCAGATAGAAAGTCTTCTGAGCGGAAGGAAGACCAGAAGAAGGGAGGAGATGTTCAAACGGAGCAAAACTGTGCCAAGCTTTTCCAGATAAAGCTCAAGGAGAGCGATCAATATTCTTCTCTTCCTCCTGCGCCCTCGTTATAAGAAAGTCGGTGGTGCGTTTACCTCTCAGGCTGATTCCTAGTCATGGGTTGCGGTTGAATCGTCACAAATAAACAGTTTCATAACCATTATTCCTTCAAGGGGCCCTATGCGAACGTTCAGGTACATTAGTATTAGTATTATTATCATACTGTCTGTGCTGCAGCACCTCTTTTCACCCTCTGTCTGAAACCAGAGCCAAGTCTGCTCTGATTGGTTAGCTGGCCGGCTCTGTTGTGATAACACACTACAGGAAAGGAAAACCAAAACCAGCACAATAGGGCCTCTTTAACATCAAGTTTAAAACACATTAGCACTTCACGGCATAAGTGTTTGTCGGTTGTTTTTGTGAATGTTGTGTCACGTTAAATGTTGCAAGGTATTGTGGGACAGAACGATCTCCTCACCTTTTGATAGGATAGCAGTGTTTCCTAAGCTAAGCATGGAAGCTCCTTTGTTACCATCGAGAGCATTCAAACAGCTCATGGCTTCATTTCCCTCAGTTAGAAACACTCCCTAAGCCAAATTGACATTTCCACTTCAAACCTGCCGAGAACTGTTTGTCTCTCTCCAGACAGGAAGTGGTCACCAGATATGGAGGAAGTCACTTAGAGTCAGTGGTTTTGGGAATGCCATGTTTGGATGTTTTATACAATCTAATAAGTGGCATCTCCTCGCAGCCCAGGACGCTGACTCCACCCTCCATTTACAGACATGAAGGCAGGGTGATATCCAAAACCACTGGAACTTTCTACGCTGGCATTTTTACCACCTCTTCAAAAAGGCCTGCAGGGTAATAAGGGGGTGTTTTGGGGGGGGGAAGGGTGGTGTCTCTCTGGTAAATATAGGGCCATGCGATGTCGACGAGTGAGGTCTGAATTTACAGAGCTCCGTAATAAAAGAGAGCGGCTCTTTTTCCAGCGCAGGGAAGGGTGAGGCACACTTAATTAAGACGGAGATGTTTTAACCGCCCGTGAAAACACAGCCGAAAAAAGAAAAAGCGGGCGGGAAGGGAGGGGAGGGGGGGGGGGGGCATTTAGACCGGGGATTGGATAACACTGCGTCTCTGTTGTGTGTGAGATTGTCCGTTGGTCTATTCAGAACTGTTCAGTTATGTTCTCTTTGAGACAAGTAATAGAAAAGGAGACAAAGACAGGTATAGAGATACAGAAATACATAAAAGGGCTCACAGAGACTCCATTGCAAAAAGGACTACTGATGACAACAAGGACAACATAACATCAATCCCTGCAGGTATCTCAGCAGTTGACATTGATAAGCAGAGATAAGCTTCCTGTGCAAAAACCTCACTTGAGCTGCAATGACAGATGTATTAAGTTTGGCTTTTTTATTCAAATTCACAAGAAAAATAAAATACTTAGACTATATAGACTCGAGTGTATTCAATCAGTGCATCCAGAGATGTGAATGTAATCTGCTAGAAGTTGATCAATCAAGTAAATCAGCCTACAAGTGGGACTTAAAATAGTTTTGGGTCTTGTTAAAAGTATAAATCTTAAAGAGTCCCTATTATGCTTTTTGGGTTTTTTGATTTTCTTGTTCACGTTTTGAACATTAAAGCATGGAGAGAGACATGTCACAGTTAGTGCTGCGTACCGGTACGCCGAACCGGTACTGGACTTGTAAAAAGTTTCGGTTCAATTCCGGTTAAAACCGGAACGTCAGGAACCGGTACTTACGTATATTCTCCTTTGTGTTCTAATTCATCTAAAACCTTCCATAGATCGAGAAATTTGCGCTGAGAAAAGACGAAAAACATTGTTTTGGCTTCTGATATGGCGGCCATTACTGAGCTCACGAAGTCTCGCAAAATATCGCAACTGCTCGCGAGATCTGTGTGACGTCAAGGGAAACTGGCTTAGACATAGTGGACACTGACAGCGTGGGATGCTGGTTGCCATATTTGGTAGTGTAGCTAAGCTAACTCCTTTGTATGTATGGTGATATAGTGTCTGCCGAAAGAGCAACACTTCACCCAGACAATGTCAATATGCTGTTGTTCTTGAACAAGAACACATAGACTTGTACTCTTGCATATTGAGTCTTGTATGTACATCACTATGTATGTAGTTGTGTTGTGTAGTTAGTAACACATGTAGAGTTCTAGAAAAGACATGGTGTAGACACAAGTTGGAAGGGGGCACAATAAACCTGACGAGTTTGAATTTGAGTTGATTATGAGTTTATTTTCAATTGATAATTAGCTCACAATAAGTTCAATTTAGTTACTCACACAACTTGACACAATTCCGGTCTTATAAGTCCGGACCTGAACCTGAACCTCTGGACTTGAGTCCGGACCTGAACCTGAATGTGAGTCCAGGTACACAGCACTAGTCACAGTAGAAGCACTAAATACAAGTATGAACCTAAAAATAAGCATAATAAATATGTCCTGTCTTCAGGGTCAGATTTGTAATAATGTTTACTCATTCTTTGATCCAATAGCTCCTGATGAAAATCATAATTCGCCATTCGTTCTTGTGTCTAGAATACGTTCAATTATTGAGAACATGGCCATTTTAAAAGCTTAAAGAAGTATACGTTTGGTATAAGCAACTAAGCTGTAAAGCCGGTGAAATAGAATATACATAGAGAGTAAATTGAGTTCAACAACAACTGAAAATCCACATGACACAAAACCATGGAAATGTGGTGTCAAAGTTCGTATTGCCGTCACTTTGAGGCTAAACAGTTTGCAGAACCTGCCTTCTATTGATGAGCTTGTTTAGTTTACTTTTAAATGTAGAAGACAGTGCTGACTCTGTTGGAGCTAACCCTAACACAAAGAGAGGTTTCTGCCCTTGTGACGACCATTAAGACGCAATAAAGATGCCCAGAGGTCAGAGGAATGATGCTGCTATTTCTCTCTTCGAAATCCACTCACATACCAAGAAAAACTGATTCAAATCAAAAACATTTAACCAACTTTACTGACACCATTTTGGTCCGTCTGAATAATCATAGGGACTTGATTTTAGGGCTGCTCGATTATGGCAAAAATCATAATCTCGATTATTTGGGTCAATAATTGATATCACGATTATTAAAAACGATTTTTCATTTACTTTCAAAACATCAATTTATTGAAAACAAAATGTGAACTATGTTTTTAACAGTTGATTACCCTGAACTTTTAGGTATAATTCAACTGAAAAACCCACAAAATAATAATAAAAAATAATATATAATAATAATAAAAAGAAAATCGTTTTATCTCGATAATCGTTGCAACCCAAAATCGTAATTAAAATACGATTAATTGAGCAGCCCTACTTGATCTCATTATTCTTTTTGGGGGGGATTTCTGAAGTGAAAAGTCCTTTGAGGGAATTAAAAACAAAGATAGAAGACCCCACATTGAAAAGCCACAGTGAAAAGCATTCAGACCTGCACTAAGGCGCGGGGCAAAAACAACCCAGAGTTCAGTCTGTTGGCTTGTTTTAATGCACCAGAGAGCGGCCGCGCACAGAGCGGTGGGATTATGAGGCGTAAGGAGTAATTCAGTAAAACCCTAAAGTCAACAGTAAGTGCACAGACGGCTGGTTCACTGCTGGGTGAAGCTCAGATCAGCTGCTAGCTGCTGGGTGAAGCACTAACACGGCTAACACCAGACTGCTGGATCTAAGTACGAGGGCTTTTTGTTCAAATGCTTGGGGTTAGAATATAGTGAAAAATACCAAAACAGAATTAATCTCCTTTCAGACAGAGGGTGGAAAGAGGTGCTGGAGACATGTCCCAGGAGAGACACCTGAACATGAGGAGAATATTTCCTCATTCTTCAGTCCTGTGTTTATTCACTTTAGTGTTTTTATCAACCCAAAGTTATGTGTTGCTGTGTTTATGAACTGGAGAGGAAGTTGGTATTGTTTCTATTTGTATTTATTGCTGTTTGTGAAAAACTTTGAGTCACCTTGTGTGCTCTTTAAATAAAGTTTCCTTGATTATTTAATAGATCGGCCGATAGATAAACATGAAAGTCTACTTCTTCTGTCGTGAACTTGTCTTCTCCTAATCCCCAAATAATGTAAGCGGATTCATTTCATATCCAAAGCGGGGCGAAACATTTGGAAATGAGGGGAAAGTCTGGTTTATGGTGCAAGGTAAGGAACATCTCACCTGCAACAAAACAATGACTTTGATAGTCTGGCGAATTTAAACACTTACAAGCCATTTTGCCGGTGGACAAAAAATGTTGCGAGAAAAATATTCTGAAATGACGCCCTGCCGAATCTATTAAACCTGATGACAACAAGTTCCCAACATGTTGATTCATCATTGAAACATTCCCAGTAGGTCTTTTCCAGGCAATCCTTTGTTTTCAGGTGGTTACGAGGTGGCTAATATTAGTGCAGCGCCGGCTGACCTCAACTCCACCCGACCCTTTTCCTTCTGTCTACATCAACACGCTGCAACAGGATTAAATGCTTAAGCTCAGTTTGAATAGCCTCATCTTTGAGCAACAACTTCCCTAAACAGACTATTTCACTTGTTGTCTTCTTATAATGGACCTTCCCCATTAAAGACATGAAGCCATGCATATTGTGATGCAGAAGCCCCTCCTCCCCCTCAACACACTGACCCACAATTCAGCCCTGCTGCTGAACGCTATAAATAGACGGCGAGTTAACCTAAAGCGAGGGAGAGAAAATTAAAGGGCAGGGAGTTAAAGAGAGACGAGGGCAGGGACAAATATGAGGTCTTCGAGATAATACTGACGGTCATATATCCTAACTTGTCTCAGATAGTGTCCCTAAGTTGAAGTGCTTGCAGTGTTAAGAAGACCTGCGAGTAATCATCAGCCACAGGAAGTCACATCCATCTGTCCTCCAGACACATTAGTTACAGAGCAGCTTATTCTTTGGCCTCTGCTTCACGAGACGCTTGACTGCAGGCAGACGTGAGTTATGGGGGAGTTCGTCTGGAGATAAGATCAGGGGACGTCCTCTCTCTCCGACCGTCAAATGTTGAAATTTGTGATATAAAAGAAAGGTGCGTCCATAACAAGGTGAATCCTTCATAACACTAAAGACGGAGATAACAAGGTTGCCTGCCATTATATATTTTATTGACCAAAAAAACGAGTTTGGACAAATTGAGAACTTTGCCTGAATAAAAGTCTATTTATTACACGGCTTAGTTGAATACTCTATTCTGATTGGTCAGTTCCGAACATTCCATTTGCGATTACAAACTGTTGCTAAGGAGAAAAGACCGTTGCTAAGGAGAAAAGACCGTTGCTAAGGAGGACTAGGGGATTGTGTGCATTCAAATCAATCCGCAGAAAGAAGTCCGGTCATTTTTAACGTCAGCTGAGGACAACACATTAGTTTTTTTTCTGTCAGAAAACACCATTGAATACTTTTTGAATATTCATTTTTATATTTGTGAAAGGCACAACACTTTGGGTTTATGATAAACTGTCCCTAGTAAAGAAAAGAGAAAGAGCGAGAGAAGGGACGAAGTAAAGAGACGGAGCGCTGTCAGAGAAATCACCAGAAGAAGACGGACAGGAAGTCAACACTCACAAGAAGGGATCGGATCCAATAAGTCAAGAATGCTAAATTGGAAAACACATGTATTATTATGAAGCTACTTGTCCCGTTGAACATCACCAACTGAACCTCAAACACACAGTTAACAACTGAGTCATCTGCCTGCAGGAGAAAATATGTCACGCTTCTGTTTATACCAACTAACTGAAATGTCACTCATGCGTAAAAGAGGAATTGCAGATTTAGGAGCTGCAATGTGAACACGAAAAGAGACGAAGAGGGTTTAAGAAGTTAAACCCTCCATTCTGCTCCGACTGATAATCCATCTCACAACACAAACATTCCTCTCTAGAAAACCTCGTATGATTTATTCAGCTAGCAAGAGGAGAGCTGGGATTACAGGAGAGGAAATATAATCAGTTATCTAATCTGAGTATCGCAATATAAAAGTAATGTATCCTGATTACTCTCCGTTACTTTTGGATTTCAATATCAAATGCAAGGCGATACAATACAAGTCAACCTTAGAAAAGACCGTTTAAGATATTTAGGATCAAAAATGGTTTTATTGATAGAGCCTTTCATGAAGCATATTCAGCCGATACACCAAGATGGATTCACACGTAAAGTATAATCCTACAGAACAGAACAGCTGACAACATCTGATCCTTTTACAACACACACTATATGATATTTTTAGGTTTTTAATAACATTGTAATCCTGCTAATTTCTAGTACAACAGTAATCTGATTACGTCTCTTCTTTGATGTAACTGACAGAAACTAGGTCCTCCAGCCTGCCACCATCATGTCAACAAACAACACACACTCCCAGCTGGAGGCCCTTCATCCAGACAGGCACACACACTCATCCTGTCTGAGTCATCAGTCATTATGGACGCAAAGACAAGAATGCCTCATTCGTCCAAAACGAACCAGGATATCAAATACCCTTCAAATGAGTTTTAGCTAACCCTAACCAGCTGAATTCAAGGGTTGACTTTTTTATTTTGTATTGTCTCTTTATCTTAGTACAAACCAGGTGATAATTGTGATTCTGACACATGATATCAGATTTTATGAGTGATTAATCATCAGATTGAAAGCGCACAAAATGTCACAAAATAGTAAGTGTTTATTGACCCTAAGAAACACTGATGCATTAATCAATAACAATAATCCACAGCTCCTCTCTCTGCTCCAGAGGATTTAAAATATATATATCCCAATGCCACCCCCTGTTTATTATTAGGGGAAACACATTAAAGAGTTGGCCCTTGCAGTGAAATGGATGTGGAAAAGTGACATTAAAGTGAACCAAAGAATCTAACGATAAGACGAATTCAACCGGCTTCAGTAATGGATCAGACCTGAGGCTGACACTCTTATGATGACACCTTTGCTACCACACACACACACACACACACACACACACACACACACACACACACACACACACACACACACACACACACACACACACACACACACACACACACACACACACACACACACACACACACACACACACACACACACACACACACACACACACACACACACACACACACACACACACACACACACACACACACACACACACACACACACACACACACACACACACACACACACACACACACACAGGTCATCAATAAAAGCCTATTGACCCAAGAGAGACAGAAGCAAGCAGCAGAGCCTCACTCTGCCATTAGCACCTCCGCTGAGAGCGCTAACCCACTCCTCTCCGAGCCTCGGACAAACATAACAAGTTACTATGGGGAGCAGGGTGGAAACCAAGTCACTCACATGGTTAAAGAGGAAGAGGAGGAAGAGGAGGAGAAGAAGAAGGAGGGGTGATGGCAGTTAGATGGGAGAAGATATAGTCGGAGAAAGAGACAATTACAGAGTGATGTCACTGCAGAGCAATGCAAGCCCTTTGTCTTGACTGAGAGATTTACAGTGTGTGTACGTGTGTGTGTTTACAAGCAGTGAAAGCACCTGTGAAAGTCTGGCACTTTGTCAACAATATAAAAAGACAAAATAAAGACGTGGATCATCCTAGTCATAAAACTCTTGGCACGCACACTCACACACTCACAATCATTTCCTTGTAGTCACGTCGAGTTTGTTTACAGAGCCAGGAATCACAAGGTTGTCAAGAGGCGCTTTCACACCGTACTTTGCCGTACTTAGTTCATCAGAACTCTTTAGTTCTGATGAACTAAGTACAGATCGCGTTCACACCGGAATAAGTCCCTGAGGGAGGATTAGGCAAATGAAGCCGCTGACGTCACTTCTTCTTCTTCTGCTTTGGGTTTACTGGCAGGCCGCAAACAACTTCACGGCGTATAGTATACTGCCGCCCAAAATCCCCGGAGTTGGGAACTGGCTTCAGTAGAAGCTGCTGGGACTCCCAGCAGCTTCTACTGAAGCCTTCTGAGTAAAGGGCCAGAACGCCGACACCTCCTCATCTCCACCGCTCCCATGTTTTCTTTTGTGTTGCCATAAGTTAGTCTCTCTGCGTTTCTGCGCTGGGCTAATGCTAATGCTAATAATGCTAATGCGAGGATAATAAAATGGCGGCTTCACAAAACTTTTTCTGAGTTTTACGGGGCGTGGTTTGCAATCCGCCCAGCCAATCAGAAAGAGGAACCTTTTTCTCCCACGAAAGCACCTGCTCTCTAACAGGGACGGAAAAGGAGGTGGAAAGGTTCTCATGAACTAATTTTAGTTCCGGATTTTTTTTTTGGTGTGAACGCCCATTTTCAGAACTATATCGGACCTATACTGGGAAAAGTACTGCGGTGTGAAAGCGCTTATACAAAGCCTCTGTCCTCGTTTCCCCTGATCCTAGATTAACATCAACAGTTAGATATTCAAAACCGTTTTTTGAACAAAAAAAAGTAATCATAATTGTTACAGATTCTGCCTTGTATTACAAAAAGCTCCCACATGGTCAGTGGGTTGAGTGATTATTTATATATATTTTGTGAATTTGAAGAAGCTTCGAACACAAGCCAGCATCATCAAACATAGTGAAAATGTAAAAGGAGACTTGCACAAGTTATATTGAAGATATCAAAGAGGCCCCATAATGCATTCTGGGGTTTTCCCTTTCCTGTAATGTTATGTAGGTGTTTGTGCCTGAAACTCCTCAATTGGACTCCTTTGATTACTTAGTGACATCACTATGTAGCACTCAATTGTGAAACTTAAAATGAGCCTAATAAGTCCTCTTTAAGTGGTATTTAGGGTTGGGAGATCAGAAAAAAACCTTTACACCGTTACAATATCTTGCAAAATACTTCATATACTGAACAAAAATATAAACGCAACACTTTTGTTGATCATCATGAGATGAACTCAAAGATCTAAAACATTTTCTACAAACACAAAATAACCATTTCTCTCAAATATTGTTCACAAATCTGAAAAAATCTGTGATAGTGAGCACTTCTCCTTTGCCGAGATAATCCATCCCACCTCACAGGTGTGGCATATCAAGATGCTGATTAGACAGCATGATTATTGCACAGGTGTGCCTTAGGCTGGCCACAATAAAAGGCCACCCTTAAACATGCATTTTTGCTTTATTGAGGGGGGTCTGGGGGGGTCCGAAAACCAGTCAGTATCTGGTGTGAGGGTTAGGGTTAGGGTAATGTTGTGAATCGAGTGGCCTGTGTTCGTCGTCCATAACTTACGCCTGCCCATACCATAACCCCACCACCACCATGGGCCACTCGATTCACAACATTACCCTAACCCTAACCCTAACCCTCACACCAGATACTGACTGGTTTTCGGACCCCCCCAGACCCCCCCAATAAAGCAAAACTGCACGTTTCAGAGTGGCCTTTTATTGTGGCCAGCCTAAGGCACACCTGTGCAATAATCATGCTGTCTAATCAGCATGTTGATATGCCACACCTGTGAGGTGGGATGGATTATCTCGGCAAAGGAGAAGTGCTCACTATCACAGATTTTTTCTGATTTATGAACAATATTTGAGAGAAATGGTTATTTTGTGTATATAGAAAATGTTTTAGATCTTTGAGTTCATCTCATGAAAAATGGGAGCAAAAACAAAAGTGTTGCGTTTATATTTTTGTTCAGTGTAGATGATATTGTGAGAGCACTGTAGAGATTTATAATTGGTGCTTTCACAAACTTTTTTTTGTAAATCATCATCAGTTATGGGGATGTTGTGACTGTGGGTGGGTACGTGGGTAAAGAAACTGAAAAGCCCAAGGCTCTCTTCTGGAAAAAGAAGTCTACAAAGCCTTTAATCAGATGTTTCATGGTGAAGTTCAGAAAACATAACAATGATTTCAGATGTTAAAATAGAGCCGGGTTAACAACCCACACACAGGACAATCAGCTTCTCCAGGGTGTAACCGTCAGCGGCTTGAGAGTAATTCAATGTTTGTATATTTTCTAAAGTAAACTTAGATTTCAAATCATGTTCACATAGTTTGAAACATAAACTAAGCAAACATGAAAAATGATGCAATGTGGGGTTTTCTTTAGTTGTCTTAGGTGAACAGTCTGCAAAATGTTCTGTTACTAAATATTCTTTTCTTAGTTTATCACTAACTCTCAGAGTCCAAGCTCTTTTTTCGTGTTTAACCTGCCGATGCATGCGACACATATGGACATTAAAGTACCTTTGTGACCGGTCTTACTCCCAAATATTCCATAAATATCAGATAACAGAGAGAGTAAAGGTATTTCCAGAGGAGAAAAACATTTTAGATCACAAGTCATAGCTGCAAAGGATCGTATATATCAGACCAAGAGACTCCCAGAAGCTGTAAATTGCCAATCAATCAAAACAAATCTAGGAGGGTCAAAGTTATTTCCAAAGGGCAGCGAGCAAAATGAACTAGAACACACACACACACACACACACACACACACACACACACACACACACACACACACACACACACACACACACACACACACACACACACACACACACACACACACACACACACACACACACACACACACACACACACACACACACACACACACACACACACACACACACACACACACACACACACACACACACACACACACACACACACACACACACACACACACACACACACACACACACACACACACACAGTCTCCCTCTATGTCTCTTTAGCTCTCAAACTCAAGTTCAAATATGCCTTATATTGCTATATTAAAGTTCGGCAACAGTATGTATCGGACAAAGTCTGAAAAACATAAGCTTCAAATCATAACAGAAAAATAAATCAGAGATTTCCAATACTTTGAATAGAAACACGTGGGAAAAGCAAGACATGTCAAAGTCAAACAATGCCCTCTAAAAATGCAAATACACATGGTAATAGAACATAAATTATATTACTATATTGCAATCTTGACATTTTGTTGGAGAAATACCAACAAACCACCTGCTGCCATCGCCCACAGGCAGAGAGCAGGTTAACACAGGTGTAGCAGTGAGTGGGTCCACAGACATGACCAGGCTTGTTCTCTCTCTGTGTGTGTGTGTATGTGTATGTGTATGTGTATGTGTATATGTGTATGTGTATGTGTGTGTGTGTGTGTGTATGTGTATGTGTATGTGTATGTGTATATGTGTGTGTGTGTGTGTGTGTGTGTGTGTGTGTGTGTGTGTGTGTGTGTGTGTGTGTGTGTGTGTGTGTGTGTGTGAGATGGAGGAGAGTTAGTTCTGGATCATGAGGTTCCAAGTGGCTGAAGCCGGCTCTCTCTACAGTTTACTGAGCAGTGAAGCAGCAGGTGGTGGACAGATAAAACAGTTAGGAAATATTCTGCTCATTTCCACGTACACATATCAGTATGAAGTGCCTCTGCTGTGACATGTCTCCACGCTTTAATGTTCAAAGAGCTCTGAAATGTCCTCTTTAAATATGACATTTGTGATATTTAAGGGATATTTTGGAGCTCCTCCAACAATGCAACATATACTGTATAATCAAATTTAAAAAGTAATGCTCGTTAGCACCTTGTTCGACGGTTGAATCAACCCATGACAATTTAAATATCATCTCCGCAGAGTCAGACACTGTAGCTCCTTTTGCGATATCCCCGCCTATTTTTACATCAAGTGTTAGACCGTTAAACACTTAACAAGCTCTCCTCCAAGGCAACCCTGTGAACAGAGGGAGGGTGGAGGTGGAACAGCAGAAGGAAGGCATCAGTGCCAGACCTCACAGTGACCCGAGGACCAGCTGCTGACTGTAGTGGAGGAAACACACATCCAAACACCAACAACAACAAACATCATCAACACCATGATCACATATACACACGTAACCGGTGTTGATTAGCGGTGTCTGCGTTGTGTTTTGTTAAAAGGATGAGACCCGAGCCGTTGAGCCGAGTATTCACTGACTGAACACAGATATATAACAAATCAGTAGTTATTTTATTCAGGGTATATGCAGGAATCCTGAAGTAAAACCTCTTAAGACCCTTTCCATACATTTTAAGACCTCATCGCCTCTTTGAGTTCTAACCGGTTACCTTGGCGACACACTTTACCTCACATTGACTATATACAGTATTGATTGTCTTTCCTCCTTATCTTTCAACCATTTGGACGCAGACTTGCATTTCCCCATAACGATGTTGCTTAGCAACCGGCGTAAACGGACCTCCGCGCACTATCAAGCAGTGAGCGTGCGATGTCCTGTTCAGATGACGTCAAACCCAACGGGATGCCATAAATAAACTACACAGAATCACACTACACACCTACGCAATGATTACATTCAGGCAGACTGTAGAATACAACCTCTGGACAATTTAGATACTTATTGAAAACAAGCTACAAAATGTAAAACCTTAAAAAATGCCGTTTGATATTTTTTAATAGCCTTCATTTTCGCTAAATTGATTTATCAACTTTTAATACTTCTTAAGACCCCGCGGACACCCTGATGTTAGTTATCCCTCACACCGACTCCTCTCACGTGGAACACATTCACCCAAAGGGAAGAGGAAAACGTGAGGGACACATTATGAAGGGGGGGGGAGTCCGCACACAAATAATCCTCTGTGTACAGTGACCGCATGTTGGGGGGTTCCGCCCACTGATTTCAGACCTAGTCGGGTATTTAACGTTTAATAAATGAAGAACATAGAATTATTAAATAGAAAACACAGAATTTGTGTGATTATAATAAAAGATTTACAAAGAAATATTTCACACTAAACACCACTGTATATTTACAACTGTTACACATACACTCTGAACGTTTGAAAGAACATCCATGACATTCATCTGTTTGCAACTTGCAAATTATATCTAATATATAATATTCCAATGACTTGTGTTTAGACTCTTCTTGCACTATTCTATCTGTTATATTGTGTTGCACTGTTGGAGGAGCCTGTGACCTAAGATCTTCATTGACATATCTACACTGTAGCTAAGCACACATGACAGTAAAAGGAGGGCGTGTGTGAGCCTTGAGATAAGATAGCCTTGTATCTTAAGTTCAGGTTTTCACTTTATCTTAAGGACCTGTTATCTCATCACATCAGAGCGTGTCCTCAGCTCATCGAAACCCATCATTTTCATTAAGATTAATGCAAAAAATCAATGTGTAGCTCCTTGTATATTCACTTGATAGGAGTGAATGTAGATTATTCCCTCAGTTGCTAGAGGAAGGAGGATTTATGTACAAATAGCTTCTTCTCCTTGTAGCCGTCTTTCTCTCTTCACTGCAGCCTAAATGTGTTTTCAAACCCCTCAGCACTCATGGGAGTTTTGCACAGAGTCTGCCCGGCTACAGGAGGAAGTGCTTTGAGAAACGCTGGTCCAATCAGAGGCCTGGGTTCCGGTCAGCTGGCTGAGGCTCACTGTTGCGGACCAATCGCGCGGCAGGGATTGAGGTCATGTGACCGGCTCAGACGGCTCACAGTGTTTTTGAAGCAGATGAAAACAAAAGCTAATGAGGCTGTCAGCGTCCTGCCAGCTGCCTCGCTCAAAGAAGCTACTGAGCTCCAAGGAAGAAAACAGGATTCATTATCACTACGGCAACAAGTGTTCGTGTGTGTGTGTGTGTGTGTGTGTGTGTGTGTGTGTGTGTGTGTGTGTGTGTGTGTGTGTGTGTGTGTGTGTGTGTGTGTGTGTGTGTGTGTGTGTGTGTGTGTGTGTGAGTGTGAGTGTGTGTGTGTGTGTGAGACAAATAGGTACACAATGACTGAAAGGCTGAAAAGCTAGTAGTGAAATAAAAAACAAAAAGCTCAGATTTATACTTTAAGTTTCTAAGAAAAGTCTTTTTTTCAACTCACAATGGAGAAGAAGCCATGTCCCATAAGGCTCATGCAGTTAAACAACAAAACAAACAAACAAACAAACATGCTGTATTGAACTGTTTACTATGAGGACATATCACGCTCATTATCAGGTTCATATTTGTATTTTGTGTCTTGTCTATAGACATGCACTTCCATGTCTGGAAGCAGACTGGAGTGGGGAAAAATCCAGTTAATAATTATGTTAACTTGGCCAGAAAAGTAATCAATAAATCATTGAAGTCTACAATATAAAATCCCAATAATTGCTGTTTATAGGATTTGCTGCTTTTATCTATTTTATCAAATAATTTCAAACTGTTTCCTGGAAGAACGCGCAGTTTGAAAGATCTAATCTTGAATTATGTGACGACATTTCCCGAAAACCTCGTCTGAAAACTCCAACGTAAAACAAACCATTTTAACAAACCATGACTACATAAAAAGAATAACCATGACGACGCTGCAACTGAACGGCTTCCATTTGACCTCCAATCCACTCAGATACTGATCACTGACAATTAGAAAGCACCCGGAAACATTTAGAGAAGATAAGTGTGTTTTTCAAATGAGAATGAGACAAAGTCAAAACCCTGGCGCAGGTTTTTCATAAACAACACAAACTTATTTTTCCTTAAAATAAGAAACAATTTAACTTTAAAACAAAAAACTCACTAACCCTATACTTCTCCATCAGTCAAGCAATTTGTCCTCAAGACTTCTTTAAGCTGTACTCGGGACAAACAGCCCCCCCCCCCCCCTTCCCTGAAGCAGCTTTGTCATTACTCTCCAGATGGCCGCATGTACAGTAACCCCCCCCCCCACACACACACACACACACACACACACACACACACACACAACACACACACACCATGTCCACACGCTTAAACCCAAGAAGCTCAGACCGGCCAACAACTGCCAATAATATCCTGAACCAGACGCTGAGTTAGCCGGCGCGTGTGAGCGTGTGTGTGTGTGTGTGTGTATCTGTGTGTGTGTGTGTGTGTGTGTGTGTGTGTGTGAGCGTGTGTGTGAGTGTGTGTGTATCTGTGTAAGCGTGTGTGTGTGTGTGTATCTGTGTGTGTGTGTGTGTGTGTATCTGTGTGTGTGTGTGTGTGTGTGTGTGTGTGTGTGTGTGTGTGTGTGTGTGTGTGTGTGTGTGTATCTGTGTGTATCTGTGTGTGTGTGTGTGTGTGTGTGTGTGTGTGTGTGTGTGTGTGTGTGTGTATCTGTCTGTGTGTATCTGTGTGTATCTGTCTGTGTGTATCTGTGTGTGTGTATCTGTCTGTGTGTATCTGTGTGTATCTGTGTGTGTGTATCTGTCTGTGTGTATCTGTGTGCGTGCGTGCGTGCGTGGGTGCGTGCGTGCGTGCGTGCGTGCGTATCTGTCTGTGTATCTGTGTGTGTGCGTGCGTGCGTGCGTGTGTGTGTGTGTGTGTATCTGTCTGTGTATCTGTCTGTGTGTATCTGTGTTTGTATCTGTGTGTGTATCTGTGTGTGTGTGTGTGTGTGTGTGTGTGTGTGTGTGTGTGTGTGTGTGTGTGTGTGTGTGTGTGTGTGTGTGTGTGTGTGTGTGTGTGTGTGTGTGTGTATCTGTGCATGTGTGTGTGTTTCAAGAGGGTAATAAGCCAACAGGAGGGATGTTGTGTTGTGCCTTTGAGTCCACTTCTTATTCTGCACTGGTCCAGCAGTTAGCCAGAGCCAATGTTCAGTGGCTGAAGGCCCGGACGACAGTCAGCTTCAACTCTTCTCACAAAAACATCATTTTGTTTCGGAAAATGATCTTCGAAACAAATCTGAAGCTCTTCTTTTCCGTTCTGTTTATGGCTTTAAGGAACCATTTTTAGCTCGCAGTGTGAAAGCCATAAAGTAAATAGTCCGGAAAGAAAAGGAGCAGCCATGATGAGAAGCTTGATATGGATAAATGTCATAACGGTGTAGAAAATGCATGGGAGAAAAGTGACAACATAATAATAAAGAAGGATCAATCATTTATCTTCAAATCAGTTTTCTCGGAAACATTCATTTGAGGAGCTCCATCTCTGATATAATTACATTGTACTCCTACGACTCAGCAAATGAAAAGATGTGGAAACGCAAAAGTAGAACTCCAACTTTTAAAGAGGCCCTATTCTGTTTTTTTTTTTTCTTTCCCGTAGACCACAAGTTTCAAACTCGAGGCCCGGGGGCCAAATCAGGCCCGTGGTGGATTTAATTTCGGCCCGCAGGATAATTTCTAATCACTATTGGATCTGGCCCGCCGGTATATTGCACGCACACCTTCACTCCATCCTGAGGGTCTCCTCAGCTCAGAGCCTGAGCCCAAACATTGATGACCTTGCACCCAAGATGAGAAGCCAAGTATCTGAACTAGCATCACAGAGCAGCACACTGAGTTTAATGGATGTTTCCTTCTGCACTTTCTCTCTCACGACAACAGGGCATGTTTGGTTTCTTCTTTGAGGGAAATAGTTTTGTTGAAGCTGTTGTTGGCCTGTGGGAAAATGTAATCATAAGAAATGACTCTGGAAAAGCTGCAGATAGAGCCATAAGAAATGAATGCAACTGATTATTTAATGTTTCATGTTGTTTTTATAGGCAATCATTTAAGCTTTGTTAGTTCCAGGTTTAATATGTGCAATAAGTTCATTTCAATAAGTTCTGCAATAAACATTGAACCAGTCCGGCCCTCGACTAGTACCCATTTTTTTTATGTTGGCCCTCTGTGTATTTGAGTTTGACACCCCTGCTGAGGTGTGTTATATAGGTTTGTGTGCATGTACATGGTCTGCAAAGGTCAAATCCCCGTGTTCCCTCCAAAAGGGAGATGGGCAACAGGTTGGGAGGGAAATCAGAATAAGCTACACAAAGAACATCTCTGTTAACTAATCAGCACATATAAGGTCGTTTTGTAGATATCTAGTTTGACTGATTTGAAACAGCATCACTGGTGAATATAAACACTTCACCATATCTAGCCAACCCCCCCCTCAATACCCAGACCGAGCATGCATAGTCCAGGTGGCGCCCATTTTGGCTCCAAACAGAGAGGCTTTCACTGGGTTTTATCAGGCAGCTCCAGGTCACAGATAACAGAATGAAGGGCCCGTTGTACAAGACGCTAGCTAGCTGTGGAAAATCAATAAGGGTGGAGCCTTGGGAGGAAAGAGGGGGGGGGGGGGGGAGAGAGAGAGAGAGAGGGCCATGAAAACCATTGAGAGACACTGGACATGCGTGACTGATGCCTCTGACCTTGGAGATATGACTGTGTGTGTGTGTGTGTGTGTGTGTGTGTGTGTGTGTGTGTGTGTGTGTGTGTGTGTGTGTGTGTGTGTGTGTGTGTGTGTGTGTGTGTGTGTGTGTGTGTGTGTGTGTGTGTGTGTGTGTGTGTGTGTGTGTGTGTGTGTGTGTGTGTGTGTGTGTGTGTGTGTGTGTGTGTGTGTGTGTGTCCATGACTCATGAGCATTCAGCTGAGCTCGAATCCAAGGATGGGGGAATCTGATTCACTCACTCATGAAGAGAAATGCTATGAAAATATCTCAAAATACATCAGAAAAACACCACAACAACTATTCAAAATCACTATTTGTCTCAATCTGAGCAAAATTCAAGTGTCCTAAATGTTTGAAACGCAGCAGCTACACAGTCGAAGTGTGTCTGAGCTCTTATCGTGTCCTTACCCTTCAAATTCCAATAGTCCCTGTGTTATTACTTTGGAGAGCAGCTCGAACTGGCTAACTAGTACTGCTGACAATGAGCCACATTGAAAACAGAAAAATATTTGTATTACTTTTTATAATCATCTGCTAACAAGAGACGCCAGACGATGGATTCTATTGGAGCTGGGTTGATTTTGCAATAATGGAAATAAACTCAGCATGATGAGATGTGTGCTCTCAGCTGTAATTTCATTGATGCTAACAACCGTAGCTTTGCAATTTCTGTCAGTCGGCCGATATATGATGCAATATCTCAGCAACTATTAGATAGATTCCCATTACATTTTGTACAGCAATGCATGGGAGGACTAATCTGACTTACTTTTGGTGGTACTGTGACTTTTCCTTTAACCCGACCAAGAAGTCAGACTTGTTTTACTCATAATGACATTAGCATTTAGCTAACAGGCAACTAAATCTACTAACTTTGAGTGTTGTTGTTTAGACGGATTTCAAGGTTATCAGGTGATGAATTATATCAGTTTAAATGTGGAAATAGCATGCTAAACTTTTGTTTTAAACACTGTCTAGACATTTAAGTGGGTTATTATTAGCACTGTGAGCCTTTTAGCATGATTACATCGACATTTAGCTCAAACAGCAAGAGTGTCAACTTCATTAAACCTAATGACAAGCCTCTTGGATACCTAAACATGTCCTGATTCATGTTGAAAATATTATCTGATGCTTTTAACATCAGATAGATCTTTTTTATTTTCTGGATGATCCATTTTCCTTTCCTCCTTCTCCATCTGGACTTTGGTCACGTCAAATATGTGTGGCTCGTCAGCAGTTTTTGAAGCCTGATTGATTTACCATGCAGGAAATATTTTGCTAACTGAAACCAACACAAACCCTTCTCTGTCTGTAAAAACATTATAAATCAAACAAATGATCTGAACCCAGAACTTAAACAGTGCTTGCAGTTAAAAAGCTGAACCTTAACCTACAACAATGCGTCTGTCAGCATGTCGGCGAGAGGGGCAAACACAAAGAGACGTCTGTCCATAGCAGGAGACAAAAACAACCTAATAAACTACAAATCGCCCTTCTTCTAAGTCATACAACAGACTCGTCACACAGAAATAACCCCATGACCTCAGCCTCCTTACGACATTTCAGACATTTAGCAGTGTGATGCTCTTAGCCATAGACGAACGTTGAGGCAGTTTAACTTCATCAACACATGTTTTTGGAGCAAAGTGGTACTCAACCCTAAGAGCCTGAAGGGGTTAAAGGGTCCCTATTATGCTTTTTGGGGCTTTTCATTTTCTCTATTGTGTTATAAAGGTTGTTGAGCATGTACAGTAAATGGTCTGCAAAGGCTTAAAGGGGACCTATCATGCAAAATGCACTTTTTGATGTCTTTTCTACATAAAGATGTGTCCCCGGTGTGTCAGGGAACTCACGCAGCGTCACAAAATAAAACCCTCTCTCTTTCCCTCCGTACCCAAATCTCTAAAAACGGGGGAACAACGGAGCTGATGCAGATTTGCGTCCGATATGACGTAATATCTGAAATGTGGACCCACGGGCCAATCAGAAACGTTGCTATCAGAAACAATGCCCGACTGTTTTGGACGTAATATGGTCGGTGTTTACATTAGCATCGCTAACACTCAGAGCTAACCTGTACTGGAGAGCATGTGTGTGAAGAAGCCGGAAGTAAAAAGGAACTCACCTTGTGGTATAACCGGCAAGAGAGAAAGCCTTTGAGCTCCATACTGTTTCAGAGAGAATCCTTGATAATCAAATATTTAGTTTAGACAGTAGCTGCCGGGTCCCGCATGAGCTCAGACCCCTACTTTTTTTTTTATCATTCTTTTTTTTTTTTAAAGCTTTATACCCCAAAACAGCACTTTTGAAACAGGAAGTGAATAGAGGGATATGAGGCATGGCTAGAATGGGTGATCTGTTTGGTATTTTGAGCAAAACACTTCATAGACATGTTTTTTATATATCTATATATATCTGAGACCTATGCTATTGCTTAAAAATAGCATGATAGGTGACCTTTAAATCTGAAGGTTTCTTCCAGATTCTTCCGATTTTGGGTAACAATAAAGACCTTTTTGAACTAATGTAAACATGACACATGAAGGGACACAAAATACAAATATGAAACTGAAAATGGGCTTAATAAATCCTCTTTAAGGCCTACTCCAACTTTACTGGAAATGTTTTTAAGATAATAGATGGAATCTGTTTTGTTTTTTTAAAAGGACATCAGGGAATATTTGAGTCAAAAAATAGAACAATAGAAACAAGAAGATGAAGAAGTAAAACAGGAAACAGGTGAGGAAAAGAAGTAAAAAGCGTAATTTGCTCGGCTGGTAGCAGATTTAAATGTATTTTCAAACCTGCGTCTGACAGCACAAGACATGGGAAAAAAGAGCTTTTTCTTAAAATAATTAATTTGCTGGATTCCAATAACAGCTGCTCCTATTGGACGATTAGTTTGACTAATCCTAAATGAGTGCAGTCTGTGGGCTCTTCGGCCATTATGATGACCATATTTGTTTTTTTACAATAAAAAGGTAGTAAATGAAAATCCATACTGTTTTTATTTGTATTTTAACATCTGCTTTAGAGGCGAGTTAGCTTTTACTTAATTTGTGATGTATATGTATTTTATGTTTTGTTTTTTTTCATACTCGAATGGAGCAACCGTCACAAAATAATTATAATTTTAAAAAGTATTCCGTTTCCAATTGGTTATTCTTTTCATTTACTATATAATGTTTTAATAAAAAGAATCTCATTTCATCTGGTCAGCGATTTCGCCCACAATGCTTTATTTCTCGTCCCTTTATAAAACCTACCAGATCACTGAGAGACGAGACGAGGTTAAATATCTCTTCGTCTCTTCAACAACAAGCCATCTGTCTGCAGTCTGCATCCATCGCTCCACACAACCACACATTAAACCATAATACTGCAGCTCCATTATGTAACAGGAGCCAGCAGACATGAAACCAAAACAATTAAAAAAGGGTAAAATAGTTAATTATGATGGTAATTACAGCAGCGTCCAACACACCTGTTGCTCCGCCTGAATTTAGATTTGGGGCGATTAGCAAAAAAAAGTGTCGACATCAGCCATAATATAATCTGATTATATTAGTTTTTCTCTGCTACACTCTCCAACTCCTTGAGGTTTGTTTATTTTACAAAATCCAATAAAGCTGAACAGGCACACATTTGAAAATAGCTGTTAGTCTTAAAGTGGAAATATCTAAGAGTTAGAGTTTCATTAATAAAATGCATTATTGAGAATGTTGAGATATTTATGTAATTTTGTATATAATTGTGATTTAATAATTGCCGCTTTTTTGCAATTGTGTTACGGCTTTTAATGGACGAGAGAATTGTATGTTGTTTTAGTGGCAAATTATTTAGCGCTTTATTTCTAACAGACGATTGCCTTATCACAATATGGATATTTGGATATTTTGAATAATTTACTTACCGGAAAGTCAACTTGAGTTAATTGTTTGATAAATTATTTTTAGGGAAATGTGTGTTGGACATCTTCACCTAACCTCAGGTGGCTTTAGAACATGCAAAACCCAGGATTAACCACTTCACACGTACGTGCGCTCATGCATTCACAAACAACCTCTCAAACCTCCTACTCTTCCTCTAAACGTGTGCCGTGTCCTGCGGAGGGATTACAGCCATTATTCCATAAACCCCCTCCCCTCAACATTAACAGGGAGGAGGAAGAGGAGGGATGCTCAGGAGCGTCTGACCTTCCTCTGCTCCCCTTACATCATGATTCATCAATCCATATTTCATCAATATAATACTGGATATACAACCTAATGTAATCTATGTTTTAAACCCTGCTGTCTGATGCACAGAAGCACCATATTTGCAGAGGAGTCAAACCACATTATGGTACCAAAGTTATAATCAATACGAGGTGTGATATTATTTTGAATATGAAGTCAATGAAAGTAAATCCTGTTATTACCAGTCGATGGATAGGAAGAATATGAGTTCATATCAGTCTAATATTGAATTTGTTTATCTCCATTCAGTTTACGGACAATTATTCTGATTCTTTTAGTTCATAAACTGATCATTTACCGTCTAAAATCAGTGCTTTAGGAGGGAGATGTCAGATTTATGTTACCACAAACCATGTTAGCATTTGCCTGAAAACCTGATATAAAACTACACAAATATGGGGATTATCAGTGGATACAGCAGCAGCAGCACTGTCACTGCTTCAGTCCTCACAGTGAGCATCAAATGTGACCCAGATTTTGTCTGAAGCTCTGGCTCCTATTTTTAGCTTCACTCCAGCTAGCAGGCAGAGCTAAACCGCTAACAGACTCATTAGCAACGCTACGAAGGACGTCATCTTTGTGTGAAATAAAGAAATATTTCTAGAACTGCTGCTTGAAACTACTTGTTATTGAATTTAGTGTGTAATCTTTGTTGAGGTATTCATAACAGTTAATTACCACATTGGTTTGAGGCTCTTAAATGTAGCTTCACTGTAGCTAGAAAACATAGCTGCGCTGCTAACAGTCTCATTAGCAATGCTATGAAGGATGTCGCCTTTGTGTGAAATAAAAAATAAGTCTATAAATACTTGTTTATACCAATTGTGATTGCATTTAATACACTTGTAATGTTTAATCTTGGCTGAGGTATTCATAACAGTTAATTGCTGAATTGGTTTGAGGCTCTTAAATGTAGCATCACTGTAGCTAGCAAACAGATACACTGCTAACAGACTCATTAGCAACGCTACGAAGTTTGTCACCTTTGTGTGAAATAAATAAATATTTCTATAACTGCTCCTTGAAACTACTTGTTATTGCTTTTAATACACCTAATGTTTAATCTTTGCTGAGGTAGTCATAACAATTTATTGCTGTATTGGTTTGACACTCTTATTTTTAGCTTCACTGTAGCTAGCAAACAGAGCTACACTGCTAACAGACTCATTAACAACAACACCAGCATTGTGTGAAGGAAAAAAATCCTCCATTAATCACTCCTAGATGGCACTTGCATCTGCATTTAAAGGTGGGGTAGGTAATTCACTGCAGAAACACTTTTAGTTATATTCCATGGAATCAGTGTTGCCAACTCCATAGTAAGGAAAGCAGCTATTGGCTTTCCGGAAAGTCACCAGAAGTCCCTAAATGACGTCATCGCCTAATTTGCATATCATATCAAAAAACGTTCCACCCCCTTCAAGGATCAAGTAGATCAGAAATGAGGGGCTCGCGGCAGCACCCGCGGCTCGTTAACTGCAGAACAATACGTGAGTCTCCAAACACCAGGAAAGTCCCTAATAACACCAAAACAAGTCGTTAAATTAGTCATTAGTCGCTCTTGACAAAAATAAGTAGCCGGGGGGTTTGGACAAAGTCGCCAAGTTGGCAACACTGCATGGAATGCTCTTAACATCCCGATAGCAATGAACATATTAAATGCTTTGACAATAAATACATAAACAAATGTAATTTGTGGAAGCCGTAGTACTGTAACGGCCCGTCCACACTACAGCTTCAAAGAAAGCTTGCCGGCGGGCGTGTCTGAAGCTCGACCAACAACCAATCACATGAATCTCCCGCCCCTGGCACACAAGCAGCGGTTTCATTGGCTAGAACTTGTACTGGCATATGATTTGATTGGCTGACGCTTCCAATGAAAGCTTCAGAAGCTTCAAAAATTGAACATTGCTCCACTTTTGCAGCCTGAAATGCCAGGAAAGCTCCGCTCTGCTACCCACAATTCAGTTCTGCGAAAAGCGAGGCAACGTGACATCACCCCATTCAAAGTGAATGGGGTGACGCGTTGGAAACCGTTTTTGAAGCTGTAGTGTGGACGGGCCGTAAAAGGCACGACCAATCATCTGAGCCGGCCCGGCTAAAGTAACTGGATGGCCTACCTGCCTGTCAGCCTTCCATCTGTGCACAAACTTATCTCGTGCCCTCATTGGTCATGTGCGCGTTCGTGTGTGTTGGAGGAGGGGCTCTGTAAGGAAGTCTGAAGGAAGGGGTAGATTTGTTTCGGCTGCGTACTTTCAAATTCTAGCACACTCGAGCTGGTTTCTCCAT
This sequence comes from Notothenia rossii, assembly GCF_949606895.1. NCBI lineage: Eukaryota > Metazoa > Chordata > Actinopteri > Perciformes > Nototheniidae > Notothenia > Notothenia rossii. The sequence goes on from NC_136904.1 coordinate 90,433,529, forward strand.
TCTTACCTACCCTAACATGTTATGGGCTGTACTATATGGTAGTATACATTTACAAATAACACTTCTTAGACAGTGTATCAAGACTAATGGGATTGTAATCATCCAATCAAGATAATCCCTCTATTTATAGTTGTGAATTCTTTTTTCTTGCAATTAATCCTCTGACTGCTCGAAACAACAACCTTTTTCATGCATTCTGACATAATAATGATGTCAACGGCCTCTTAAATCAGCCAGAACAATAGACTAGAGCTCTAAGAGAAGTTTACAGACGTCTCCTTGGGTTCTGGTGTGTATGGTTAGAATCAGTATTTGTTCACACACATTGAAAACAATGATAAGTTGCAGCCCGACTTCTGCATCATAAATCGTGACAAAGTCAAGTTCCTGTTGACGCTATCAGTCGCACAGCTTCCACTTCTTCTGACTGAAAGGTCACGGGAGATAACAGTACGGTTTTGAAGGTAAAGAAAAGTTCCCAGGGGAGACTTTACTGCTGCTGCTGTTGGTTGCAGCCGAACTAACTTCCTGCGTTATGAAAGGTCACCGCAGACACGACTAACATTCCTGTTTGAATAGCCGGAAGGTCTGTGAGTCAGCTTTGCATGACTTTATTCCTTCTGACAGCTTTGTAGTTTCACCGTACTGAACGAGGGCCGGACTATAAATAGCTCCCCATAGAAATGGAATAAGTAGGAAATAATGGATATTTAAGAGGCATGTAATACTTTAATTAAAGCAGATTATAGATATGGGTTGATATATTTAAAGAGAACATATTAAGCTCATTTTCAGGTTCATATCAGAATGTAGTGTCTCTACTGTGACATGTCTCCATTAGGGCTGCACGATTTTGGGAAAAAAATCGAATTGCAATTTTTCTGACAAATATTGCGATTCGATTTGCGATATTTGTTTTTAAGCGACCCAACGGAAGTTTATTGTAAAATGCGGCCATATCTCCGGCTAGGAAGGTCGCATCAACGTGCTCCCGTCTCTAGCACCCCCGCAGCACGAGCTACGAGTGAAAGAACTAAACTTACATGAAACTTCCGTTGAGTTGCTTTAAAGTCAAGCTTCAGTTTAAGATTCACCCTGTGATAGAAACATGTGATGGAGCATTACTAACCTGACTCAGACGGTTTCACCAAACCATCGAGGAAAGCTCCATTGGAAGCCATTTGGAAAGGGCAGGCACTTTCAAAAATACTTGGCAGGTGATTGGATCAATCTGTCTATCACCTGCTATCATGGGCCACTTCTGATTGGTTAACAATGGCTGGTACATGTGGAGCACAGCATTTCTGATTGTTGCGGATGACTGACACACAAGAAGAACAAAAACAAAGACATATATATAAAAAAAAAAATGTTAAAGAAAATCGCAGGCTTTGCGATTTGATAATCGCATGATTTAAAAATCGATTAATCATTCAGCCCTAGTCTCCATGCTTTAATGTTCAAAAAGCTCTTTATTTCTCTCATACTGCCTGTGCTGCAGTACCTCTTTTCACCCTCTGTCTGAAACCAGAGCCCAGTCTGCTCTGATTGGTTAGCTGGCCGGCTCTGTTGTGATTGGCCAACGGTTTAGATATGTCCCGCCCCTTAGCCTATCACGTACAATGTGTTGAAGTGCTAGCCAAATGAAGCGTGAGTTTTACATAGTGATGTCTGATGTTACAGAAGTAAACAAAGGAGGGAACTTTGGGATTGTAGCCTTTGCAGAACATTTACATGCTGTATATAAAACACACTACAGGAAAGGGACAACCCCCAAAAGCAAAATAGAGCCCCTTTAGTGTTTTTAATATATAGCTTTTCCCAACAGCAACTATAAATACTTAGCAGAAAGTTAATCGAGGCGCCAGCGCTGAAACCATTAGTCAATGAAGTGACTAGTCGGTCAACTGGAAATAGATCAATAGTAATTGATTGATAATAGTTTATTTGCTAATCAATAAATCAATGTTGTTTGTCAAACAAAACGCTGATGATTCATTGTTATTTTCCTCTAAAATGTGAGGGTTTGCTGCTTTCATTGTTAATTGAATATTTGGGAGTTTTGGACTGGAGACTTTTCCCTGTTATTTGGGTCATTAAACACACATTCAATGTTTACTTGAAAGAATACTCAATACATACAATCATTGGTTGCAGCCGTTATTTAAAGCATTATGGGAAACACAAATTACAGTGTTTTCAGATTTTGTAAAAGCCAGAATGGTCTACCTTTGGAAAGAGCATGAGGCAATTCTACATTTAAACATAATGCAAGGATTTATTAGAGACATTGGTAAAGAGAATCAACAGTAACTGCATGTTTAATAGTCTTTTTGTGGCCGTTATTGCCAGAAATAGAAGGCTATAATTGTCCTGATGAAGCCGACGTGTGGGCTTTTAACCAATGAAATACTGAGAGGTTTCTTCAGATCCAGATGCAGGAGAATAAAGAGAGGCTCAAAGCATGGCACTTAGACACGCATGCATCTGACAGATCTGCCATGCCTTCGGTGAAGTTCTGCGGTGCCTTTCCTCGGAGGGATCGCAGAGATGATGACAGGCTGACGGTGGAGAGCCACACCCAGCTTCACTTCATCAGAAAAGGAACAAGCATCTTTCCTGTTATAATGTGAGGATGAAGAGAAGCTGGGGAAGTCAAACTAGTGTGTTGTATAGGTTTTAGTGCATGTAAATGGTCTGCTAATGCTAATATCCCAAGAGTTTCTCTCCCACACACTCCCTCCCTAATTTAAACGACTCCATTGGACTCCTTTGTTTACTTCTTGAATATAGCGACATCAATATGTAACACATGAGTTGGCTAGAGCTCCAACACATTGCACGTGATAGGCTGGACATCTCTAAGTGAAGGTGCTGGACATCTCTAAGCGGTTGACGAATCAAAACAGAGCCGGCCAGCTAACCAATCAGAGCAGCCTGGGCTCTGGTTTCAGACAGAGGGTGAAAAGAGGCAGTATGAGAAAAATAAAGACCTTTTCTTAATATTAAAGCATGGAGACATGTCCCAGAGACACAAAATACAAAAATGAAACCTGGAAATTAGAAGAATATATCGTCATTAAAAGTAGTTTTTCTTCAGCATGACAATAATGAATAGATTTTAACGGCAACCCCATAATCTGCATTGCATTTTGACATCCCATATCCCTTTATCAGCAGACATGTTGTTACTTTCTGAACGGCAGAAACATTTCATGTGGAAACTTGAAGGGGCGACAGTAACCAGGCTGAGGTTTTCTAATCAGGCCAAACTTCTCCTCTCTGCACTGATGACTTCCGCCGTTTCACTACTTCCTCACGATCACAAACATCTAGTAGCCCTCTGCAGACACACACAGCAACAGATTTGCTCTTTTTAGAGAATAAAACAAGAAAAAACCCAGAGTTGCTTGCTCGTTACGGACTTTTACGAAGTCTGAAACAATCCCAGCTGTGGTCTGAAGCAGAGGAACTCAGCAAGCCTTAAATGGGTTAAACCATTTCCTCAGAGAGGGGGATTCCCCGCCCCACATGCTGAGTGTGGTCTTACCCCAGGGTTTTAAACATTCCTCCTGCCTCCTTCCTCAGCTTTTTAATTTTTCATTTACCTCCCACTGTTTTATGGAAAGAGAAACATGGTGACCGCTGACCTTTTTATGCTTGGTTGCCATTAACAAAGTTGGGGTTATTCACCCTTATCTAAATTATGAGGCTTTTTTTTCAGTCACAGAATATATTTTTTCTTGATGAATTTCCACAACAAACTGCCATGTTCTGTTTTAATATATGCAAGATTTCGACAATCCATTTCCTAACTAACCAAGATAAACTACCTCTGGAGGGAACAGACCATTTACATGCACAAAAAGTTACACTACAGGAAAAGGGAAAAACCCCAAAAGTGTAATAAGGCCTCTTTAAAACATAATTCAAAAGAAGGGGAAATTGTAAAAAAACAGATGCTTGACCAAGACCAGCTTGATGTCACATTTCAGACCAAACCAAACAAAAACACTTTGATGATTAAAGCTTGTCCCCCCACACCCCTCCTCTGTATTTTATTTTTCCGTCCCACAGCTGTTGTCAGAGCACACAGCTGCAACACTGCAGAGATTCGACAGCATGGGAAACCCAACCAATCGCCAAGTGTTCAGCATAAAGTGTAATCTGACGACCCAAACACACACACACACACACACACACACACACATCCATTTTTCGAATGATCTCAAGGCAAGGCAGCACAGACAGAAAAGAGCTCGGTTCATCCTCCCCTCATGGCCCACGTGGTGATGATTCACCAAATCCCGAGGAACTAAACTCAAAATGTCAAGGTTCATTTGCGTCCCCGTGCATCTGAGCGTTTCCACAAACACTTGTTCCCTTCTTTAATGAAACACTTACACCGTCCTCCCCGAGCCACAATAAAAAAATAAAATACTCAAAGCAAATCAAGATGGGATAATAGCTGTATTGTTAAATAAGATGCAGGCTTGGGGAGTAACGGGTTACATGTAATGGGTTTAGATAATCAGGATAGAAAAACAGGTAATTGTATTCCCTTACAGTTACATACAAATAATCAGATTCCTCTTACATTTCTGAAACTGGGGATTACAGGATTACAGTGTTACTTTGTGCTGTTTCTGATTGTGTGTAAAGCGTCTTTGAGCACTGGTAAAAGTGCTATAAAAATGAAATGTATTATTATTATTACTGACCAAGTAAAAACATCATATAGTGTGTGTTGTAAAGGATCAGATGTTGTCTCTTCTCTGTCAGCTGTTCTGTTCTGTGGGATAATACTTTAAGTGAGAATCTATACTTCTACTTTCTTTGCTTCATTTGTTCTGTTTTAAATTCAGCAGGTGAAGCTATACGTTCATCAAATAGTGTGTGTGAGCTTAACTTTGTGTGTTAAACTAAAACGTCAGCTCAGATTTGATTTCTGCTTTTTTAAACCGTACTACGTGCTCATGTGTTTCAGTGTTGGTGTATCAGCTGAATATGCTTCATGAAAGGCAGGTTCAACTATAAATACAATCATTGTTGATCCTAAATATCTTGGTTTCCTCTTTTTTCTAAGGTCACATAGTTCAGGTAACTAACTAGTAATCGCATGAGAATCCATATTTCCCAACCCTGAAGAAAACACACCCCAACAGCCATCTCTTAATCATGAGGAGGCGTTTCATGGCTCTCACTGTGAGGCAACGGCATCGCCTCGGGGCCGGCCTCTTTGTCCATGGAGGCACAAAGTGATCCACAGTGACACTCGTCTCCACGGAGGAATCTCTGAATGCTGCTGGTCACTTTGTGGGATCCCCAGAGGCAGAAGGGGAGATACAGGAGACCTAGAGATTGTTCTATGGACACTGACGCCATATTGTACATGTGTAAAGTAAGCCTGAGAGCCCCTGTTTACCCTGGAGCACGTGAGCGAGAGGAGTCTGTGCTTAAACTCCTGAACTCTCAAACTGTGATCATCATGGGACAGAAAGAAGGTCGTAAATTGTTTTTTGTGTCTTAGTCCTCGAACATCTCTTTAGTCAATTTAATGCTTTTTTCATGCTGAATGACTCATTACCACGTACTTACACAGGGTATATGCAGGAATCCTGAAGTCAGATGTAAAACCTTTTAAGACCTTTTTTAAGACCCTTTTCATACATTTTAAGACATCATCAGCCACTTGGAGTTCTAACCGGTTACCTTGGCGACACACTTGACCTCACATTGACTATATACAGTATTGATTGTCCTTCCTCCTTATCTTCCAACCATTTGGACGCAGACTTGCATTCCCCCATAACGATGTTGCTTAGCAACCGGCGTAAACGGACCTTCGCGCGCTATCAAGCAGTGAGCGTGCGATGTCCTGTTCAGATGACGTCAAATCCAACGGGATGCCATAAATAAACTACACAGAATCACACTACACACCTACGCCATGATTACATTCAGGCAGACTGTAGAATACAACCTCTTTGGACCATTTAGATACTTATTGAAAACAAGCTACAAAATGTAATACCTTGGAAAATACCGTTTAATACTTTTTAATAGCCTTCATTTTCGCTAAATTGATTTATCAACTTTTAATACTTGTTAAGACCCCGCGGACACCCTGATACAGTATGTATTCAACATGATTGGTTGTGGAAGATACAAAAAGTGTCTACATTTCTAAACTCGATGCAGACAGATATCTCTTTATTTTGTTGCAGCAATTCACGTCATTAAACTCCTGACCACATCATGGCCCAAAATGGCTCCGTATAGGTAAATGTACTTCTTGGAGAACAGAGGTTATTTGGCCTTTTGATTACCACAAGCTTTGGCATATGAACAAGCAAGATAAGTATCAAGTTTGTGTCGATCGAGAAGTGGAACACAAGTTCAAAATGTGCTTTTTTTTGCAAGGGTCCACATTGACTTTATACCTCATGATGCCTGTGACATGTCAAACATCAGCGAAAAGAAATATAGACATCTTTCTAAACAGCTTTCATGAGTGTGTTAACACCATCATTAGGTGAACATGAAAGCTGAGTCATTTACAGATCTGGTTTCTGAACAACATCGACTCGTCTCCAGGTGTGTCTTCTCCTTTAGGGACAGAATCCCCTCTGGCTTCACTTCAATACAGCAATCAGAGACACGCTTTGCATATGTTGCAGCACAGCAACAACATAGCCATAAACGCCCATAAACCGAGGTGACTAAACAATAAATCATATGACTCTGTTAAACCCTCATGTGACCACCTATAGCTTTCATATTCAGCGTTTTCATTGCCCTCATGGTGGCAATCGGCATGTTGAGTGACCGTACGTCTGCACCACACACTCAAGTCGAGGAGCTTAATGTCAACTGATTGAATATGGATTTGTTCCAAAACACTTGCTTAGTGTCTATTCCCGTTCCCGTTGTGTCGTACAGGAAGTAGAATAAAGCTCAAAATGTGCTATTGTTTGCAAGGGTCCAGATGTCTAGTACATTTTAAACATCAGTCAAAAGAAATCTAGACAGAGGCTTACAGACTGGTTTATACTCAGGGGTGCACACAACTTTCTCAGTGAGGTACTCAGATGAGTACCTGGAGTCAGTGTTTGGTACTCCAACTTCTGGCTTCCCTCAAAGTTCCCATGAAGCCCTCTGTATCGCGAATGTCAGCCGGGGGGGGGGGGGTAGTGGAGTGCAGAGCTTCGTGACCACAGAGCGTGTGAACGTTGTGATCAGCTGTTTTAGCACAGTGCTGCTGTACAGACCGACGTTAACAGCAGCCCTGTCTGTGCACACGGAGACCGACTCTGTCGTCCGGTGATCTAACCACCACTTCACAAGTACGTCGCTACGCAAATGCGCTTTTTGACACAAGTGACGTTACGCATTTCAGATTGTACCACTTATGTGCACCCCTGTTTATACATATGTTAGGGTACCTGAAAGACTGAAGATGGAGCTTAGTAATTTACGGATGTGGCTGCTCTTCTTCTTCACAACATCGACTCGTCTCCAGGTGTGTATTCTCATCCTGAAGTGACAGGATCCCTTCTGTATGCGCTTCAATTATGCAATCAGTGATAAGGTTTGCAGCACAGCATAACCCAAAATGCCCATAAATCAAGGTGACCAAACACTAAATCAAAGCTTATTTGACTTATTTAAACCCTTACATGACCATCTATTCAGTGTTTCTGTTAAACCTGCTCTAACTGTGGCATTCAGCGTGTTGAGTCACTCTACATCTGCACCACACACTCTAGTCAAGGAGCTCAATGTCAACCGATTGCATTTGGATGTGTTCCAAAAGTCTTGGGAAGTGTCTACTCTCGTTGCTGCAATGCAACACAGCACTGGAAAAAAAAATGCATATGGGTCTACTTTGCAGCCACATGCAAATGAAATCAATCACAGCTTTGTAGTGTGTGTGGTGTATCATCAGATGGAGTGAATGTTTACAGGTCAATACTAGCTTAACTGTGTATTGCTCCATAATAACTCCCTTTCTTGTGGTTTGAAATAATGCAGTGGTTCGGGTAAAGTATAGTAACTGAGTGATAGCAATTCAATCAGCCACATAGAAAAATTAAAATGCATATTTCTTTCAATCTATGCTCCAATTTCTGTGTGTGTGTGTGTGTGTGTGTGTGTGTGTGTGTGTGTGTGTGTGTGTGTGTGTGTGTGTGTGTGTGTGTGTGTGTGTGTGTGTGTGTGTGTGTGTGTGTGTGTGTGTGATGGGATGGGATGGGATGGGATGGGATGGGATGGGATGAGCAGGCATACCACTACCACTAATATTGCAGCACAGAGCCACTCCAGTAATAGGGCTTCTGTGCAATAATGTGCACATATGCGCAATGACACACCGCCCACCCAATGGCGCACAAGTCGGTCAGAGTGGTTTTAAAGGCTGTCATGCGCGGACGGGGTTGATCAGAGCATTGTAAAGAGAGGAATATTTTTGCCGGGGTTTGGATGAGACGAGGAGGACGAGGAGGACGAGGAGCAGGGAGGGGCCTCACAGGGACAGAAATAGGTGCAACTGGGATGATGTTTGCAGCGTTCAAATAAAAAATAATGAATGGATGTGAAGCAGCAGAGAGGCCATAACAGTACACTGTCAGGAGAGATAATCCAGTCCAGACCGCACCAAGTGAAGAAGAAGAAGGGGGGGGGGGGGGGGGGTGTTATAATAAACGTGTTCCTGAGACCGTGAGAGGGGAAGAAATACATAAATGCATTGTGCTCCGGTTCGGCCCGTATGTTTCCTCGACTGGAGCTTTAACACACACACACACACACACACACACGCACACGCACACGCACACACAGATGGAGGATCACACCAACCTTGTAGACTTGTCCATAGGTGCCATTGCCGACCACTTCCACCAACTCGAAAATCCCAGCAGGGTCCTGTATATAAAAAGCCCCAAAAAACACATTTTTAAAAAGATAAACTATATTAATTGATTCCCTGTAGTGCATATCTCCAGATGGGTTCGCTCGATGTAAGCACCAAATGCGCCCGTTCTGCTGGCCTCTCCATGCCAGCAGGATATTAAAAGACAAAGACAGGGTTTTGCCAACAACAGCACTGCTTACTACATGTTTTTACTCCCATAATAAAATGAATTGCAGTGTGAAAAGGCCTCCATAACATACACTCACCCTCAGGGATGCTAGGTCTATCTCCACCAGACTTTTGGCCGGGGACTCGTTCGCCATTTTCGCTTAAAAACGGTAATAATTGAGCATAAAAACTGCTTGTTTTTAGTGTCCTTCAGGCGGACGGAGTGTGTCTCATCCTCGGTGGGTTTTATTTTTAATCCCGCTGCAATATTTGCTCTCCAAGGCGCGTTTTCCCCTCTTTGTAATCCCGGGCAGACGCTCCTCTGCTGCTACATACCGACCGACTGGAGCCCTGCCTGCTGCACCGCTCTGTGTGTGTGCGTGTGCGCGCGCGCGTTTGTGTGTGTGTGTGCGTGTGTGTCCGCCCTCTCTCTCTTTCTCTATTTCTTTCTCTCTCTCTCTCTCTCTCTCTCTTCTCTTGTCTCCGCCCCTTCTGTTTTAACAGGGACAAACCGAGACTTTTTGAGGCCCTTACCAAGATGTTATTGCCCCCCCCCCCCCCCTCACACTTAAAGTAAGATAAGATATACTGTATTGATCCCAATTTGGGAATTTACGACACAGCAGCATGTAAACAATGCATAATATCCTATCGTTCTTTTAAATGTTGTTAGTTGTATTGCTATATTTTAATGTTATTATAATATATTGTTATGATTATGTAATAGATAGATAGATAGATAGATAGATAGATAGATAGATAGATAGATAGATAGATAGATAGATAGATAGATAGATAGATAGATAGATAAAATTTGAATAAAATGTTTAAATGAATAACAAAATATACATATTCTCACTATAAAAGACATATATTCAGAAGATGTTTTGTTTAGTTCCAGAACATATTGACATCATTATGTAACACCCGCGCTTCTATTGGCTAGGGCTTCGACACATTGTACTTGATAGGCTAAGGGGCGGGACATGTCTCAGAGGTTGACCAATCACAACAGAGCCGGCCAGCTTTTTGAACATTAAAGCATGGAGACATGTCTCAGTAGAGACACTAAATAATAATATAAACCTGAGAATGAAAATAATAGGGCCCCTTTAATATGATAAAACCACAACGAGACAAGTATTTTAAATTGTTCTTTTCCACATCAGACATCTTGACATGTTATAACAGAACAAGCATAGATACAACACTTTTTGTTTTTAACGGCTCAGCTCTATTAAGTGTCTTCCTAAGAGCGAGGACCCTGCAGGTATGGAGATGTTTTAAAGTTGTCGACAACACCTGTGCTTTTCCTGCTCTGACGTGTCAAATATACCTGCAGTGATTAAGATCTATACAGATGATTTTTGATGACATGACACATAGCAGAAGCTGACTGAAGTTGAAGCAAAAGTAATAAAATACTATGAAAGACGAATGTGGAGTGTTTCTCATATGTTTCACCTAGGGATGCTTTGTGCAGGGAAAACAATATCCGTCATGCATAATTCATAACATATTTATATTATAAAAATGCAGATGTAATTACGACAAACCTCCTTTTAACCCTCAATCATAAACTCAGAAGTACAGGAGCCATCCATCCATCCATCTTCTCCCGCTTATCCGTGGTCGGGTCTCGGAGGTAGCAGTTCCAGCCCCCAAACTTCCCTTTCCCTGGCCACATCAACCAGCTCTGACTGGGTGATCCCAAGGCGCTCCCAGGCCAGAGAAGAGATATAATCCCTCCAGCTGGTCCTAGGTCTACCCCTCGGTCTCCTCCCTGGACGTGCCTGGAGCTAAATGTAGGATATATTTCTGCACTGTAAATACTTATATGTGTAAATATGTATCTGATATATATTTTCCCGTTCCTCCCTGTCAATTTCTGTTTATATCTCTCCTCCGCCTCTCCCTCAGACAGAAACAGGGCAATTAGAGCATGTGAAATGGAAACACTGATTCATATTTTATAACTGCTGCCGCCGCTCTCTGTCCTGTTGGAGGCTGTGATATCCAGACAGGCTGCATGCTGCACTTATCCTACCTGACAGCCACACACACTGATCATATTTAGACCTCATAAAAACACTAATATATTTAATAAAGGCAGGCAAATAAAAATAAGTGATTTAAAAACTGTGGTTTCTCACATTTTGTCAAATAAAGGCAAAAATGACCCAAGACAAGAAAATGAAAAACTTTTTTTTTTTTTTAAGTTTTCAGGTTTTGCACACTTTCAACAATTGCACACATATAAAAACCAAGAATAACAATTGTTGAGTATATTTTTCCGTTACAACTGATTGCTCTGTACACAACTACTTAACTCTGTAATTCAATTTTTTTTTTAAGTTTGTGTGTGTTCTTGTGGCTGGGCATTCTAAATAATTCAAACTGATTTTTTCCGTAGAATAAATAAAGGTTTGAAGTAACTCTAATAGAGAGGTGAAGTCCGCCCCTTTCCGGGGGACCTCCATGGGACCTTATTTCGGAAAAAGTATGTATTGAATTCAATGGAGAGAGAAAGATTATCTTTCGATCCCGTTTGAATTGTGCCACGAATTACACATATGATGTTTGTCTATTTAAAAGATAATTTTCAGAAGTCAAACAAATAAAAATGTGTGGTAAAACTGTGAAGTAACACTTTTTTTTGTGTGAAACCGCTCAATGAACTACATCTCCCATCTCGCACCACACACCAAGACGGCCGTCACGTTGGCACATTTCACTTCTTTCTTTCAGAATGAGGCGGAAAGTATTAAAAGAGGTGAAAATCACTCCAAGTCTGGGCATGTTGAGAGCTGTACATACACACAAGGGGAGTTAGTCGGTTCCGTAAGAGCCAGCATGCGGGACCGGGATTCTGGGATTTGTAGTCTTTCTAGTTGCGTAATTTTCATAGTCTTATATTTCAACAGTTTTACGACAAACTGACTTTTTTGACATGGAAATTATTTTTTTAAGATTGACAAACATGATATGTGTAATTCGTGGCACAATTCAAACGGGATTGAAAGATAATCTTTCTTGAAAAGTTTTGCACACTTTCAACAATTGCACAAAATAACTAATAAAACATAAAAAATGCAAGAACAACAATTTTTGTAAATTTTTCTTGTAATTCTTTGGGTTTTTTTGCTCTGCACAGAACTACTTATGTCTGTAATTCATCTATTTTTAAAAGTGTTTTAACAGTGTGTTCTTGTGGATGGGCGTTATACATAATTCTCACTTCTGTAAAATAAATAATGTCAGGACCTCGACACAAACTGATGGACCCAAATGCACGACCCAGAGACAAAGTCTTGAATGTAACAAAAATGTTTCTTTTATTTGAAAGATCAGGTAATTCCTTTTAACAGAGAAGGTACTGGAATTAATAAAAGGCGCTCACAAGGAGGAAAAAACGATGCATAACAAAAGAGAACTTAAGAAAGAAACTACAAAATAAACAAAACCTGACATGAGTAAAAGCGATCCTTTCTTAGCTGAGGCTTGGCACGACTATACGGGGAAACAAACAAGATGAACTGAAACAGGACAGGGGAGAGACAGGACTATTTAAGAGGTGAGTGGGAACAGGTGGAAACAATCAGGGGCGGGGCAGACGCTGACGATGGCGGGAAAAACACACAAGGGGAGGAAATAACAGGGCCTGAAATGAGAGACAAGAGGTAAGTACAAAATAAAACAGGAAATGACAGACAAAATAAACGCAACTAACACATTTGACGAGACACAACAAATAAAGGTTTTAAGTGACTCTTAAAAGTGTTTCCCCACACTCCAACACAGTGATTTAAATAAGGCGAAATCCAAATTAGCATTGAATTATAAATCAATATAAATATGTTTAAAGCAGAGCATCTAAGGAATACAAAATATCGCGCCTCGTCATGTAGGGGATGAAATAAAATAAAATGGGTGCAGTCCCTTGAAACTCGTGCTTTGGTTCCTATACTCTCTTAGTTTGAGTGTTTCCTTTGAAGGTGATGTAGGGAGACAACACTCACACATCAAAGTCTCACCCACTGGGTGTGCCCTGCTTTCATGTGTTATCTACAGCGGGGAAATCTCAAGGGTTTCAGGCTGTATGGACATCTAAATTACTGACTTTATTCTAGACCTGGAGGGAACACTTTGGCGATCATCTGCTGCTGGTTTGTTAGACGTTCCCAGAAATGGCAGCAAAAAGAAGATTAGTGATGCAGCCTTCGTCAATTGTGCCCCAAAGCTATGGAACAACACATCTATAGATACACTGAAATGTACAAAATGTTTAATGTCAATTAATTTCACATAATTGTAGTTGAAAGCAAGGCGTTCACACCGGAGTACTTTTCCCGTTTAGTTCCAATGATTACTGGGATTTTGTGTCAGGATTCGGGAAATTGTGGAAAAGGTAGGACCCAAATGCAGACTACAAAAAGGGTAAAGGTCTATAAACAAAAGCGAGCTTTATGAAAAAAGCCGATGACAAAAAAAAACATGACATGAAACAAAACGAAAGCACAAGGAAAAAACATTACCGAAAGACTGACCGTGACTGACATGGAGGGAGACAGGAAAAAAAAAACAATGAACCGACATGGAGCACAGGGGAAGACAAGACTAAATACAAAGAAGGATAATCACAGGACAAGACAAAGCTGGGCAGGGGAGGCAGAAACACAAGGGCAACAGGTGAACACAATCAGACACAGGAGGGCAAACAGTGGCCGTTTCTCAATCGCGAGGATACTGGCTTGGTAGTCGCATACTTCCAAGTCACTTCGTTCAGAAACGAAGCAAGTATACTTCCAAGCCACGGCTTCGGAAAACAAAGAAGAATGGAACAGGCTAACAAGTGTGCCAATCTCTCTAACGGTTTCAACATAAACTGTACCGAAAAGAAATACCTCACGATGTCTATCTAATTATGAACTTGCTTTACTTTCACGGAACACATTTTTGGTGATAACAAATGCAACAAAGTAACATATTTACCAACACATGTTCTACGCCACTACATACTTACATTTAAATGTGTGCTGCGTCGGTTCAGCCATTCTCCGCAAGGGTTTTTGAAATTGGTCCGTGCGCAAAGCATTGTGGGGATTTGAAGGACGCGAAGTCTACCCATGTGCAGCCTCGAAATTACCCCCAAACCAAGGACGTGGCCTCGGTGGAATTCCAAGTATGCTGGAGATTGGAACAGTCCTTCGGCGGCACTCGATGACGTAGTATCCTTGAAATATTGGCTTGGAAGCCAGTTTCCTCGCGATTGAGAAACGGCCACAGAGACAGGAATCAACAGACAAGACAGGGGGTGAACACTTTTCATAATAAAACAGGAAACCAGAGACAGACAAAACATTTTGCGTTCACACCAGAAAGAGAACTTGCAAACCACGCCCCGTAAAACTCGGAAAAGTTTTTTGAAGCCGCCATTGTATTTGCTTGCATTAGCATTATTAGCATTAGCATTAGCCCCGCACACCAACGGAGAGAGAATAACTTATGGCAACACAAAAAAAACATGGGAGCGGTGGAGATGAGGAGGTATCGGTGTTCTGGCGATTTACTCGGAAGGTCCCCAACTCCGGGGACTTCCGGCCGGGGACTTCGGGTGGCAGTATACGCCGTGAAGTGGTTTACGGCCTGCCAGTAAACCCAGAAGAAGAAGAAGTGACGTCAGCTGCTTCATTTGCGTAATCTTCTCTCAGGCAATTTATTCCTGTGTGAACCCGATCTGTACTTAGTTCCATGGGGGAACTAAGTGCTGGGAACTAAGTACGGCAAAGTATTTGGTGTGAAAGCGACTAATAACATTAAGTTGAACCTGATGATACACTTTATTTAAACTTAATAGTATTGCTTTCAACCAACCTAATTCAGTTATGTGGAATTTGTTGACATAATACCTTTAATTAGGGTTCAACAATTCAGTTTTTTCTGTGCATCAGGGGAGCCTATGTGGACATCTCTGTTATAAAGCTCAACACATATCCGGTCACTTTAGCCTTTTAGCTAACACTTACAGCTAACACATGCTTTCTCAATGCACTCTGATGCATCTTAAACTGTCACCTTTGTGTTATTATTGTTAATATAATCCCATCGCTGCCATTATTTCAAGCTGTAATCGATATCAATCGTCTACTGTGCAGCACTTTGGATTGCAATCATGTTATGGTGTTATACAATTAAAAACACACACGCACACACACACACACACACACACATAATTAAATGTCTCTGTGTATGAACTCATGAAGAGTTATCATGCAGCTCTGCAAACGTTTCCAGCCTCTTTCAGATCATTGTTTTAGATGAGTGCTCCGCAGCGTTCTCCTATTGCTCTCCAGGGTTATTTGGGCTGCAGGTGGAAGATGTTTTCAATAAACAAGTAACTCACATTTCACCATCTGCGCTAAACATGCAACATCTCACATTTATTATCCTTAATATTGATATTCAGTTTCTCTGTTATTTATTTGTATTGCATTTGATTTTATTTCTGTATGTCTTATATATATTGGATCGTTGCAGGAGCCTGGGACTTGAGATTTTCATTGCCATATTTACACTGTAGCAACTGTGTGTTTGACAATAAAGCCTTTGAAATCTTTAAAGGTCATCCAAAAGTAACAGAAAAACAGGTTACATTACTTGTATATCCCGATACTCAGATACAAATGTCAGCATTTTTTTTTCCGGTAACTACTTATTGTAACAGAGTACATATTTAAAGCAAATGTTGGTTTAACGAACTGGCTCTCAATGCACCGCCCTTGTTTCCCTGACAAACAGCGCCTCCTTGTGTTCAACAGGCAACACTGTGTCCTACAGGCAGGCGGGGAGGAATGTAGAAAAAGGAGCATCTTAAATTCACTTTGCCCAGCAACAACAGTCCCATTGGGCTTCTATATAAAACAGTTCAGAGGCAGAGAGGAGGAGAGAGAGGAGGATGCTGTCTAGACACAGAGGCTGAAAGACACCAAGGTGTTTTAAAGAGGTCCTATACGCTCATTTACAGGTTCATATTGGTGTTTTGTGGATAGGATATTTTCAATTCTACTGATTTGTTTATTTTTTTTTGCAAAGTCACAGACGATAAGATAAGTAAAATGTTGTTTATTGGTGTTTAATTTTGATGCTTTGCTAATCAAGCTTCAACTGTCCTGCAACGTAACGAGTGAAATCAATCAAATCAAATGAAAAGTTATAAAATATAGTTCAACAGCCCGTACTTCTTTAAACCCTCCTGTTGTCTTCGGGTTAAATCTGACCGTTTTACTACTTTCATCAATCATAACTTTTTTGTTTTACATTCGATTTCATTAAGGCTTTATTATATCCTTAACAGTACACATTTGAACATATACAGTTGCTGATCACCACTTTCATTGAATTTTGGATGATTTAGTCAACTTTGTAACACCCATGGTCAGATAACACACACACACACACACACACACACACACACACACACACACACACACACACACACACACACACACACACCACACACACACCACACACACACACACACACACACACACACACACACACACACACCACACACACACACACACACTCTAGATGTGTCCCCCCCTTATGTGCCCAATCCCCCCATGTGAATCACACCTGGCAAACACAAACACACACACACACACACACACACACACACACACACACACACACACACACACACACACACACAGCAATTTGACACATGGCCCGCTCTTATGTGCCCATCCCCCCACATGGATCACACCTGGCACACGCAATACATGTTCAGTGTCTGTTCTTTGTATATTTACTGCAGTGTTTCATGTATACCAGTAGTCTGATACAATATTTACAGTTTGAAAGGGTGTTAGATGAAATGTGGTGACGATTAATGGTTTGTGTGTTAATGTATTTAGCAGTTAAAACAGGACCGGTCAAATATGACCGCGAGCACCAAAGTAAGGGGGGAACAGGAGGGTTACATCTTCATTAACTCGATCTGATTTATGACACAAGAAACGAATGGCAGTCTAAAAGGACAGATACAAAAATAACTATATTTTTGGGGAGTTTCTAGCAGATTCGTCTGTTAAAATGCAGAACAATGGGTTGGATTTGTTTAGGAAATGTTCAGAAATGATTAAAGACTGATGAGTAAAATGTTATCATTACGAAAACTGCTTTTTATTTAAAAACCTTCTAACTTACTTCATAAAATCGTGTTGTGGATGTTGTTACTGTATGTTTATCGCCCTCTCTTTCCAACAAAAATGCATGACGTGTAAAACAGAATTATGTGTTTTTCTTTATTTGCAATAAAAAATCTCCCTTTACAAATATACCAGGGAAATGCAGCACGTTGTGAACCTCTCCCCCCCCCCGAACAGAAAGCAAGTGACCGCAGAGGAGTCAAATATCTGGAAGGACAGAATTATACAGAGAAACTGAGAATGCAATCCCAACCACTCTGATGAAAACTTAACCATCTTAGAGTTAAGATTTACACTGCTCCTCGCTCTTTGGAGAAAAACTTGATTCTTCTTAACGACTTGCAGATTTAAATAGAAGCCTCGACACTTCCTGCTCCATTCGTCCGTCCTTTTAAGGTACGATGTCGAACTTTATTGTAAACACAGTTAGGCTTACATTCATTGTTTCACACCAAAACAACTTCAACCCTGAGGAAAAAATACATTTGAATATTTTAAAACCTGCATCGACTTCTTCACAGTATATAACTGGCACCATTTGGAAAAAGCTTGCAAGTGTGAGCAGTAATTTTTATCAAGGAAGCCATTCATGAAAACATCGCTACTAGTGGTCATACATTCCTTATGGAACCTTTAATCCAACCCTAATTTCAATGATGGTCATTATTGTGCAAAATCTACCAATGGCGTTCTTAGTTTCCAGTTGTTTTGGTTAAAGAGTCCTCTCCTGCTGATGTTCAGGTGTATATCAGTGTGTAGTGTCTCTACTTTAAAGAGTCCTCTCCTGCTGATGTTCAGGTGTATATCAGTGTGTAGCGTCTCTACTTTAAAGAGTCCTCTCCTGCTGATGTTCAGGTGTATATCAGTGTGTAGCGTCTCTACTTTAAAGAGTCCTCTCCTGCTGATGTTCAGGTGTATATCAGTGTGTAGCGTCTCTACTTTAAAGAGTCCTCTCCTGCTGATGTTCAGGTGTATATCAGTGTGTAGCGGCTCTACTGGGACACGTCTCTATTCTTTAATGTTCAAAAAGCTCTTAATTGTTCTCATGCTTCCTGTGCTGCTGCACCTATTTTCACCCTCTGTCTGAAACCAGAGCCCAGTCTGCTCTGATTGGTTAGCTGGCCGGCTCTGTTGTGATTGGTCAACCGCTTAGAGTTGTCCCGCTCCTTAGCCTATCACGTAGGCTACCATGTGTTGGAGCACTAGCCAATAGAAGTGCGAGTGTTACATAGTGATGTCAGTGATGGAACTTTGGGATTTTAGCCTTTGTCGACCATTTACATGCACAAAAACCTCAATAACTCACTACAGGAAAGGTAGAACCCCAAAAAGCACAATAGGGCCACTTTAAAAGCAGCTTAACCACAAGTAGCGCTGTGAGAGAGAGCACACTCCTGCAAACAGTTCCAAGCTTTCCATTAAGCGCTTTCACACTGCGGTACTTTTCCCACAAAGGTTTATCAAAACTTAGTTCATGAGAACTCTTTAGTTCTCATGAACTAAGTGCAGATCGCGTTCACACCGGAACACTTCTTCTTCTTCTGCTGCTTTGGGTTTACTGGCAGGCCGCAAACAACTTCACGGCGTATACTGCCGCCGGAAGTCCCCCGGAGTTGCGCTCTTCCGAGTAAATCACCAGAACGCCGACACCTCCTCATCTCCACCGCTCCCAGTTTTTTTTTTGTGTTGCTATAAGTTAGTCTCTCTTCGTTTATGCGCTGGGCTAATGCTAATAATGCTAATGCGAGGATAATAAAATGGCGGCTTCACAACACTTTTTGGGAGTTTTACGGCGCGTGGTGTGCAATCCGTCCAGCCAATTAGACATAGGAACCTTTTTCTCTCACGAAAGTACCTGCTCTCTAGCAGGGACGGAAAAGGGTGTACAAATTGTAGTTCCGGATTTTTTTGGTGTGAACGTAACATTTCGGAACTATATCGGAACTAAAGTGGGAAAAGTACTGCGGTGGGAACGCGCCTTCGTTGGTGCTCCAAAAAAGACAGCGTTGTGCCGGTAAGAAAGAAGGAACAATGCAGCTTCTAAAATATTTTATGAGAAAGCAACATGTTCAGGGATGTGCACAATGTGTTGGTGAGAAACATTTTACATAAACATAACGATTTGTTTATAAGAAATCTCCACAAGGCAACTGGTAATGGGAACAAGGTAAAAAGATACTGCAATTGCATGAAAGTGTGCGTTTAAATGAGAAAAGAGAGAGGGGTGAAATGTTCCTGAAATAAAACATTTTTAAAAAAGGCCTCAGTTACATTGATATACATAGAAATCACCCAACTTGAGATTTTACCTTACACATACATTTAAGGGCATGAAACAAATCAAAACCAACAGCAGGAAAATATACCATCACCCTTCAGCCTGTGCTTGTCCCAGCGATATGCTACAACAGGACGTTACAGGGCGAGGTATCTGGGAGATGCATCTGAAGAACGATGTGACAGATGTTACTTTAATCTACTTTTTAACAACAAAGGTAGCACACAGTTGTAGAGTTGCACTTGTTCTCACAGTGTGTTTTTTTTTTAGTTATGGGCTGTCTGAATGCAGCTTACTTCCCATCAGAGTCTGAGGTACGTGTGAGGCAGCGGATAGACAGCTTTTTGTTTGTTTTGTGTGTGACTTTATTCACTTGAAGCGCAGTCAGGAAGATTTAGAGTGAAGCAGTTGTTGTTGGAAACAGGATCTCGAACCAAACGGTTTCTGTAAATGTATTTAGAAAAACACTCCCATACTACAGCCAGGCCGGTACATTCACTTAAGGGTGAAGTGCTTATGCTTCACATTTCATTTGGGCTGTACCTGTGAGAGAAACTGGGCTACACGGCTCTGCATCAGCTGAACAACGTCTGAAATACTGCTCAGTGTGTGTCGGAGAAATCTGATCCTTTCCACTCTTTCATAACAGAGAGTTAGTTAGACAAATCATGTAAATGAGAAGAGTGAGAGGGCTTATGCACAACAGAGAAGTAGAGATCATTCACCCAAGAGATGTGATGTAGCTATATTCATCATGAGAGAGGGTGCAGGTGGGGAGTGGCTGGATAAAGAGACAGACAGACAGAAAGACAGACAGCACATCCTTAACCCAGCCGTCCCACCTGATGCTCTCAACAGGACCAACATAAGCAGCATGTTCATGACCGTGTCAAACTCAATTTCATCGCGAGCCACATCAGTATTATGGTTGCACTCAAAGGGTCGGTTGTAATTTTAAGACTATATAAAAATACATACATAAATATTTTATATATATATAAACGTATGTAATATATGACATTATTGGCTCTGCATTGGATTATTATCGGATAGGGTATAACTTCATAATTAACTACGTCTGAAAGCAGAAGTCTAGTCTCTTCAGTGAGCATGTCACACACATAAAAAAAAAAAAAGCCAAATTCTGGAAAAAAAATTAAAATGTAAACAAATTAAATTTTGAAGCACACTGAACAAAATTCATATTTGAGATGCATTGTGGGACATGTAGTTTATGGGCAACGTGCTTCTGTGAATCGGCATGTAACCTTATAATAAACATATTATATTCTTTCAGAGCTCTTGTGAGGCCGCATTAAATGAAATCGCGGGACGGATTTGGCCCCCGGGCCTTGAGTTTGACACCCCTGCTGTAAATGAATCAGTTAACCAATGTATAAATTAAACAGTCAGTGGGTTGGCCTAATGAACAAATGAAGGACTCGATTGTAGAACTGAAGTCCGAGTGGTTCTGGTCTCTGTGGATCACCGCGGCCTCCGGCGACTGACGAAGATGAGAACCCTGCGGATAGCGATCAGGCGATCTTTGAGAGACGTCATGGCGAGGATGGTGAGCTGAGCTCGGTTCTCCAGAGGGAGAACAGCGAGCAGCCACCAGCTCCAGGCCGGGCCGCTGGGACTCGCCTGCAGGAGAGAGAGGAGACATGTTCATTTATAGAACACATTTTCAGACAAAGAGGCAATTCAAAGTCTCTTCTACATCAACATGTGTCCCCTCTTCTTCATGTCTCTTCTACATCAACATGTGTCCCCTCTTCTTCATGTCTCTTCTACATCAACATGTGTCCCCTCTTCTTCATGTCTCTTCTACATCAACATGTGTCCCCTCTTCTTCATGTCTCTTCTAAATCAACATGTGTCCCCTCTTCTTCATGTCTCTTCTACATCAACATGTTTCCCCTCTACTTCATGTCTCTTCTACATCAACATGTGTCCCCTCTTCTTCATGTCTCTTCTACATCAACATGTGTCCCCTCTTCTCCATGTCTCTTCTACATCAACATGTGTCCCCTCTTCTTCATCAACATGTGTCCCCTCTTCTTCATGTCTCTTCTACATCAACATGTGTCCCCTCTTCTTCATGTCTCTTCTACATCAACATGTGTCCCCTCTGTGTAAAGAGACTCTGAAAGTTTCAGGAACAAAGATTCTCTCTCTTTTTGTCCTGATCCATTTCTATAAAAACCTGAAAATGAGCTGATCAGATTTTGATCACTTTATGATGTCATAACGATGTTTTGGCTTGTGTAACCATTAGCCAATCAGCAAACAAGGTAACCCCCCCCCCCCCTTATCACCTGAATCTCCTCCTAGAGCACCATTGTGTTCTTTTTAACCAAATCTCTCTCAGAGGGGCGTGGGGAGGGGCTCCTTATTTTCATCTAATGGCGCATTTCCACTGCAGGGCCTCGCACGGCTTAGTACGGTATGGTTAGGCCTTGGTAGGCCTGGCTCACTTTATGCTGCGTTTCCATTACAGTTTAGTAGCTGGGGCAGTAACTATAGTAACGCAGTGTAGGCGGAGCCGTGACGTCATCTTCAATGAGAAACACAAAACCAACATCAGCCGTTAGCTGTTAGCACTCAGAGCTCACAGCTCCTCATATCTGTTCAGAAACTAGACACAAGTTAAACAAGTACAAACCACAGACTGTCTGTGTCATGGTGAATACAGGCACTGGTTTATTTATGTCTGTTGTTGTGAGTGTGGACGGTCGGAGCATTTACTGCGTTAGCTTAGCCGATCTCCATTCAGAAAACACGCATTTCAAAAGGTTTTTCGCCTGCCGTCTGTCTGCAGACTTGTCAAAGCATTAATTCATGGTTTTTACTAACCGGTATCAGTATGTTGTTACTTCGGCATCATTTTGAAACGTGTATTACAATTACATCACGGTCAAATATGTTCATTTTGTTGTAGTTGCCAGCGATTCTCTCACTAGTTCAGCATACTCAGCCCGGTTGTGAAAAAGTACCCGCTAGCCGGTACTATGCCTAATGGAAACGCAACCAAAAACGGGCCGGGCACGGCACGCTTAAACCGTGTTGTAGTGGAAATGCGCCATAAAGTAACAGACGGAGAATCAGCACTTTGGAAACAGGGCTGAAACAGAGGGGATTATGGGTAATGCTGTAATGATCTGTTTGGTGTTTGGAGCCAAACACTTCAGAGACATGTTTTGTATATATCTGAGACCTAGAATATATGGATGAAGAACAGTATCATAGGGGACCTTTAACACTTAATAAGAACACAACAGAAAGGAACACAAAAAAGAAACATAATGGAATAACATATTCATAAAAATATGCATAAAAAGGGATACAGAATAGTTTAAAAACAACATTGTAAATACAGTAGGTGCTAAATTGAGTCAAAAGACTTCTGGGTAAGCAGCTGAAAAAAGTAATGTTTTTAGCCTCGACTTAAAAGAACTATTACTACTACCATATAAGAAATGATTAATTAGAAGATAGGATAAGAGCCAAAAGGAAAGGATAGATGTTTGCTATAAAAACCATTTGACTAGATATCGGGAGACTGCAATCAGTGTTCATTTCAGCAGTTTCTGGGGGCTAACCGACATCCTATATAATCATGTTTGTATCCATGGAGATTGTGAAATAAGTGGTGAAACAGGTGTTTGCTGACCTGAGGGTCGAGGTCGTTGCTGGGGAGGTGTCCGAAGTGGCTGAGGATCTGGCTCTTCATGTTGTCCTTCAGGGAGGTGAACCACTTGTTAGCCTGCTCGTACACAGCGTCATGCATCTTCTTAATCTCCACAAGCTCCTCCCCCTCCACCTGATTGGACAGAGAGATATATTGTTATGATTGGAAGGTTGTGGATTCAATCCTAGCTCGTGCAATCAACATGTCGATGTATCCCTGGGCAAGGTCTTTAAAACTAACCGGAGTGCCTTGCACGGCAGACCCTGCCTCTGTGCGAATGTGTGTGAAGGGATGATTGATGACTTGTATATGTAAAGCGCTTAGAGCAGGGCTATTCAATTAGTTTGGAATGGGGGGCCGGTTGATGAAAATGATCCAAAGCAAGGGGCCGGGAAAAAGATGGCAATCATATTGAGAGCTTCAGATACAGTAAATACTACAACAGCATAGTGGAGTGCATATATTGTGTTTAGAGATGTCCCGATCCGATCACGTGATCGGGGATCGGAGCCGATCACGTGATTTTCAAAAGATCGGAATCGGGAGAAAAAAAACGGGGATCGGGATTTTTAATTTTTTTTATAAAATACTTTTTATTTTTATTTTGTATTCAATGTTACAAAACAAAAATGACCATGTTCAAGTCTTAAAGTCATCCTGAGGCCTTAGTTTTGGTTTCAAATTACAGAACATCATGTATGTGTTGCTTCTTTGGGGCTTGTTTTCATAGACCTGGTTGCTTATTTCTCTCAAATCTGGCAACAGAGTGGGCGCAGTGTCTAATTGTAGCAGTAAGCTAACGAGTACTGAAAGCTTTATTTTGTTTTGATCCAATGCTGCACAACTGAACTGATCCAATGCTGCTGTGAAAGAAAGAAGCTATATCCATGTTGGATAGAATATCCAATTTAAATAAAAAAATAACCTTAAGGGACAACTTGAATGCTTTTTTTTTTTTTTTTTCTCTTAATGCATTGCATAAAGATCGGATCGGGAAAAATCGGTATCGGCAAATTGTCAAAATCCAATGATCGGAATCGGATCGGGAGCAAAAAAAGGTGATCGGGACATCCCTAGTTGTGTTTCATTCAATCCAACAACAGGCCTTTCTAGATCTAAATGGCAAGTTCAGAAGAACTCAGTAGGCCTACATGTGAAGCTAATTTAACAATCAACATCATTTGATTTAATTTAGGTGAAATTATCTAATCATTCACGCAGAGATGCAATACATGACAGTTTGTCACTACAGTAGCTAGTAGGTGGGTTCGAAACCCGAGCCCGCCGAAGTTTTCAGGCAATGTCTTCCCCTCTATCTCTCAATGTAACACCCTCTCTGTAAAGCGCTTAGAGGAATCATAAAGCCCAATATAAATGAAGTCGATTTACCATTTAAACACCATTGACAACGGTTACATAGTTTCCAAGTATGGAAAATATCCACCCGTCTGAAAAGACACTTATTTGGGAAGCAAATAATTCATTTGAGCAAGTCTACATTTCAATTAGTGCAGAAAAGTCTCTCTGAAAATACTGAATTTGCCTGTCAGAGTGAAGGGAACTCTCTTTTCAACTGTCAGTGAGCTACTTCCTTAAAAGACTCTACTCTGTGTGACTATACTTTATGATCTGATTGACAGCATAATGATGGTAAGTGTCACCCTCCTGTTGAACCCACCTTTTCGTCCTCCAGATACTCTATCTTGGCAGTGTGGTATCCGTCTCTCTGGCCGTGGCTGAGGACTTTAAACCGTGAGACGCCGATAGTGTCGACCACGGAGCGACCGTCAGGAAAGAACTTCACATCTCGCACCTGAAACAGAGCTCATTTTGTTTTTAACACGAGTAACTCGACACAGCGGAGAACTATCTTCCTGCAGGGACTTTGGAAACACACACACTCACCTCCAGCATGCAGCCGTAGTCGGCGAAGCCTTTGAGCTCGTCGGCGATGCACATGCCGAACTGCTTGGTGCCCGTCTCCATGGAGCGGCGGATCATGAGGCGGTAGCGCGGCTCGAACACGTGCAGCGGGCAGGGGATGGTGGGGAAGGCCATGGTGCACACGAAGACAGGGACTTCCTGGTTCAGGCTGAAAGAGACACAGATGGTTGAGACTCTCTGTAAAACACTCACAACATTATTATTCTTGCATAATACTTATTTTTCAACTTCCATGTGCAATATCATTTTATTACCATTGAAAATATGACTCTTTATACGATGCTAAATATTTATATATGGATGTATTTGAGCAAATGTATCGCTGCAATGCAACAATAACATGACCCGTTAACTCTTTCCTGTGACTAGTTTAATCAAATGTATATGAGTGTGTGTGTGTGTGTGTGTGTGTGTGTGTGTGTGTGTGTGTGTGTGTGTGTGTGTGTGTGTGTGTGTGAAACTGACTTTGAGAGCTCCTTCCTCTCCTCTTCATGGATTGTCTTCCTGTCAGCCAGCTCGTCTCCTAGGTAACGCTGCAGCACCTCCTCCATCAGCAGGGTCTTGTTGTAGCCCCTAGTGGCCAAATACTGCAATGACAACATATATCATTAAATGTATGGAACTGGGACTAGAAGTTATTATGGATTAATTGCTTTTAAAATCAAGAAACTGTACACTCTGTCACCATAACAATTGAATCAAGGATACATTTATTCAGTACAAATTGGACTAAAGCCACAACACTATTGATGTGTATCTATGCAATAAAGTGATGAGCTCATTTTGAACAAAGTGCCTTTGCCTATTTGATAATGAGTGTGTACCTCGGAGAGATTCTCCTTGCACAGAGGGCAGTTGGATTTGTGGTCGAGGCAGCGCTCCAGACATTTGAGGCAGAAGGTGTGACCGCAGGGAGTGGCCACCGGCTCGTAGAACAATCTGGAGAACACACGAGAAATACATCAGTAAAAGACAAACTGCATCCTCTAACACTGGATGATACAAGTATCAGGGTTAAAGAGTTATTTCTTTTGAGTAAATGTTTGAATTTGTGGGAATACTGTGTATGCATGCAGTAAGCGTGTGTGTGTGTGGGTTTCTGTGTGTGTGTGTGTGTGTGATGTGAGGGCTTCTGTGTGTGTGTGTGTGTGTGTGTGTGTGTGTGTGTGTGTGTGTGTGTGTGTGTGTGTGTGTGTGTGTGTGTGTGTGTGTGTGTGTGTGAGGGCTTCTCTGTGTGTGTGTGGGGTGTGTGTGTGTGTGTGTGTGTGTGTGCTTCTCTGTGTGTGCTTCTCTGTGTGTGTGTGTGGGGTGTGTGTGTGCTTGTCTGTGTCTGTGTCTGTGTCTGTGTGTGTGTGTGTGTGTGTGTGTGTGTGTGTGTGTGTGTGTGTGTGTGTGTTTGTGTGCGTGTGTGTGTGTGCGTGTGTGTGTGTGCAGTCACCTCATGCAGAGTGGACACTCCATGTCTCCGCTGTCCAACAGCTCAGCAGGGAACGTCCGTCCTCCACACACTGAGACCGTCTGAGAACTGCCCGCCTCGTCTGAACACAACATCAATATACGATGATGGCAGGATTTAAGAACAAAATCAACTTAAAACAGCAATACAACAAATACATTTGAAAACATTTAAATGTGATAAGTTTATCTATATGTGTTTATGTATGGAAAAGGAAACAGCCGTTATCAAACAGTAGATATCTTTCAGGCGAGTTTATTATTTAAGTTATTTAATATCTACAGGAAACAATAGCGCGTATTATGGCTCAATAATGTTGAATCACATGGATTAATTTCTGCTCCGTTTTGTTAAATTCAAGACCAGGCTTTTTCTTTTAAAAGAATCATACTGTGGTTATTCAATCATTTTTATGTACACTAATAAGTTATAAACTTTAACATTTCAAAAATGCTTTGATCATCGTTACTTATCCTGAGTCAGTTGTGTTATGGTGCTGAACATTAACTTGATTATGTAATACGTTACACATTCATTCATTAATTCTCATCATGAGACAGGACACATGCATTCTGAAGATCGGCAGATTAAAAGGCTGCATTATGTTTTTTTAAAGTGTCGATAGGCGCGTTCACACCGGAGTACTTTTCCCCCGTACTTTTCCCCGTACATTTACGTTAGTACCCCTTATTTTGCGGTCACACCAAAAAGAGTACTTAGTGCCGGGAACTTTTACCCCCATTTTTAGTGCCTGCTAGAGAAGTGGGACTATCCTGGGGAGAAACAAGTACCAATTTCGATTGGCTGGGCGAATTGCAAACCACGCCCCGTAAAACACGGAAAAGTTTTGTGAAGCCGCATTTGTATTTGCTGGCATTAGCATTATTAGCATTATCATTAGCCCCGCGCACCAACTTCCGCCCGGGGACTTCTGGTGGCAGTATACGCCGTGAAGTTGTTTGCAGCCTGCCAGTAAACCCAAAGCAGAAGAAGAAGAAATGACGTCAGCGTTTTATTTGCATAATCTTCCGTCTGGGAATTTATTCGGGTGTGAACGCCAGGCACTAAGTACAAGTACTTGCTGTGAAAGCTGCTATTGGTCAGAAAACTGGCCCAACTGGTTTAGCTCTGCAGGATGAAACAGCTTTGTATTGCTTCAGCCCGATACATGTATAAATACAGTAATTACTCAGTGATTAAAATAATTACTTGGACAAGTTGTTCTAGTACAATTAATTAAATGTGCTTTCGGTTTAATCCTTTAATCCTTTCACCTGGCCATGACTGAATACTGTCGAACTAAGAATACAAAAAGTCTTGAATAAAGAGAATCCACATCTCGTTGCTACTCCTCGTATTTTCTCCTTTGTTTACTTGCTCATGTGCTTCTTCAAAATCTGATATTTCCCACTTTACTCAAGTCAACATAAGGATAGAAATGTGCTGAAACTTGATGAGGAATACGTTATGTAACTGTTTGTATTAAAGCTACTTTAATAATGTATTCATTCTACCCTCTATTGATCATTATATAAAAGGTGCTTTCCAATCAATGAGAGCAGCAAATCATTTCGAAAGTAAGCCGGACACACAAATAATTATAAAAAGACAGCAGAGAATAGTGTGTTCAAGTGCTATTCAGCGATCAGTGATACTTTCATCAGCCATCAGAGAATTATCTCATTTTGAAATGACACTATTGGCGCATTTCCACTGCAGGGCCTCACACGGCTTAGTACGGTATAGTTAGGCCTTGGTAGGCCTGGCTCACTTTATGCTGCATTTCCATTACAGTTTAGTAGGTGGGGCAGTAACTATAGTAACGCAGTGTAGACGGAGCCGTGACGTCATCTTCAATGAGAACCACAAAACCAACATCAGCCATTAGCTGTTAGCGCTCACAGCTCACAGCTCCTCATATCTGTTCAGAAACTAGACACAAGTTAAACAAGTACAAACCACAGACTGTCTGTGTCATGGAGAATACAGTCGCTGGTTTATTTATGTCTGTAGGCCGTTGTTTGAGAGCGTGGACGGTCGGAGCATATATAACGTTAGCTTAGCCGATCTCCATTTGGAAAACACGCATTTTAAAAAAGGTGTTTCGCCTGCCGTCTGTCTGCAGACTTGTCAAAGCATTAATTCATGGTTTCTACTAACTGGTATCAGTATGTTGTTACTTCGGCATCATTTAGAAACGTGTATTACAATTAAATCACGGTCAAATATGTTCATCTTGTTGTAGCTGTAGCCCCCTTGCCAGCGATTCTCTCTCTAGTTTAGCATACTCAGCCCGACTCAGCCCGGTTGTTGGCCCGGAAAGAACCGCGATTCTGGATGGCCAGAAAAACTGTGAAAAAGTACCCACTAGCCGGAACTACCCCTAGTGGAAACGCAACAAAAAAACGGGCCGAGTTTGGCACGGCACGCTTAAACCGTGCTACGCGCTGCAGTGGAAATGCGCCATTAGATCCTCGTACCGGGTCTGAGCAGTTTGGTGGGATGGTTAGTGCCGGCAGAGGGTCCTTCTTCGCTATGCTTCCTCTTCACGCCACCGGGGGGGGGCGGCAGCGCAGCCAGGACCTCGGCCAGGCACTTGGTGCTGCCCTCCAGAGGAGAGAGTCTGGAGGACGAGTCGTCCACTGGAGAGCCTTTAGACACACTGAACTCTGAGTCCTGCACACAGGGAGAGAAGAGAGGGACCATTGTGTTATGTTATGTTTTTGTATATATTTGTATTTTTGTATTCTGGATTGTGGGAAACGGTATTTCGATCTCTCTGTCCGTACACACAAACTGAAAGATTGACAATAAAGTTGACTTTGAGTTACCTGAGAGGAGGAGCCAGGTTTCTTTGCCTGCGGCCTCAGGGACATCAGTGAGGCGGGGGGTTTGATGAGGCGAGAGGCCACGCCCCCCTGCAGCGGGTGCAGCGGCGTTGGCATGTTTCCATTCTCAAACACAGAAGAGAACACCTCGCTAAGGACCTGCAGGAGGACACACACACAGAGACAGATGAGCATGAGTAGATACTGATGAGACATGCTCCTCTTGTCCAAACCGCAATATCTATCTGTTCTCAATGTCAGAAAGTGAAAAATGTTATACCTGTAGGAGCCAAAATGCTGCGGAAGCCTGTGTTTATAGTTATATTATATAATGGGTTGTTTCCGGTGATTGTCACATGGTATTTAGGGCACCAGAGGCCTGTACTACGAAGCTGGTTCAACCTAACCTGGATATGTTTGAGTTAGCCGGTTGGCCTAATCCAAAACATACGCGCTCTCGCTAAGCGGTCCTACGACGCTGGTTATCAAGTGGATCGCTCGAGCCAGCCGTGTCCTATCTAGTTAGGTGCGCGTTCACATGAAAGGGGTGGTATCTGGAGCATTCGACCAATCACAAACATGGAGAAGCGTACTGAGAGCGCAGCGTCATACTTCCTGAAGGAAAAGTCAACTATAATATTAGACATATATGAAGAAGTTAAATTTTAAACATCCATGACTTAAACACTGTATCCAGGATCAAAGCCACATAGCTGCACCTGCAAGGTGAATACAGCTGGTAAAAGAACAAGTGTTTGAATGCGTACATTAACAGGTTTATGATATCACTGCCCCGTCTAACACACGATCTGACTTTAATTACATTTGACTCGAGTGTTTCGTCAACTTAATGTGTTGCTTAAAATAATACTTCTGCATACAGTATGTGACACTGTGAGTGTTGCACGGCCAGATACGGCTCAGCTGACTCAGATAAGGAAATAATGATATATTATGATGTGATATGCCGCGGACTGTACTTAATGTTACTCTGATCCGGTTACTTATGTTGTGGCAGATATTTAAGTAAGCTTTCTTAACGCTAATGTTCTAATAGTCAGATTGCTCTGAAGATGGGAGGTGATATTCTATTAATGTTCACGTTCACACAGTCGGTGATTTTTGCCGGCCGTCTTTCCTGCAACGGCAGTTTAAACTGTATTTCCTTTCTCCTGTAATATGACTTGATCGCTTTAAACTCCGCACACTGAGCTCTGATTGGTCAGCAGGCAGTGCTTTCACTGAGTTGAGCTCTTAGCCTGTAACCTAACCTGCTCCGGGGCAGGTTAGCCGCTCAGTTACCATGGAGATCTAGCCTGCTAAAAAGAGAACCAGCTTCGTAGGACCGGAAACCCCGAGTTTTCCCTGAAGTTAGCCGGCTAAGCGAAAATCCTGCTTCGTAGTATATCCCCCTGGTGTGTGTGGAGGTTTGGTAGCATGACAACGGGGGCGGAGCTTAACTCTGATATCTTTTGTTGACTGTATGATTCTGTTTGCTTATTGTTTTGATTTACAATATTAAATATCCTTAAAACGTCAAGTTCAGTACAGACGTTATTATTTATACGCGTCACATGCATGAGCAAAGTTTAGCGTCAGAGCGGCCGCATTCAACGTGAATATATTCTACCGTTTTGATTCAAGGGGAGCTTTTCTTACCTTCTGCGCCTGCAGTTTGACTTTGGTCCAGTTGGGTTTCAGTGCAACACACATCAGATATTCCTGCAGCGCCTCGTCGTTCCGCCCCGCTTCACTCAGCGCCGTGGCTTTCAGACTGTGAGCCTGGAACAGATCAATATTGTGAGGAAAACTAACAGACACTGTAAGTTGACGTGTGTTCTTGTGAACGGGTGTTAATTATGTGTTTTGTTTTGATTAATCAGTATCTCTGATCTTGCATTTTTATTTCAAGACCCCCTTTCAACCAAATGTCCTTCGATCAGCAACATGTCTGCAGTATGTATGAAAATGTATGTATAATTCACTTTCTTGCTTTAGTAACAACCCATGATTTTAAAATAGTAGTATATGTAAACGGGTGAACACAAATGTTTCACATAGCGTGTTTTTTACTAGTTTCAAACCATTTTGCTGCAGTATCTATATCTAAGTCTAATGCAAAGATGTGTGAAAAACTATCAAATGTTAAATAGAAGCACAGAATATAATCAATGCCTTTGTTTTTTCCATATCTTATAGTATTTTAAAGGTCACCTATCATGCTATTTTTAGGCAATAGCATAGGTCTCAGATATATAAAAATATATATAAAAAACATGTCTATGAAGTGTTTTGCTCAAAATACCAAACAGATCACCCATTCTAGCCAAGCCTCATATCTCTCTATTTTACTTCCTGTTTCAAAAGTGTTGATTTGGGTATAAAGCTTTAAAAAAAAAAGAAATTGATAAAATAAAAAAAGTAGGGGTCTGAACTCATGCGGGACCCGGCAGCTACTGTCTAAACTAAATGCTGCGGTGATGAAACGCCATATCATGGATTATCAAGGATTATCTCTGAAACAGTATGGAGCTCAACGGCTTTCTCTCTTGCCGGTTATACCACAAGGTGAGTTTCCTTTTTACTTCCTGCTTCTTGACACACATGCTCTCCAGTACAGGCTAGCTCTGAGTGTTAGCGATGCTAATGTAAACACCGACCATATTACGTCCAAAACAGTCGGGCATTGTTTCTGATAGCAACGTTTCTGATTGGGCCGTGGGTCCACATTTCAGATATTACGTCATATCGGACGCAAATCTGGATCAGCTCCGTTGTTCCCCGTTTTTAGAGATTTGGGTACGGAGGAAAAGAGAGGGTTTTATTTTCTGACGCTGCGTGAGTTCCCCGACACACCGGGGACACATGCTTATGTATAAAAGACATCAATAAGTGCATTTTGCATGATAGGTCCCCTTTAAAGTATATTCTGAGCTCTCCTGTGTACTGTCTCCCTAAATAGGAATACTTACTAATAAGATAAGATAAGAAGTACTTTATTGATCCAAATTAGGGTAATGTTTGTGTTGCAGCAGCATAAAAGACATGGCATTGTACAATACAAATTAGAAAGACTAGAAATAAACAACAAAGTAAAAATTATTGAATTTACAAATGAACAATAACAAAAACTAAATATAAATCAAGTTATTATAGATACATAAGTATGTGAGGGATGGAATATTAAATATGAAACTGAATATATAAATGTGAAATGTACAGTGTGATTTTAAGTCCAAGAGAGAAACTGTGGAGCAGAGAGTTCTTGCTTATACAGATTACATTTGGATGAATTGTATCTTTGCCTCACCTTTGTCCAGTGAGGTTTTATCCGACAGAGGCTGCTGGCGTCCTGCACGGCCAGACTGAAGTTCCTCATCTCCACGTACAGCTCAGCGCGCTGACACAGCAGCCTGCCTATAGAGGGCGCTGTACACCACACAGAGAGAGAACACACACACTCCATCAGGTCAGTGACAGGCCTCCAGGGACAGATGGGCTGTTCTGGGCTGCAGAAGTGGGGCATCAGCCATGTAACATGTGGCTGGAAGAGCCCTATTTGACTTAAAGTGCTGCGTGGTTAGAATGGCTTAATAACATTTAACAGTCCAAATGTGTAGGACAACATTCACTGCATGGCCAGATTTTTTTGTGCAACCTTAGCAAGTGTTACACATTTAGTTCTAATCACAAAAAGTGATACTGTGTATATCCAATTTGCACTATATTCCCTCGTCTTTCGTAAGAAGATCCAGCATGATAAGAGCCGTATTTCAAGCTTTGACTACGATTAGTTTAAAAGGTACATTTGTAATAATGTATTCAGTGTTTCCCACAGAATTTGATTCTATTTGTGGGGGCACCGCACCGCACCCCCCCACCCCAACGTTCTTGTTGCTCTGTTTCATTGTTAATGAGTAAAACACACCGGAGTTGAGCATCTGTGGGGTTTATTCTCCCAAAAATATAATTTACAATTTAGGCATTTAGCAGACGCCTTATTCCAAAGTGACTTCCAAGGACCAATTACAGGGACATTCTCCCTGGAGTAACCGAGGGCTAAGTGCCTTGCTCAAGGGCACTAGTAGTGGTGTTCCAGCCAGGATTTGAACTCGCAACCTTCCGATCATCAGCCCACCTCACTATCCATTAGACCACCAAAAAAAAAAAAAGAATATAAAAAAAATAAATAAAAAGAATAATAATAATCTTTTTTTTTTTTTATGAGATCCATTTGTGGCGGACGATATTTAATTGTGGCGGCCCGCCACAAATAAATCAATGTATGGGAAACACTGGTATGTATATTTAAATGGCACATTTGTTGAAGACAGTTCAAGGTTGCAACAAATCTAAAGAAGAGTTTAGACAACATGCTGTCAGTATTTGTATTATTCTCTAGTAGATATATTTTAATTACTTTGTTGACATTTTGTCCCATTGTAGGTCAAGCAAACTATACTTAAGACTGTTATTAAATTGCATTGACTCTTGTTGCTCAGTATTAAACCCAGTATTGATCAACGAGGTGTTTCTACAGTGTTCTTCCAACTCACTAAAGATGATTCACCATAAAAACAAAAGGTGATGGTCATTACTTCTGGAACTGTGTGGGTAGGGTTGCATATCGTTGACTTTTTTACGATACCACTGAACGATACCGATACATATCGTGATACTTCCATGTTGCATAAGGGAACATTTTTATCACAGTGTGGGTGGATCCTCAAAGCCTTCGACGAATAATTAGCCAAACTTTTGGATAGCTAGATCTCTCACCTTTCCAAAAATGAAGCAGAAGTTGGAGAAGCTGAGCTAAATCAGCTGAAGCTCCAGAACGAACAAACAGACAGTATTAGCAGCTGTTATATGAGATGATATGAAACATTAAGCCCGGAGAACAGGTGTTTATATCACTAAAGTCCAGCAAACCCGTATTCATGTCATCTTGTTAATGCTAGTAACTGTTGTGCTATTGACAATATGCTATTAAAGTTTCCTGGCCTCCCTACATGACTCAGATTAAAATAAGAGAACTTTATAAAAGTAAATCTAACAAAGGTTGAGTGGCCGCCATCACAATCTACAACAATCATGATTTTCCTATTTCTCTAATGGCTTCCTGTCAGGCTTTACGATTTGGAAAATATGACTAGCTGCGAGCTTTTTGAGTGCTATTGTGACATGATTAACAATTTATCATTTTTTGCTGTCGGCTGGGATATCTATGCAGCTTCACAATACTTCATTTAAAAACAGTGTTTCCCACAGAATGTGATTCTATTTGTGGGGGCACCGCACCCACCCCCCCTCCCGGCAAGAAAAGCCAAAGGCCCCTTAACCTATTCTGGTGGGGCCCACGCATCCCCTGAAAATACATGTGAGTTCATGGCTACTGTAGACAACGTTCTTGTTGCTCTGTGTTATAAAAAAATATATATGTAATTTAGGCATTTAGTCGCCTTATTCCAAAGCGACTTACAATGACCAATTACAGGGACGTTCTCCCTGGAGTAGCTGAAGTGCCTTACTCAAGGGCACACGAGTAGTGGTGTTCCAGGCGGAATTTAAACTTGCAACCTTCCGATCATCAGCCCACCTCACTATCCATTAATCCAGGGATTCTCAATTTTTTTTCAATAATTTACCCCCTTTGAAAAAAGAATGCAGGCAAGTACCCCCTGATCAGCGCAAAAACTATTTGTTAGGGGGAAAAGCCTATATAAAGAGGTACAGTACAGCGCTGCACCATCAGTGTTTGATTTATTAAAACCTTGTAACTGAGAAACACTTAAAGCTACATTTCAAATGTTTACAATCCATCACTAAATTCACGGCAAACCAATTTTAACATCATGCAATAACACTAAGATGACATTAGTTGCATTGAACTGATCTTTTTAATAAGTTGTACTTACAATTTAGTGAGAAACATGGGCTTGAGCTTCACTGAGGAGCTTTGTCATTCTGACAGGGAGGCAAACTGCAGTTATTACACTTCGTGTTTTGAAATATGTGTAACTCTGTTAATATATTAAAACCCACACTGCTCAAACTTCGTTACTTTTCCTAAAATTGGTATATTCATCTATTTTTTTTCATTAACATAAAATAAATCTCACGTACCCCCTGCAGTACTCCAACGTACCCTTAGGGGTCCACGTACCCCCATTTGAGAACCACTGCATTAGACCACCAACATTTAAATGTAATAAAAAAAAAAAAAAAAAAAAGTTATTCTAATTTTTTTTTTTTATGAGATCCATTTGTGGCAGATAATATTTAATTAATAAATCAATGTATGGGAAACGCTGACACATATTCAGCCTTTAACAAATATTGTGCTTCCTGCAATTTGAACATTGCACTCGTCCATATTGTGATTTTGATTACATTTCCTAAAAATATGCAGCCCTAGTTTTCTGTAATACTTTCTAGTGTAACATACGTCCATATTTTTTTTCTTAACATAACAGATGCTCAGTTGGCTTCTTCTGATAGGGGTAAGCTTAAACCAGTTGCTTTTTAAAAATCGTATGAATTCCTATATAATGCAGAGAAAAAGGCTATATCGTTTAAGATAATGTAAGAGTGAGAGTGAGAGTGTGAAAGACCTCAGAGTTATATCTCATTTCAATAGATCCTAATCTGATAGTGAAAAAATGTGTTATGAAACCGCTCCACGTAACTCACATGGCCTCAGACTTGAAGCAAAATGGCGAGTGGTTATGAGTGGGTAACTTGACCTTTAATCATGAGCAACCAGCGAGAGTTGTACCAGCGTTAGTTGCCAACACTGAGATCTCAACATGTGGGACTTGTTCAGTTCGGTGCCTAATAGGGACAATACAATATAGGCTATAGTCACACCATGGGGAGTGTGATCCTCGGAGAACTGACGCACTTAAGCAAGAACACTTTTGATAGAAAGTACTGTTTGCTGTAGCATGATTTTTGTTGCACCACATTGGGTAAACAAACGAAGTAAAGGGGAATGTGGTTCCTCAAGCTGGATAGGCTTAATGACGCACATCCTTTTAGTTTTTTGCCAAAGAGATATCAAATGCAGGAATAGTAAAAGAAAAATGTGAGTGACCCAGAGAGAGCGGTCACAAAAGGTAACAGGATATATGTTTAGTCTTTAGACCGTGATAACTCCCGTTTCAGTCCTCACTTTGATTGACTGATGCTCACTTCCGAGCAGATTGACTTGTTTTTCATTCATTAAATCCTCTTAGTTGTGTTACCTTGCAAGACATAACGCACCCTCTTCCTCAGTTTCTATATTGAACCTGACTTTTATTTCCTAAATGCATTATACAAGATGTGGCACAGGCAACCCATTTGTCCTCAAACGCACTGGTTCCGTAGCAACTGTATTTTCTGCTGACATGAGTCCGTTACTCATCTGACATCACACACCACATGGCCTCCTGTTGCATTTGTTGGGAAAACATTGATTGGCTGTGACCATGCTGTGAAGGCACTCTGTCCTCCTCTCACCCACAATGCTCCACAAGACAGAAGGCATGCAATCAATATTGATCTGGGGAGAGCATGATCTGAGCATGTGCCACTGAAATGCTCAAAGTGACAAAAAGACAGTGTGTTATATTCATTTTTGATTGACACGCTGAGACAGCTTGCTGTGATAGTGCCTTGGTTCACACTATTTCTTAAGTATTTAGAAGGAAGGGGTGAGGAAATTGATTTTTTAATGTGACTGATATTGAGGCCAGGGGTGAAAAGAGGTCACTTGAAAGTTCTGAAGATTTAATCCATGCAACATGAGACATGCCGCTATGTTATCCAACACACCATGAACATCTTATGAAACACCATAAGGGGAGGAGCTTGGGCTTAAATTCAACTCATGCCGTATGTACGCATTATATAAGAGTGAATAATTGAATCAGACTAATATACACAGTGTTACATAAGTCTTTTCTCCACAATTGCTTCATGAAAAACCGTCAGCACTGCAGGGCAGGAATAGAAAACACACAGAAGCTTTAGAAAGAATAAGATCAGAAGTGTGCTGCTTAGGTAACCAAGTCCAGTGCGTCATAAGGCGTCTGACCTTAGTGCGGGAGAGAAAGGTGGGAATGGCGCCTCTTACTGGTGACACGGTACAGCTACACTGGGAACAAGTAGGTCACCTGTACTAAATGCTAAAGTTTGAATGAAAACTTCTCACATTACAAACAGAAATGCACACATGTTGCGTCATCTTACCTAGATCCACTGCTGCGTTGTACTTCTCCAGAGCCTCAGAGTGGTTTTTCTCTCCCCACAAAACCTGCCCTTCGATCCAGAACTTCCTCGCTTTGCTCTCGGTTGCAAACAGTTTACCCAGCAGGCCACTGAGCACCACGTCCAGTCTCCTGTCGTTTGGCTGGCCGTCTTTCTTCTCGTTAAACTGTTCCTTGCACTGCACACACTCTGTGATCGCCTCGTCCTCCAGGCAGATTTTGCAGAATGTGTGTCCGCACTCCACGGTGGTGGGCTCATGGAGGAGACACTTGCAGAGGCGACAGGAGAACAAATCCAGTGCTTCATCATCTCCACATTCCCCATCACTTTCAACCCCTTCTTCCTCACTGCTGCTGGTGCTTTTCCCTCCAGGCCCAGGGAAGCCCAGCTCTTTCTCCCGGAGAGTCCTAGCAATTGTATCCACCAAAAGAGGCAGTTCCTCCGGGTGCAGTTTTCCCAGACTAGCCGCTGTGCAGTAGGAGTCTAGAGCCTCAGAAATCCTCCCTGCTTGGGTCAGACAGTCGGCTTTCCTCAGACAAAGACCCCTGTCTGGATGCTGGAGGTCTGCAAGCTGGGAGGTGTAGATCTCAGCGGCCAGACTGTAGTCTCCAGCCCGGCTCACCTCCTCTGCCACCTCCAGCATTTCAGGGCAAATTCCCGCAGCCCCAGGGTTGCAGAGCGGATGGACGAACATCTCGACCCTCGTCTCCATGTTGGAGAATGAGATACTTAAACAATGAAGGAGAGCTTCACTGATGCCCGACTCTCACTGCTAGCCATTGATGTTGTAGACGACCTCAACCACGATAAAATAAAGAGGTGTAAAGTAACTATGTTCATTTACTCAAGTAATGCGGGGCTTTATTTGAGCATTTCCATTTTACTGCTACTTTGTTATTATTACTCTTCTCCAAGTCAGAGGTAGTTTAGTTTCACTTGGAGTAAATTCACAAGCTACCCTGCAGCATATAAAGTTATTCAAACTAGCAGCAACTTAACCAGCGTTGATAAACACATTAGCATCAATATTTTTCATCTAAACATATACTTAATATTATTTTTAATCTGCATAATTTGTACTTTTACATAACTTTAAGTATATTTTGATGTCAGTACTTTCCTACCTTTGCTTTTTGAATGCGGGACTTTCACTAGAAACAGAGCATTCCTACACTCTGGTATTTCTACTTTTTAACTTAAGTACAATATCTTAAGTACTTCTTCCACCTCAAAATGTGACGTCACCAACGGGTCCAGCTGGGGTCCGTGTAAACACCAGCCTTTGAATCAATGAGGGGAGTAGAAGAAGAACTGCGTACTTAGAAAATAAAAACTTCGTCACATCACATAGCACCACGTCTCTCGGCCAAAACAACGTGCCCCTTTCTTAGGAGAATACAAAAATATATTCTACAGTCTCCTTCTGTTGAGTCGAGAGGCGGTGGGTAAAGTCCTCCGTGCTCAGCATGTAAGAAGCTTAATATCCATGGTTATTCGGCGTTACGATGACATGATTAACTCGGCAAAAAGCTACATTTTCAACACATTTATAACAAAAAAACATTAAAGTCCAGTTTACATAATATATATTTAAAACGACAGACCCAAAAAGCCCCTCTCTCTGCTTCAGCCAACTGCCGCCGATCCGCTGTTTTTATGTAAGAGAGCTCTAAAGCCGAGAGCTAACGTTAGCGTATGTTAGTGAACTGAAATCACGTTCATTCCTGAGAGTTGCTCAGTGGCCCATTGAAGCCCAAAACGAGCAACTGTAGGTTCAAAAAGTATCCGTATGTGGGCCCGCGGAGCATGCGCAGTTGAGTTTTCTCTTAGAAAGTAATTCTGTATTAAGATGTCACGCCCTTTGAATTAGACTGTGATGATTTAAACATAGGCTATTAAAGGGTTAGTGCTGGGTAGTTAATTTAATGAAAAAAAGTATACGCTGATTTACAAACGTGTCTTTCTCAAAGTAGCCTAAGTATATGGGAAAAAGTCATTTGGGGTCAAAATTACGTCACGGAAGCTGTAGTACCACCGTTTGGCCACTACGGCCATTCATACAATTCGGCTTCAAATGCCGGAGCACTTCCTGGGGGCTTGGTTCACACCGCTTGTCGAACTCCACAAATCCACCTAAAACCAATGTCCAAAAAGATTCTGTAAATAATCACAAATTCGGAAATGTCCTCTTCTTTAAGAGCGAAGAGTAGGAGTTGAAAATAACGCTCCCGTCGGGGTACTCCTTACTGGTCGTTAGCCTGCTAGCTTCAGCAGCTAAAGGATGATGCGCCTGCTTCTCCCGATTTGATGTACATTCGCTGATCAAGCGTCACATGACGCAAGAAGTGGCTCCCCATTGGTCCATTAAGTGGCTCATTTATATAACGCTTAGATATATATTGTGTAACCTCTTACAAGCAACAGTGGGGGACTGTCTGTGAGCTTCATCCAAACAAGCTCTCAGTTTCTGGCATGTAACATGTTTCACAACATGTGATATTCTATAACATGCATTCAGTTGTAAAAGAAGAGTGGTGGTATAGCCTGTGTTGAATCAGCAACTTTATTGAATTTACTTTGCACTTTAAAGTTCAGGTTTGGCTGCATTGTGCTTCACAAAGACGGACATATGTGCATTTTGAAAAAATATAAATAAGTTAAAACACAATACAAATGCAAAATCTGATTTTTTCTCATGCAAAAATAAAAGTGGTGTCAATGAAAGCAATAACAAAGGTATCATGTCCTGCTGGTAGTACAGTAAGGGGTGAAACCATGTTAAAGAGATTCTTAAAGTCTAGACAATGAGAGTGATTTTGACGTTTATCATGTATTTAATGGCAGGGCAGTTTAAGGTTGCAAGGATAGGACTGATGTGTTTTCTTGGACCATGGTTATAACGTGGCAGGAGAATTCTGAATAAATTGTTAATGGAAAATGTTAGCCTGAGGAAGGCCTGGATAAAAGGTGTTTCAGTCTGGATGATATTAGTGCACTAGTGACTGTTTCTACAGAAATGCCACATTTTGGAGATGGTTCTGAGTAGGATAAACTGGAACTGACAACTGCATTGAATTGCCTGTTCAAACTCTGTATTGTCCTCATTTAACTGAAGAAAACTATAAGCCAAACAGCTTTTAAGGTCTTGGAGAAAGTCTAAAGTTGCCTGATTTTTGGGGATTAAATAGGAGAGTAGATATATTTTAAAGTTTGGAGGATTTTTTCAATTAAGAGCATACAAAAACAACAAATAGAAGTGCACCTAAAACTGAACCCTGCAGAAAGCCACATTAAATATTTGCATATGAGATTTATGAACTGATATTGGAAACAGTGATCCGCCTGTTTGAAATCTAACAGGGAAAACACTCAAGTGCGGACAACGAAATGCCGACCCAGCATGTCAAATGATCTGAAGGATTATAGCAAACTATGATAGAGCGTTTACCAGCTCCACTTTGTCCCTGCCTAATCCCCAGTCCTCGCTGTGGGATTGATTCATTTTGTCTTATGTAATTCTTTATGTAAGCAGTGTTACATGTGTTGTTTTGGGAGACATATTTCTGTGAATGATTTTACTTCCATTATAGAAAAAGTACAATCAAACACCAACTCCTTTTTAGTGTTGTTGTGTTGAATAATGTGATGTAAATTGCTCTTTCAGTTTGCATAACATTTATTATGTAATTATGTTATCATACTGTTCTTTTCTGAATAGGACAAATTATCTAATTCAAATGTTGCCAAAAAGACGAGTTAATAATAAATGTTTGTTGTAAAATTCAGCTAAATTAGCAGATCAGCTCTAGTGGGTGAATGATAATGTTTGGGCTGAATGAAGAAGGTACGATTTAAGTAATTTGGTTATTTTGAAAGTATGGTATACAATAATGAAATGATAGCTTAAACAATTCGTCTCCTTGATGTCTTTAAACAATAGTTGCATAATTTCCCCAGTAACAATAATTAGGTTGGAGTTCAACATATTTTGACAATCAGGAATGTGTGTGTGCTTACTTAAGAAGCAAAAGTTCCTTGTTAAAATATTATCTAAGCCGTTGTTTACCTGCAGGCTGAACTGGTACAGCCCCATGATGCTTTGCATAACCTTTCCTAGGACAGATTGTCCAAGAGGTAGTGTCACAACTTTACAAGATACAGGAACGATACTGTACAGGTGTGTAGTTAGGATCAAAAAACAAAGGTTAAGTACGAAGGCGCACCTGTGTGCATGTATGTTTTCGGACAGATTTTATAACCGCGATTGCATCGCAGCCATGCAGCCATGCAGCCATGCAAGATTCAGTCAAGAAACTATGTGTCAGGGTTGAGTGAAGCAGGCAGGACCCAAATGCAGATTTCAAAGAAAGTTACCTTTATTCCAAGGCCAAAGCATCAAAAACAGAACACTACCCCGTGACACAGTCAAAGACTAACAAGGAAACAACATCGACAGACAGAAAAACCAGAACCTAAATACACACAAGACTAATCACACAAACAAGACACAGGTGAGGAGGGAGGAAAAAAACAGGGGCACCAGGTGAACACAATCGGGTAATCAGGTAGGAGGGAAGACAGACAGACAGACAGCAACAGGCAAGGGGGTGAACACTTTTCAAAATAAAACAGGAAACCAAAGATAGAAAAAGACAAAACAAAACACAACAGAGACAGATCGTGACACTATGTGTTGTTTAACAAATTATGCAAATTGTATGTTAGACAAAGAAGAAACCAAGATATTTAGTATCAGAAATGATAGGAAAACCTGTCTTTCATGAAGCATATTCATGCAGTAGCCCAACAATGAAACACATGAGCACATACTACAGTTTAAAAAAGCAGAAATAAAATCTAAATTGACAGAAAATGCTCCGTTTTAGTTTAACATACACAGTTAAGCTCACACACACTATTTTATGAACGCATAGATTCACACTTAAAGTATTATCCTACAGAACAGCTGACAGAGAAGAGATAACATCTGATCCTTTACAAAACACACTATATGCTGTTTTTTGTATTTTACCTAACATTGTAATCCCCAGGTTTTAGAAATGTAATGTAATAGTCTGATCACGTCTTTTTTTATGTAACTGTAAAGGGATACAGTTACCATCCTGGTGACATAATCCTGTTACGTGGACTGGTTACTCCCCAAGCCTGATGTTAACATGTAGATTGCAGATCAAGATAGGTTGCAGACGCAGAGCCTGATGAGGATGGCGAGTATAGGATCAGTGTGTGACCGCATGTCAGCTTCTCCGTTATGTAAAGATCTCTTACTGAGAAAAGCTGAGCATCACCTCAGGGACCCTGCTCCCCCGATACACCTAAGCCATCGGGACAAATTAAATAAGAACATCCAGGTTTAGCACATATGTTGCACTCTCAGCAGTCAGCAATACACAATAGAACAAATTATTTATAGTTCTTGAATGTGTTGCAATATATTTACATATTATCATGTTGAAGGGATCTCTGTATTGTGTGTGAGTGGCTGCTTTGGAGTGCTAATTTCCATTGAACTTTTTCATAAACAAACAAACAAACAAACAAACACGAAAGGTACTAACGTTCTATTAAAGAGGTTCATATGTTGACTCTACTGTGACATGTCTCCATGCTTTAATGTTCAAAAAGCTCTTTATTTTTCTCATACTGCCTGCCTCTTTTCACCCTCTGTCTAAAACCAGAGCCCAGTCTGCTCTGATTGGTTAGCTGGCTGGCTCTGTTGTGATTGGCCAATTGCTTCGAGATTTCCTGCCCCTTAGCCTATCACGTACAATGTGTTGGAGCGCTAGCCAACAGAAGCTTAAGTGTAACATAGTGATGTCACT
Source organism: Notothenia rossii (assembly GCF_949606895.1). Classification (NCBI taxonomy): domain Eukaryota; kingdom Metazoa; phylum Chordata; class Actinopteri; order Perciformes; family Nototheniidae; genus Notothenia; species Notothenia rossii. The sequence continues at coordinate 90,477,111 of NC_136904.1, forward strand.
ATGTTCAGGAAATAAAAACAATGAGTCCAATCGAGAAACTTCCACTGGAGGGAACACAGGGATGTTAGCCTTTGCAGACCATTTACATGCACTAAAACCTTTAACACACTACAGGAAAGGGAGAACCTCAAAAAGCATAACAGGACCGCATTTAAAATATCAGTTATTCCACTTGCTACATTTTCTACTTTTTTACTGTACAGGGTGGACTTTAAAAAAGAAAAAAAAGATGGAGCTTCTCAGAGATGTTTTTTTTTAACAGACTACCTTTTAGAGATTATAAAATGTGCATAGATCTTGAAACTTTAATAATGGAGATTAAAATGAATGTTAAATTCCCTAATATGAGTAGTCCAAGCGAGGGAGTAAGGGGGGCGATCCTATCAAGATATGTGGTCTCTAGTTACATATGTATTTTTAGACGTAGGATTTGAAGCCTTAGTCAGATGCCCTCACATTGGTGTCAGGAACAGAAGTCAGGATCCAAAGTCACTACGGCGGCGTTTCTTAATCTGTGTAGTAATCCTGAGGCTCACCTGAGGCCCCTCTGATAGACTGTAATCTTTGGGATTACACCAACAGGCCAACGCTGCAGGAGTCATGGGAAGCAGCCAGCGAATCATTTCCAAACACCTACTGACTTGGAAAGGGTCCAAGCATGTGTGAGCATGACACAGTTTGTAGGCTTGGGGAGTAACGGATTACATGTAACAGGGTCATGTCATCAGATTACAAGAAAAGGTCACTTTAGTCCCTTACATTAAAACAATCTGATTACTGTTACCTTTCTAAAATTGGGGATTACTAGCAGGATTACACTAAAAAACAAAAAAATTGTTTGTTGTAAAGCAGGGGTGTCAAACTCAATTTCATCGCGGGCCACATTCGCATTATGGTTGCACTCAAAGGGCCAGTTGTAACTTCAAGACCAAACCAAAATACATATAGAAATGTTTAATATATAAAATAATGTATTATATTCCATTATTGCCTCTGCATCGGATTATTATCGGATAGGGTAAAAACTTCATAATTAACTACGTCTGAAAGCAGAAGTCTAGGGCAAATAATTGCAAGTCTCTTAAGTGAGTATGTCACAAAATGATTTAAAGAGAAAAGGAAAGTCCTGGAAAAAAAGTCAGAATAAAAAAATTAAAGTGACATTTTGAAAAAAAAGTAACATTTTGAAGAAAAAAGTCAAATTCTGACAAAAATGTAACATTCTGAGAAAAAAGTCAAATATGAGATGCATTGTGGGAAATTTAGTTTATGGGCAACGTGCTTCTGTAAATCGGCATGTAACTGTATTAATAAACATATTCTATTTTTTGCAAGCTCTTGTGGGGTCGCATGAAGTGAAGTCAAGGGCCGGATTTGGCCCCCGGGCCTTGAGTTTGACACCCCTATTGTAAAGGATCAGATGTTATCTCTTCTCTGTCGGCTGTTCTGTTCTGTAGGATAATACTTTAAGTCAGAATCTATGCTTTTACTGCCTGAATCTGCTTTATGGTTTTCACTTTCTTTGCTTCATTTGTTCTTTTTTTAATTCAGCAGGTGAACCTATACGTTCATAACATAAGCCGCGTTCACACCGGAGTACTTTTCCCACTTTAGTTCCGATATACTTCCGAAATGTCGCATTCACACCAAAAAGAGCCGGAACTAAAATTAGTTCATGAGAACCTTTTTACCCCCTTTTCCGTCCCTGCTAGAGAGCAGGGACTCTCATGCGGCTCTCTTGTGAGAAAAGAGCTATATTTCTGATTGGCTGGGCGGATTGCAAACCACGCCCCGTAAAACTCAAAAAAAGTGTTGTGAAGCCACCATTTTATTATCCTCGCATTAACATTATTAGCATTAGCATTAGCCCAGCGCAGAAACGCAGAGAGACTAATTTATGGCAACACAAAATAAAACATGGGAGCCGTGGAGATGAGGAGGTATCGGCGTTCTGGCGATTTACTCGGAAGGCTTCAGTAGAAGCTGCTGGGAGTCCCAGCAGCTTCTACTGAAGCCAGTCCCTAACTCCGGGGACTTCCGGCCGGGGACTTTGGGCGGCAGTATACGCCGTGAAGTTGTTTGCGGCCTGCCAGTAAACCCAAAGCAGAAGAAGAAGAAGTGGCCAGCTGCTTCATTTGCCTAATCCTCCCCCGGGGACTTATTCCGGTGTGAACGCGATATGTACTTCTGAGGAACTACGTTCTCATGAACCTTTGTGGGAAAAGTACTGCGGTGTGAAAGCGCCTATTGTGTGTGCGAGCTTAACTGTGTGTGTTAAACGAAAACGGAGCATTTTCTGTCAGCTCAGATTTTATTTCTGCTTTTTTAAACTGTAGTATGTGCTCATGTGTTTCATTGTTTGTGTATCGGCTACTGTCTGAATATGCTTCATGAAAGGCAGGTTTTACTATCAATAAAATCATTTTTGACCCTTAATATCTTGGTTTCTTCTTTTTTAAGGTAACATTGTTTTCTATTTTACTCATTTGCATTGCATTTGATATTGAGGTAACCCAAAACTAATGGAAAGTAATCAGGATACATAGCTTTTACATTTTGAAACTCAGATTAGGTTACTGATGTTTTACAGGCTACCAGTAACTGTAACAGAATACATTTTCAAAGTTATCTTCCAAACCCTGACAGTGTGATATTGGTACGCATCTCACATGTAGAGCGTCATCAAACCGGCGTCACACTGTTTCCCTGAGTGACCTAGTATTTACTTGCTTTGCTCATGTGTACGAACACATGTCCCTGTTCCTTGAGGAGTTAAAGGCCAGACAGAATGATAAACACATCCACGTGCACACAGAGACTGACCTACATGATAAATCCTGAAGCTAGACACAATCCTGATTGATAACATGCCAATATAATTTAGATAAGAGCTGGACAGCGAGAGATTCTCAGCAACTCTCTGAACATACAATACATTTTGATTTGCTTATCATGGGTTACCAGGCAGAAAGAAGTATGAATAGATCAACATATTTCACATAAATGGGGCGAAGCCTGCGAGCTAGTTCAGGCAGTCAACTCGAGAACCAATTAAACATTCATACGTGACGCACCTCGTCCCTCTTACAACCAACCAAACACATTCTCCTAAACATGCCGCTCTATTGAAGCTGCCAGGTCTTCATGCCTCTGCCTCGCTATGCTGCTGCTGCCACTGCTGTGTTCACTTGCTATTGCTACGTTCATGTTCCTGCTGCTGTGTTTCATGTCGCTGCTGCTCGCCTGCCCCACCTCCACCCTACCTCCACCCCAGCTTCCACCTGTAGGCTCGGGGGATAGTTATCTAATCATCACTCAATGCTCTTTGTAAATCTGTGGAGTGATGAGGCCCGAGCCTAGACGCCAAACTCAAACTATTGCTGCTTATAATAAACATATTAAGAAACACGTGAGTTGTCTGACTGAACTGTATTAGGTTAGTTGAAAGCAATAATATTACGTTTAAATCCTTTTTTTAAAGGTTTTATAGTATTGCTTTCTACTAACTTAATACTGTTATGTGAAATGTGTTGACATAATACATTTAATTAAAGTGAACGTTTCAGTTTTTCAGTGCACCCAGTTGGGTACATTTAGGTAAGTGCTTGAAAAGGACATTTTCTAGAGCGGCTGCTTCTTCAGTAATGGAGACGGTTATTTTCTAAAAGGCATTGCCATTAACAAAAAGACCACCATTTTCATGAAATGCCACTGTATTTCATAATGCAGAATTTGAAAGGTGTAAAGCAGCAAATGTTTACAATGTCAGAAGATCTGAATAAGGGAGAACATATGAATTAACTGGAGCTGAGATCAAGAGGTCAACCATCAATTTGAGTGTCGGAAAAATGTACGTAAGACATTCCTCTTTTATTATTCACGCTATTGGGAAACAAGTAATTTCTTCTCATTGGCTAATTGTCCTCAAAGTCAGACACATGTTATAAGATAACCCTTTCTTGCTATAGCCTACTAGTCTAAAAATGCACTTTGGAAAGAGAGGGACTTTGAGGACATGAAATTGTGATTTAATGCTGCTTTATTGATTTTGTTGGTTGGTTTGAAGTCAAAAGGAATGGGCTGTCTTTATGGGATTAGACAGACATGTGAGAACTTCCACCCACAGTCACCTCCACAGCTAAGTCACAATTAATGGTTTCTTCAAGATACTGCATGCAAGAGCTCTCAATGCTTCATTCATTGTTCTGTGTGCTTTTCCGTGTCAAACACAACAAGCAGAGCGACCATGATCAACAGGGACTTTTATTTCCCACACATTATAGACAAGACAGTGTCATTGATATTGCACATTTCACACTTAATGGCAGAGGCGGTTCCTTTACAGATTACATAAAAGAAAACAGCATAAGATTAAAGAGGAAATGGGATACAAGGGGAAAAGCAGTCGGGATAAAATCACAATTCACAGAAACATAACAAAACCAAAAATACTTTTCACAAAGCTGCATAGAAAACATTCCATGTAACAAACTGATGGTTATCAAACCAAACAAGGAACAAAAACACATATTACACAACTGTACAAACAAAGCACCGATAGACCTTAAAGAGGCCCTGTTATCATTTCCGGGGTTTTCCCTTTCCTGTCGTGTGTTGTATAGGTGTATGTGTAAATGGTCTAACATTATGTCTTCTCTTTAATTCTCGGATTCAAGGAGAATCATGAGGCAGTGCAAGATCTGATTTGTAAATTATTTTTACTGTTGAGCCCGCCTTTATTCACAAATTGTAAGCTGTAATGTATTGTGGAGCAAACAATATGAACATGTTATGAAGAATACATTTAAATATTCTATGTTGTCTTTGTTAATCTGCAGCTAACCAAACTGCTCTCTGATGAACGGAGGTTTCAATCATTGAATGTACATCAAAATAGCAGCTCTTATCAATGTGTGTATACCTGAAAGCCTTATCTGCTTTTATATGTTACATCACAAAGGATTATTTTTCTTGTCTTGTAAGTGTATCCTTTCCTGGCTGCTTGCTCTGTTCTTGGCTTCTCCACTGAATGCTCCTTTCACACCATCAATATTAGAAACGTTTGTATAAGTACACAGTGTCCTTCAGCAACAGCCCGTGGCTCCTATACCATTCAGCAAAACACACACACACACACACACACACACACACACACACACACACACACACACACACACACACACACACACACACACACACACACACACACACACACACAGACAGACAGACAGACAGACAGACAGACAGACAGACAGACAGACAGACAGACAGACAGACAGACAGACACACGTCACACACGTCACACAGACAGACAGACAGACAGACAGACACACACACACACACACACACACACACACACACACACACACACACACACACACACACACACACACACACACACACACACACACACGTCACACACACACACACACACGTCACACACACAGTTACATATGTCCTCAACAAAAAAATCCATTTCCTCTTTCAGTTTTTTTTGACAACATCCTTGAACAATTTGAAAAATGACTTCCCTTTGTCTACATGTAAGGTCATTTATGAAACATGTTATTTTGACCCAGAAATACATGAAGGTAGAGACCTCATTTAGAACAAAGCATGTTAAAAAAACAACATTACATCCTAGGCAACCAGAAACCTAATAAAAAATTGGGAATTAGATTTGTTATACAAATTAAACAACCATAATAACTGTAATTAAAATAATCATGAAATCAAAAAATTGCATTAACCTTAGGATAAATGTGAGGTGGGCTTCAGTTTGTTCTGAATGTTACACCATCTAAATCATAGGTCTTACCGATGCTAAATCCCTGAATGAAAGCCACTGTTGGAAAATAACTGAGTACGTTTACTGATATATATTTTAAAATTTTATTTCAGAACAAAAATACAATTGGAAAATAGTGCAATTGTTTCCATTTCTGTGAATAAAATGTCCGTATGGCATGTCAGAATTGTGTGATGCACTACTGTACGCCTGTAAACAAAGAGGATTCACCAGTTCTCATTGTTCCATGTTTGCATCATGCAAGCAGCTGAGTGAACCACAAGAGGGCAGTCTGACTTCTGCTTTAGACAACCAGCTGTTAGAAGTGAAGTCTAGTTCGGTTCAGTTGTGTAAAGTAACTAAGTGGATTTACTCAAGTACTATATACTTAAGTACATAAGCGTTATTTGCGCTGGGGACGCTGGGGACATGTCCACACCACTTTTCAAAAATATAAAAGCCACAGCCCATACGGCTGTGGCTGAGAGGGAGAGCTATAGTCTATCCCAGCCATGCAGTTATCATGTTGATTAATCCTAGTGTGTATTGTGATGCTTGTTACATGTGTGCATTATCTCACTGTTATAGTGGAGAAGAGCTTCAAATCAAAAGGAGCCTTCACACCGGGGTACTTTTCCCCGTACTTTTCCCGTTTAGTTCCGTTAGTGCCTGGAATTTTGCGTTCACACCAAAATAATTAGTTCAGAGAACTTTTACCCCTAAATTAGTGCCTGCTAGAGAGGTGGTACTATCCTGGGGATAAAAATTACAAAATTCGATTGGCTGGGCGAATTGCAAACCACACCCCGTAAAACTCTGAAAAGTGTTGTGAAGCCGCCATTGTATTTGCTGGCATTAGCATTATTAGCATTAGCATTAGCCCCGCGCACCAACGGAGAGAGAATAACTTATGGCAACACAAAAAAAAAACATGGGAGCGGTGGAGTGATGAGGAGGTGTCGGCGTTCTGGCGATTTACTCTGAAGGCTTCAGTAGAAGCTGCTGGGAGTCCCAGTAGCTTCTAATGAAGCCAGTCCCCTGTCCCCAACTCCGGGGACTTCCGGCCGGGGACTTCGGGTGGCAGTATACGCCGTGAAGTGGTTTGCGGCCTGCCAGTAAACCCAAAGCAGAAGAAGACGAAGTGACTTCATTTGCGTAATCTTCCCTCAGGGAACTTATTCTGGTGTGAACGCGATCTGTACTTAGTTTCATGGGGGTACTAAGTGCCAGGCACTAAGTACGGCAAAAGATCTCAAACCTGTTAAAAATCCCATCTCTTACCTTACACTGCTGTTACTGAGTTTTAGGTAGCAGCAACACCTTTAATAGCAACACCATTTTTGATGCTAATAAACATTTATATCTGGCTCTTGAGAGCTCTGAGGTCAAGTGTACTTCTTGTGTGCACTTGTTGAAACTTTCAGAGCAATTCAAAGAACATTTGTACTATTGATTTCCATATACATTTATTTATTCTTGTATTTTTTTAAAAAGCATAACTTATACATTATCAGAAAAATAGCATGCACAAGGGTTTTTACTCATTTCATGTTCTGTCCTCCATACCTGTGTGCTCACTGTGTCCATACAACATTTTGCATGATAGGTCCCCTTTAAGATAACTTTTACACTATCATGTTATTACCAACTAAACTTCACTGATGGATCAAAAACATGTGTAAATTGATCCTGTTGTCTCTGAGCCTATTATTGATGGTATTATCAAGCTGCCAATAATGTCTTGTGGCGATAACATTAAAAGTTTTATAGTGGTTTCTGCAGACTGTTATCGATCAACAGGGATGGCTGACAAATCCATTGTTTCAGCGCTGCCGGGCTGATTCTGGGAAAGTGTTGTTACTAATTACTCCATTAAGATAGACTTTGTTCTGTTCCGTCATGAGTCACCGCATGACGCTGTGCATCAGCAGGACACCGTCAGAAATCCAACGTACATGAGGCGGTCAGAGCTTAAGCTGTGTGGGCAGTAAAAGACATTATAGCTGCACCAGTTTTATTACTCAACTAATTAAATATTGATAAAGACAGACAAGGAAGAAATAAATAAATAGTTGAAGCAGTAGGGCAGAAAGCATGGTGAACGGTATCTTTCTGAATTTCATATAGGCCTCGGATGAGTGGTTTTTTGGCTTAAAGCGGACAAAGCCTTTTCTTTAAAGGTCACCTATTATGCAAAATCCATTTTTTCATGTCTCTTCTACATCAACATGTGTCCCCTCTGTGTAAAGAGATTCTGAAAGTTTCAGGAACAATTGATCCATTTACATTTATTTATGAGCTGATTAGATTTTGGCCACTTTATGATGTCATAACGATCTTATCACCTGAATCTCCTCCTAGAGCACCATTGTGTTCTTTTTAACCAAATGTCTCTCAGAGGGGCGTGGGGAGGGGCTCCTTATTTTCATCTAAAGTAACAGACAGAGAATCAGCACTTTTGAAACAGGGCTGAAACAGAGGGGATTATGGGATGCTGCAATGATCTGTTTGGTGTTTGGAGCCAGGGCCGTTCCTGGCCAACTTGGGGCCCCAAGCGACATTGTGAGATGAGGCCCCCCCCCCCCCACACACAACCGAAAGGAGTGAAAAAAATAATAATTTGGAAACAAAGTACTTTGCAAATATAATTCCTGTTTATTATTATTATTATTATCAACACAGTTACTTTTTTATACAGTGAGGTAAATGGTAAATGTATGTTCAGTATGCGTTTACAGGTGTATATGTCTGCATTTCCTGCCAAAAGATAAAAATATAATGAATGCAAATAAACTACTTCTACTAATAATAATAATAATAATACTATATTATTCTATTATAATATAGTTGTAATATAGTCAAGACAAAACATGAAATTACATGCTCAAAAACTGATATTTCTTAAATCTGTATTCAAATGTAGTTCCCTCTGTCAGCAATGTATCAACAACTACACACACATTTCTATCAGTATTTCTCTGTGTTGTGGTTGACATGATTATGACTGTTAGAAGTTTAGGGGAGAGGCTGAGCATCACCATGAAATGTGAAAAGTACAAATCGACATAAAAATGAATAAAAGGGTAAAAAATGCTCCATGTTTTTTAGGCTGTAAACTTTAACCGTTATGTAAGCCAACTAGACAGACAGTTTATCACTCTTCCTCCTCTACATTAGCAGATACAATGCATCAAATACTCGAATGAATGCTAAATAAAAAATGCTTGAAATAACTGCATCTCCATTAGCCTATATGCTATGCAGAGACTGCCTTCTTCATGTCGTGAATCGCAGCTGATATTTTAATATGGCAATTGGCAAAAGTTTGACATTTGACTTATACAAAATTGTGCGCGCGGAGAACTGCGCTGAGAACTGCGCTGAGAACTGCGCTGAGAACTGCGCTGAGAACTGCGCTGGGAACTGCGCGGAGAACTGTGCTGGGAACTGCGCTGGGAACTGCGCTGAGAACTGCGCTGAGAACTGCGCTGAGAACTGCCGGGAACAAGCCGAGCTCATAAGCCGAGGCCCCCTGCGCAATGTGAGGCCCCATGCAGCCTGCATGATCGGACTGTAGGGAGGGACGGCCCTGTTTGGAGCCAAACACTTCAGAGACATGTTTTATATATATCTGAGACCTATAATATATTGATGAAAAACAGTATCATAGGGGACCTTTAACTTTATACGATGAAAGCTTTTAAATACGTATTTGTGTGTTAAGTGTTTCAAGTGATTTTAGGCTGCAGAAGATAGTTCCTCTCGAGGGAAATCCTTAACTAAATCTAATACGACGGCAGCACTGATCAAGGTTTTCTATAACTGTCCAAGTCTGTTTACAGTTTATTTTCCATGAACCAGTCTTAAAACACTGCCAGAGCTCATACTGTGTTCCTGTTAGTGTTTACTTCCTGTCTCGTTACTTCTGTTGTTTTCTCTGACATCCAGCCCTCTGTCTTTTAACCTATTCCCTTCTCTTGCACTCTTTTTATTTTCTTAACTGAGGACAGTTTAGCTATCATGAACTATGTCGTGTAATAAGTATTTTTTTAATGCATTACCAATAAGCTCACAATGATGTTTCACTCTTTTAGTTAAACCAACCATATTTGCCACAATCTCAGCCAGCCAATCACGTCGCTGCTGTTAAACTTTAAATCTGTTCTCCTCTCTGGCAACATCGTCCTACGGCTACACCACCTGCGATTTGAAATAGAGGAATGTTATCGTCTTCTTTATGGATACAGTGAACAGTGAATATGACCAATTAAGATGACTGAAATACATTTTGAAGAGACAGCTGAGGGTTGACCTTTGAGGCAGCGCAGGATCTCGACACATGATAGTTACATTCCTATATGTGTTACTAATTTACACTGCCTGTCAATGGTAGAAATCCCACTCTCCATTTTTTCTGGACTACACAAGGCCTCTGACTCAAATGGAAGTGAGGTTAATTAGGCCTCATCTGATCCCCGATGGTCATGTCGTTTTTACAACATGCTGAACACCTCCGGGTTGTAAAATGTGTGCGTCCTACCTATACTTTTTGTTGGTGTCTAGTTTAGGATTAACATGTTTTTAATGACACACAAGTATGTCAGTATACAGTTAAGGAAATTGTAAAGGAAAAGAGGAAATCGATGCACTACAGATATCCTGAGTCTTAGCAAAAACACTGGAAGGGTGCGAGGGTGAGAGGGAGAGAAACTTAGCCTTTGTAGACCATTGACATGCACTGAAACCTATATAACACAATACAGGAAAGGGATCACACCTAAAGGGATAATAGGGTCTCTTTAATGGTCACCTGTTGTGCAAAATCCACTTCTTCATGTCTCTTCTACATCAACATGTGTCCCCTCTTCTCCATGTCTCTTCTACATCAACATGTGTCCCCTCTTCTTCATGTCTCTTCTACATCAACATGTGTCCCCTCTTCTCCATGTCTCTTCTACATCAACATGTGTCCCCTATTGTTCATGTCTCTTCTACATCAACATGTGTCCCCTCTTCTCCATGTCTCTTCTACATCAACATGTGTCCCCTCTTCTTCATGTCTCTTCTACATCAACATGTGTCCCCTCTTTTTCATGTCTCTTCTACATCAACATGTGTCCCCTATTCTTCGTGTGTCTTCTACATCAACATGTGTCCCCTCTTCTCCATGTCTCTTCTACATCAACATGTGTCCCCTCTTATTCAGGTCTCTTCTACATCAACATGTGTCCCCTCTTCTTCATGTCTCTTCTACATCAACATGTGTCCCCTCTTATTCAGGTCTCTTCTACATCAACATGTGTCCCCTCTTCTTCGTGCCTCTTCTACATCAACATGTGTCCCCTGTTCTTCATGTCTCTTCTACATCAACATGTGTCCCCTCTTCTTCATGTCTCTTCTACATCAACATGTGTCCCCTCTTCTTCATGTCTCTTCTACATCAACATGTGTCCCCTCTTATTCAGGTCTCTTCTACATCAACATGTGTCCCCTCTTCTTCGTGCCTCTTCTACATCAACATGTGTCCCCTGTTCTTCATGTCTCTTCTACATCAACATGTGTCCCCTCTTCTTCATGTCTCTTCTACATCAACATGTGTCCCCTCTTCTTCATGTCTCTTCTACATCAACATGTGTCCCCTCTTCTTCATGTCTCTTCTCCATCAACATGTGTCCCCTCTTCTTCATGTCTCTTCTACATCAACATGTGTCCCCTCTCCTTCATGTCTCTTCTACATCAACATGTGTCCCCTCTTCTTCATGTCTCTTCTACATCAACATGTGTCCCCTCTTCTTCATGTCTCTTCTACATCACCATGTGTCCCCTCTTCTTCATGTCTCTTCTACATCAACATGTGTCCCCTCTTCTCCATGTCTCTTCTACATCAACATGTGTCCCCTCTTCTTCATGTCTCTTCTACATCAACATGTGTCCCCTCTTCTCCATGTCTCTTCTACATCAACATGTGTCCCCTATTGTTCATGTCTCTTCTACATCAACATGTGTCCCCTCTTCTCCATGTCTCTTCTACATCAACATGTGTCCCCTCTTCTTCATGTCTCTTCTACATCAACATGTGTCCCCTCTTTTTCATGTCTCTTCTACATCAACATGTGTCCCCTATTCTTCGTGTGTCTTCTACATCAACATGTGTCCCCTCTTCTCCATGTCTCTTCTACATCAACATGTGTCCCCTCTTATTCAGGTCTCTTCTACATCAACATGTGTCCCCTCTTCTTCATGTCTCTTCTACATCAACATGTGTCCCCTCTTATTCAGGTCTCTTCTACATCAACATGTGTCCCCTCTTCTTCGTGCCTCTTCTACATCAACATGTGTCCCCTGTTCTTCATGTCTCTTCTACATCAACATGTGTCCCCTCTTCTTCATGTCTCTTCTACATCAACATGTGTCCCCTCTTCTTCATGTCTCTTCTACATCAACATGTGTCCCCTCTTATTCAGGTCTCTTCTACATCAACATGTGTCCCCTCTTCTTCGTGCCTCTTCTACATCAACATGTGTCCCCTGTTCTTCATGTCTCTTCTACATCAACATGTGTCCCCTCTTCTTCATGTCTCTTCTACATCAACATGTGTCCCCTCTTCTTCATGTCTCTTCTACATCAACATGTGTCCCCTCTTCTTCATGTCTCTTCTCCATCAACATGTGTCCCCTCTTCTTCATGTCTCTTCTACATCAACATGTGTCCCCTCTTCTTCATGTCTCTTCTACATCAACATGTGTCCCCTCTTCTTCATGTCTCCTCTACATCAACATGTGTCCCCTCTTCTTCATGTCTCTTCTACATCAACATGTGTCCCCTCTTCTTCATGTCTCTTCTACATCAACATCTGTCCCCTCTTCTTCATGTCTCTTCTACATCAACATGTGTCCCCTCTTCTTCATGTCTCCTCTACATCAACATGTGTCCCCTCTTCTTCATGTCTCCTCTACATCAACATGTGTCCCCTCTTCTTCATGTCTCTTCTACATCAACATGTGTCCCCTCTTCTTCATGTCTCTTCTACATCAACATGTGTCCCCTCTTCTTCATGTCTCTTCTACATCAACCTGTGTCCCCTCTTCTCCATGTCTCTTCTACATCAACATGTGTCCCCTCTTCTTCATGTCTCCTCTACATCAACATGTGTCCCCTCTTCTTCGTGTCTCTTCTACATCAACATGTGTCCCCTCTTCTTCATGTCTCCTCTACATCAACATGTGTCCCCTCTTCTTCGTGTCTCTTCTACATCAACATGTGTCCCCTCTGTGTAAAGAGAATCTGAAAGTTTCAGGAACAAAGATTCTCTCTCTTTTTGTCCTGATCCATTTCTATAAAAAATTAGAAAATGAGCTGATCAGAATTTGGCCACTTTATGATGTCATAACGATGTTTTGTCTTGTGTAACCATGAGCCAATCTTCAACCAAGGTAACCCCCCCCCTTATCTCCTCCTAGAGCTCCATTGAGTTCTTTTTAACCAAATGTCTCTCAGAGGGGTGTGGGGAGGGGCTCCTTATTTTCATCTAAAGCAGCAGACAGAGAATCAGCACTTTGGAAACAGGGCTGAAACAGAGGGGATTATGGGTAATGCTGCAATGATCTGTTTGGTGTTTCAGCCAATCAGAGACAGGTTCTGTATATATCTGAGAGCTGTGATATATTGATGAAAAACAGTATAATAGGGGACCTTTAAGTGTCGTTGATGTCGCCGCAGTTCCAGACGTTGGTAAGAAGTTGAGAGTACAATTTTAGTTTTTAGAGGAAGAAAGACAATCATTTCAGAATCAATCAAATCATTTTCAATTAATATTGTGACTCAGGTCGTTGTTTGTATGAAGCCCTGTAATACGTTGGATAATGTATTTCGTGGCAGGATCATGCTTTCCAAAACAACACACTCCACTTGGATCATTTGTTTATATATCATTTGTAAGTCAATACAATTTGTGTTTATCAATTTGACACTGCTTAAGATTGTACAGTATAATAATTCTCAATTTTTATTTCATTAATATTATTATTATTATTTTGTATTATTGTTTTACAAGTTCGAAATAAATCAAATCAAATCAAAAAATCCTGCTGGTGTTCTTTTTTCCTTTATGACGGCCTCACATCATCCCGTTCTTCTTCTCTGAGATACACACGTGCAGATAAATGTCACTCTGAGTTGTTCGTTGAGGATCGTTCAGCAGATTATCTTCCATCCAGTTGTCAGTTTTGCTTTGAAATTCATAGTAAATGGTTTTTCTTATTGAAGCAGTTTGTAAGGCGCTTTATCAGGCCGGGGGCAATACTGTGTCTGCCTGTTCATCCTAAACACTCGTCAGAGGAGTCTCCAATGATTTAGTTTATTGAAAGCGCAAATCATGCAGCAGGTTGAAAGGATTTCTGTTGTCGCTAACATCTAATGAGTCTGTCAAACTAAAAACGAGCCAACGCCTCCCTCATGACCCTAATAGAAGCTGTGAAGTCATTCATTCCCGGGATGATGTTGTGTAAAATCTGTGTAACCATTAAAATACTACACTTATTGTGATGTTTTAAAACAATTTCACAGGCTTTCAGGAATAACTCTAAGAAAGACTGAGATCACCCATAACAACCACACAGCGCCACAGGAGCTCTTTCCTCCCAGTGGCAATCAAACTCTTTAACTCTTCACCCCTAAGTAAAGGGCACTGAGAACTCCCACACCAACACTATGTGCAATATACTGTAAGTTCCATCACTGCAATACACTCGCTGCTATATATATAACTATGTGCAATATTATATTATATTATTATTATTAGTATTATTAATAATACTATGATAAAGTGCAATTACGTAACTGCCACTACGTTTTAATTTTTGCACTATAACTACTAAATACTGCTAATAATAATTGCATTGATTGTGTGACTTTCTATGTTTCTACGTTTCATGTTGTCTGTGGATGTTTAATTGCTCTTTTTGCTGCTGTGTTTATTGTGTTTATTGTATTTTGTTACTATGGCACAACAATTTCCTTCGGGATAAATAAAGTCTTATCTTATCTTATCTTAAATGTCAGGAAATAAACGACCTCTCTGCAAAATCCTGTTCACATTTTCACTTTTTCTGAAGAACCATGACACTTGCGTACAAGGAAAATGTAAACAAAGCGAAAGGTTTGATAGTTTTTAATAACAAAACAGCATGTAGTCCAAAGTCAACTTTAATGTCAATCTTTCAGTTTGTGTGTACAGACAGAGATCGAAATGACGTTTTCCAACAATGCCGAATACAAAAATACAATTATACAAATATGCAGATATGTATTCAAATATGTATATCCTATATACACAATCAACAGACACATTTACACAAATGCACACATTAGAGCACATGTTTCAAACTCAAGGCCCGGGGGCCAAATCAGGCCCGTGGTGGATTTAATTTCGGCCCGCAGGATCATTTCTAATTACTATTACATCTGGCCCGCCGGTATATTGAACGCACACCTTCACTCCATCCTGAGGGTCTCCTCCGCTCAGAGCCTGACCCCAAACATTGATGACCTTGCACCCAAGATGAGATGCCAAGTATCTGAGCTAGCATCACAGAGCAGCACACTGAGTTTAATGGATGTTTCCTTCTGCACTTTCTCTCTCACGACAACAGGGCATGTTTGGTTTCTTCTTTGAGGGAAATAGTTTTGTTGAAGCTGTTGTTGGCCTGTGGAAAAATGTAATCATAAGAAATGAGTCTGGAAAAGCTGCAGATAGAGCCATAAGAAATGAATCAACTGATTATTTAATGTTTAATGTTGTTTTTATAGGCAATCATTTAAGCTTTGTTAGTTCCTGGTTTAATATTTGCAATACGTTCATTTCAATAAGTTCTGCAATAAACATTGAACCAGTCCGGCCCTCGACTAGTACCCATTTTTTTATTTTGGCCCACTGTGTATTTGAGTTTGACCCCCCTGCACTAGAGGCATCAGTTTAAGCGAACATGATGTTGAGGTGTTGGAAAAGCAGACAATCATCTACAACTGGATCTGCCAAAAAGCCTGGACTCCATTTATAACCAACTGGTCCAAGAATCAGTGGTAATTTACAACTCAATTTCAGTTTGTGTGTGTTGCAGCTGAGTGACATTATATGGACACACAGGGTTTGATGATGCACTGAAATGATCTCATTGTCTTTAGTGTTGTTTTGTGTTTTCATCCAGATGTTGCGCACCATGTATAGTTGTCTCTCGTTTGCGTCTCCTCTGACTCACGCTGTAACACCACACATATTCCTGTAGTATCTGTTTGCTGCTCCGCTGGGATGAGGCACCCAGAGACACGGCTTAAAGTCATGTAATTTCATCAAACAGCCATTATGCAGGAGCAGTCCCTTGATGAAGGAGGTTAATTTGTTTTGTTTTGCTTCAGTACTGATCAAAGGAAGAAACATCTGATGCTTTGTTGCATTCAAGCTTTAACATGTGGCTGCAAAGCTTCTAAGGTCCTTTTGTAATGTGCTTTATAAAAGGTGGCCTAGTACATACAATAGTAATGTTTACATTCTTTACTCAAGTATTTCCTTTTCAATCTATTTACTGTAGTACTTCATTTCAAGTCAGCTTTAAGCCCATGTTATCCTCAGAGGTGTGTTGTGGCAGTGAAACAAAATGCAATGAAGGGGCGGTATTATGCTTTTGGGGGTTTTCTCTTTCCTGTAGTGTGTTATATAGGTTTTAGTGCATGTAAATGGGCTTCAAAGGCTAAAATCCCTGGGTTCCCTCCAGCGGGAATGTCTCTTATACACTCAATTGGACTGCTTTGTTTATTTTGGAACATAGTGACATCACTACGCAACACTCACGCTTCTATTGGCTAGCGCTCAAACACATTGTACGTGATAGGCTAAGGGGCGGGACATCTCTAAGCGGTTGACCAATAACAACAGAGTGGCCAGCTAACGAATCAGACCCGAATGGGCTCTGTTTTTAGACAAAGGGTGAAAAGACCTTTTTATTTAAATAAAAATAGAAAATGTGTCATTGACTCTGCTGATCTCTGAGCATCTGGATTGCATTTGGAATGTACCTGCAAAGAGATTTTGGTGGTTTTAAAAAAGTGGTAACCTTGGAAAGGGTTGTCTGATGACCAGTTAAACGGTTAACAATATTTGAAAATGTTTAAGGCAAGACAAGGCGAGACAAGGCGAGACAAGGCAAGGCAAGGCAAGGCAAGGCAAGGCAAGGCAAGGCAAGGCAAGGCAAGGCAAGGCAAGGCAAGGCAAGGCAAGGCAAGTTTATTTGTATAGCACATTTCAACACAAGGCAATTCAAAGACCTTTACAAAAATGAAAGCATTTAAGAAACATATTATATAAAAGCAAAGATACATGAATCACAGTTCCAGTGCAGTGTGAGATACACACATCTGAACGAACCCCCCTTTGGAAAATTATAATCTGACCCCATGGTACCTTTTAGTTTTTGCTGAAATAAATGCACATAGTAAAGTTTACCTTGTCTTTCTAGGACTGTTTTGGTATCCTCCGTGAACCAGGCTCTTGAAACCAAAACTAATTCCTGTACCCCATGGTACCTTTTTAGTTTTCACCAAAACTATTCCTCTTTTCTTTAAATACACATTAGTTAAGTTTAAGTTGTCTTTCTTAGGACTGATATCTATCTTTCAAAGTTGGCTTCATTTTTGCGGCTCAAATATGTTTAGCTGCTCCCGGTTAAAAAGCAGTGCATTGCTTTGCTATGTACAAACGGGGGGCGTCCCGACCACCTTCTTCTGGATACACTGACTAAGTACCTTTTACAACACTACTTGAAACGACCAGAATTATTTCTTTAACAAAATCATATTTGCTTACAATATTTAACTTTTTACGTTACTCAAGTCTTAGCTTCCATTTTGTTTAATGAGCAACTTCCAGGCATACCAGGAAAATACACATTTGAAAATGTCAAGTGAACGTAGCAGCTGTGCGGTTTCTCCAACCAAAACAAATTTGAAGACTAATTTGATCACAAATCCTGGTCATGGTAAAGTGTGTTGAGCAACACCCTTTGAATGTGTGTGTTTTAACACTCCCTGAGCAGCACTTGGATGGCATCGACCATGTGAGAGGCGACAGTCTGGGTCATTTTAAAGGTGAGGTCTGAAGGGCACTGAGTTATGGGGTTAATAAGAGGAGGAGCATTGATGTGTCTCAACTGCAAAGTGATGTGCACTTTCTCATTAATGCCAGCACTTGATAAACACCCAAACAAAAAACAATGAAGAATAAGGAATCTGTTGGACGTCAGCTCTGGATAAAAGCTTCTTGTTTTTTTCTTTAAATAGCAATTGATTCACAATTTTATCATATAAAGAGTACCAGAGGATTTATGGAATGAATGTAGGATGAATACAAACTAGGTGCTTTAGTGAGTATTTCCAAGAGCATGAAGGTGTGTGTGGGATTGAGTCAAACTGCATTATTGTGTGTGTGTGTGTGTGTGTGTGTGTGTGTGTGTGTGTGTGTGTGTGTGTGTGTGTGTGTGTGTGTGTGTGTGTGTGTGTGTGTGTGTGTGTGTGTGTGTGTGTGTGTGTGTGTGTGTGTGTGTGTGTGTGTGTGTGCATGTGTGTGTGTGTGTGTGCGTGTGTGTGTGTGTGTGTGTGTGTGAGATCATGGTAATGAAGGAACATATCAACCAGTACATTGATGTGTTTTTAATAGTGTTTGGGAAACAAGTGAGCTCATTTGTACAGACAATTAAGATATATGACACACACACACACACACACACACACACACACACACACACACACACACACACACACACAAACAAGCGATCTGTCAGCTTCATCAGATTGATCTGTATTCTGTTTGGCTCGTTTTAAAGGACGACAACAATGTGTTTATTCGCACAATCATGTGCAATCAAGAAGCCAACACTTCAACCCTTCGGGAGGATGACGAGGCAATTCAATTACGCTTACACACTAACAGAGGAAGCAATCAGGGGCCATCTAATATCAGAACATAGACACAATATATCATAAACCCGCAAGACATTTATGGTGAAGAAACAACAAACCAATCAGTTGAAAAGGCTGTCGTGAAACCTCCAGACTGCAGGACACTTTCCCATCATGCAGTATTGCTGGTGTGAGCGTCCCACAGGCAGCAGCCGTAGGCCTGGCACATATGTCAGTGTATGTATCTGACCACAGGGAGATGCTTCAGGAGCGGCGGATAAGCTAACGGCACATTTATGTTGAAGGGTAGATCGCTCACCATATTATCCCGAGACACTGATTCAACACATGCTACAGTATGGCAGGGACTAGAAGGACAGGAAGTGTCAACTTTCTACAAATTGCAGATATAAGTTCTACATGAAAGTCACTTGATTCAGACAGAGATATCTTTTGGACGCCATTTATTTATTTATTACTGTACTCAAAGAGTTCTTATTGTGCTTTTTGGGGTTTTCCTTAGTGTGTTATATAGGTGTTTGTGGTAATCTAATATGGTCTGCAAAGGTTAAAATCCCAAAGCTCCCTCCAGGGGTTTCTCTGGACTCCTTGGGTTCACACCGGAGTACTTTTCCCGTTTAGTTCCGATAGTGCCTGGAATTTTGCGTTCACACCAAAAAGAGAACTTAGTTCCGAGAACTTTTACCCCCATTTTTGGTGCCTGCTAGAGAGGTACCAATTCTATTGGCTGGGAGGATTGCAAACCACGCCCCCTAAAACTCAGAAAAGTTTTGTGAAGCCGCCATTTTATTTGCTGGAATTAGCATTATTAGCATTAGCATTAGCCCCGCGCACCAACGGAGAGAGAAT
>NC_136904.1:90501716-90681092 GCF_949606895.1 Notothenia rossii
CCCGCGGACACCATGAAGGATAACAGCTTTCAAACACAACACAAGGGTTAAATGTAAGTAACAACTAACCTGTACTCAGGTCAGTACACATGTATTAGATTCACTAATCTAAACACAACAGGAGATCTAAAACTATAAAGTATCAGAGTTTCTTTATATTTAGTTTGGTTTCTTTTATGTTTAGATTCGATTCAATTAGATTCAACTTTATTGTCATTGCAACGAAATACAGTTTGCTTCCAGCCACAAAGTGTAAATAGTAAGCGCATTCGTTTTGAATAATTCAAAGAACACATGGGTTTGGACAGATATAGATAAATACAGATGTAATAAATAGTAAATAAATGCATTGTAAATGAGTGTTTATTCTGGTTTCCGGGGTGCTGGAGAACAACAAGTGGATGATTATATTTGATATTGAGTTTGAAAGCGTGACTCAATTCAAATGCTAAAATTGTGTAAATGCAAGGAATAAATATAGCCTGAAAAAACGATCAATTGGATTGACTCTTTAAATACACCTGGGGCAAAAAGGGGCAACATTACAGCGTATTATTATGAAAGTATAGAAGTTATTAATCATAGAGATATATATAGGATATATTATAAGGAGTGAGAGATTGTTTATGTCAGTAAATGTAAATAACAAATACCCTCTCAATGATGAGGGCAAAAACGATTCATTGGATTCACTTCTTAAACACATCTAGGTCTAAAAGGGCTCATTATAGAAAACTATATATAGCTTTTCCATCATAGGGGAGATGAAACCATAAAGAATACAAAGCATATATTATAAGTTACTTAATGTACTTCATTCATGGATAAGTGGATAACACTTAAAGGGGACCTATCTTTCAAAATGCACTTTTTGATGTCTTTTATACATAAACATGTGTCCCCCGTGTGTCAGGGAACTCACGCAGCGTCAGAAAATAAAACCCTCTCTATTTTCCTCCGTACCCAAATCTCTAAAAACGGGGGAACAACAGAGCTGATCCAGATTTGCGTCCGATATGACGTAATATCTGAAATGTGGACCCACGGCCCAATCAGAAACGTTGCTATCAGAAACAATGGCTGACTGTTTTGGACGTAATATGGTCGGTGTTTACATTAGCATCGCTAACACTCAGAGCTAACCTGTACTGGAGAGCATGTGTGTGAAGAAGCAGGAAGTAGAAAGGAACTCACCTTGTGGTATAACCGGCAAGAGAGAAAGCCTTTGAGCTCCATACTGTTTCAGAAATAATCCTTGATCATCCATGATATGGCGTTTCATCACGGCAGCATTTAGTTTAGACGGTAGCTGCCGGGTCCCGCATGAGATCAGACCCCTACTTTTTTATTTTGTATCAATTATTTTAATTTGTTAAAGCTTTATACCCCAAATCAGCACTTTAGAAACAGGAAGTGAAACAGAGGGATATGAGGCATGGCTAGAATGGGTGATCTGTTTGGTATTTTGAGCAAAACACTTCATAGACATGTTTTTTATATATTTGTATATATTTGAGACCTATGCTATTGCCTAAAAATAGCATGATAGGTGACCTTTAACTAATGTATTTATTATTTTTATTGAGTCATGTATCAATAATTAATAAATTATTTTTTGAGCCATGAATAATTTTAGCTCTTTTACGTTCAAAGTAGGATGAAATAAGAACTACATAAGGATGATTGCAAAAGAAGAAACATTTATTTAACTAAACCATGATTTGGGTTATGATTCAAATTATAGCTTCATTAATTATGAATAATTAATGAATAATTAATAATGAATAATTAATGAGGCTATTATAACATGCCAGCAAGTCAGTTTGTTGATGTCCTTAACAAAAGGTTACTCATTTATATTTATACATCTGCAGTGCATATGCATACATTTGTAGAAAATAAACTAAATTGTATTTGATCTAATTTTTACAAGGATCTTCATTATGACTTAGACAAAGCTTTATTATTATTATTATAAATAAGATTATTATGAATGAACTGTTTCTTGCTCTTTAACGTGTTAGTTACATAACCAATTAAATACATCTACTTTCACTTAACACCGTGTCAGAATAAGCATTTAAAGCCTTTCAAATGATTTATAAGCCTCATGCATAGTTACTTGATAAAGTATTGACAGAAGACACAAAAGTAAAATATATTTTTGATGTAAAATGTTCAAAAAGCTCTTTATTGTTCAGAGCCCAGTCTGCTCTGATTGGTTAGCTGGCCGGCTCTGTTGTGATTGGTCAACCGCTTAGAGATGTCCCGCCCCTTAGCCTATCACGTGCAATGTGTCAGAGCGCTAGCCAATAGGAATGTCACTACGTTTCCACATAAATGTTTTATTCATGTTCTCACATTTTCTCTCCTCACAGATGCCAGTGTTTTCGATCAGTGGGAAGACGGGATAGAGTTAAGAAAGGTAAGGGAATATCTTCGTCCAAAAATGTAATTTCCGTAACATTAATACTTTTTGACAAGTTACTGCATGTTTTTTTCTTTTTCTAATCAGCCTTCTTTGGTTCTAGATAATAAAACATTAATTTCAGGGTTGTGAGATAAAAAAAGGAGGTTGTTTAATTAACTAATCACTTGAATGATCAATCATTAATAAGATCCAGTTCAATACAATACACACATAGACAGTGAGAGATACATAGAGACTATCTATTGAATGCTCAATATAAATATACAGCATTAAAGTCATTGTACAGATAGCCACAAATAAAAAAATGTAAACATCTTATACTATGTAAGTTAAAAGTGAGTAATAACAGTTTATTCTGAAATGCACAAGTTAAAAACAGAGTGGAATCTGGTTAAGAAAAGAGCAACTGAAGAAACCATGGAGTTTTAGTTTGTCTACTTGTCAGATGTTATCAGAAATATTTCACTGCTATCATCTAAGATCTGTTTTAATGATAATATTCTGGACCAAAAATAAGTCCATAAATCAAACATCTGCTTATAAATCCAGATCCAATCCTTAGATTTCTTTTATTTTTAGAATCTGCACTCAGAAGTGAGACTGAAATAATGTGTTGTTGCAATGAATTCATATTGAAGTTGATGTTTCTCTGCAGGTGCGAGACATCCAGAGCGATGATCTGAGTGATGTTTTATGGGGAGATCAGGATGAGGTAAAAATATGCAGTATTTTGTAATATTTCTCAGACATACAACATTATAGCCAAATGAACTGTGACACATTGATATAATCACTGTGAACATCAGACCATAGTGCGTGGATGGATGTGATTGGTGACCTCTGACCTTCGGCAGTTTAGTGCTGTCAACATTCAACTAACACATTTCCCAAAAGCTCTGCTGCTAACAGTTTACCGTTTCTTTTCACAACAATATACGTTTTTTTGATTCTGCTAATCAAGAGCTGAGAGCAGTAGGAATAGCCTAACTTTTCCCTAAATAATTCAAAACATCACAATTGAGCTTTTTCATAGTGGTTGGGTTTCTTACTAAATACAGGTTGTCTTTCACAATTTGAAAAGGAGGGCAAGGAAGTGAAAAAACTTAGAGTTAATGGCGTTCAGTGATTATGCTGCTACCTTAAAATGATGAAATATATCAGTTACTGGTATAATATGGAAATCATTTATTGATTGCTAACTTGCATTTAACTCTAAAGGGGTTTCGGTTGTTGTACTTTATGCAACTAGCAGAAATATCTAAGCAAACACAAGTCCCAGTTTACCATCTTAAAACAATCTTAATTATCAAACTAATTTCTAAGTATTTAACAGTTGGTAGTGTTAGAAGCATTGGCAATGACACACAGTAAAAATGAACTGGTCTCAAAAGCAGAGTCCATTTTAATCACTTTTTTTTTAAACCTAATGGTCTGATTTGTGATGGACCAATCAACAGCAACACACACTTATGCAACACCACTATCAATAAACTCCAGAGTTGAAAACTTGTGACAAAATGTCCTCTGAAAGTGTAGTCTTATGTTCTTATTATGGAACATTTTTATTGATTTTTACATTGCATTAAAATCTGAATTTACAGGAGTTCGATTGGTGTGTCACTTATTTGTACTTTAAGCAACTAGCAGAAATATCTAAGCTATAAACACCATGTGAATAATCTGAATTGTTTCTCAACAGGAGCAAGTCCAGAAAGTGTTTAAAAGAGTAAGTGTTCCCTCTCAGTTCTGCTTGTTTCTGATTTGTTATTTCTGATATTTTTCAGCAGCAACAGCAGCACACACTGACGTCTCAATGTTCTCCCTTTTTCAGTTCCTGTTTCATTACTCTAAAGCACGCAACTCTATCGGAGCCATGAATCAACCTGTGCTCTCCAGAGGAGACAGCAAGCAAATGGTAGGAGGATCTTTTTAACCATTATGTCTTAAAATGTCAACATTACTGCTTTCATTTGACCCATTTCCACTTACTTACTAACAAATAAGACATGATGTATTTAAGAGATCTAGTATCTAAAAATGTTTAAAACAAAGATAGAAAATATCAAATTTCCTGTTTGAAATGTTAAACCACCTTTCAAAATGACAGTAGTTTATGTAAAAGGAGCCAAAAGCTGAATCATCAAACATATTGGTTCTCATTATTCAGGAATCCAAACATCTCTTTAGAGCAGGGGTGTCAAACTCAATTTCATCGTGGGCCACATTAGCATTATGGTTGCACTCAAAGGGCCCGTTGTAACTATATTAATATACATATATAAATACATATGAAATAATGTATTATATTATATTATTGCCTCTGCATTGGATTATTATATTATAGGGTAATAACTTCATAAATAACTACGTCTGAAAGCAGAAGTCTATGGCAAATAATTGCAAGTCTTTTCAGTGTGCATGTCACAAAATGAGATGCATTGTGGGACATATAGTTTATGGGCAACATGCGTCTGTCGATAAAATAAGATAAGATGTACCTTTATTAATCCCTGTGCGGAAATTCAGTAGTTTAACAACAACAGGGTAAGATTGAAAATATATTATATTCTTTGCAAGCTCTTGTGGGGCCACATAAAATGAAGCCGCGGGCCGGATTTGGTTTGACACCGCTGCTTTAGAGTTTAAATATAATTTGAAGGCTGAGATTTGTTTTAATTACAGTCTCACTACTGACACCACATCCTTACTTGTTGATTTCTACTTAGATATCGTTTTTATAAAAGAAGCCAAAGCTTTCTGTCATCTGAACATTCCTCTCTAAATCACCTCTCCTTTTTGCTCCTCCAGTCTCACTCAGTCCATCCTCTGATGAGGCTTTTCCCCAAACTCTCCCAGAGGAGGAAGAAGAACATGGTGCTTTTGGTAAGAAACACATACATACATATAGTGTTGAAGGTATACATGAGTTTATATTATTTGATAGGTTAAAGGTAGGGTAGGTAAGAATGGAGAAACCTGCTCGAGTGCGCTAGAATTTGAGAGTACGCAGCCGAAACAAATCTGCCCCTTCCTTCAGACTTCCTCACAGAGCCCCTCCTCCAACACACACGAACGCGCACATGACCAATGAGGGCACGAGATAAGTTTGTGCACAGATGAAAGGCTGACAGGCAGGTAGGCCATCCAGTTATTTTAGCCGGGCCGGCTCAGATGATTGGTCGTGCTTTTTACAGCGCTACGGCTTCCAAAGATGACATCTTTTAATGTTGTCAAAGCATTTAATATATTCATTGCTATCGGGATGTTAAGAGCATTCCATGGAATATAACAAAAAGTGTTTCTGAAGAGAATTACCTACCCCACCTTTAACATTTAATTTCTTACTGTTTTTGTTTAAGTACATTAGTTAGTGTAATTCGTTTAGTTAAAGCAGTTGTTTATGCTTTCATTCTGAACGCAGCTTTGGGTGATTGGGTATTTAGCAGACATTGGCAGACAGGTGGAGGTGGGATAGCCAAAGGAAAGGGAAACAGGGCAATTGAAAGTAAAACTGGTTGTCATTGTTCCGTTGGATGTTAGGTTATTGGAAGAACGACGATTTTACCTCGACTTCGGATTGAGTAAATGTCCTCCTGTTATATTTCTTTATGATTTTTGACGGTACATATAGTGTTCTTTAACTCTCAGATGTAGTTATTAATATGTCAGGGGGCTTTCTGATCACATGCATGTTTGCCTGACCTGGTTTAAAGTTGCAAGAACTTGTCCAGGCAGTAACATCCTGAAACTACAACACTGAATACTTTCATGCATATTTTGTCCTTAGTAGAAGTCACCCTTTCCAGGAAGCAAAGGAGTAGTTCATCGATTAAGAGAACCAGCGTTAATCTTTTTAAATTACATCACAGTTCAGATTCAATTAACTGACCTTTCTTATTTCTTCCCAATAAAGATTCGAGGTCTGCCGGAGGATATGCTGTAGAAGAATAATCTACGAACAGGAATGCAGCTTAAATCTGAATCTACGGACGGAGCGACGTGCTGCATCTGACAGAGAAATTACTTTTTGATAACAGAAAATAAATGATTGTACAGCTGGAAAACATAGAAACTGCTCCACCATGTCGATGATGTGGGGCGCTACCAAACACTAATTGTTGCACAGTTACACAACACAAGGGTACGCAGGATACAAACAAACAATAACAGTCACACAAATAACCCAAAAAATGAGAATTAAGGGAAAAAGATGGCACCGATGATTGTGGCAAAGAGCTGAACTCACATTTAATTCAACAGACTTAAATGTACAGGTACATTTTGTGACATTATCATGAAAACGTAATAAAAAAGTTACAATTTGTCTTTGACGCGTTTGTAAATATTCAGGTGATGGAGTCAGATGTTTATTCCAGATTACAAAATGGTTTTCCCACCGAGGAAATGTACAGGAGGCTGTGTGGTTCAACAGAAGGTCATAGGTCATAGGTCCAGCCAAGTGTCCTCCAGCAGGAGTTCAGCATCCACCCACATGGTTTAATATGAAATGTATTTGCTGATAAAGGAGACGCTCCCCCTCTCTGCTGAAGGTCCTCGGAGAGTTTCCCACACGGCGTTTCT
Organism: Notothenia rossii; assembly: GCF_949606895.1. Taxonomy (NCBI): domain Eukaryota; kingdom Metazoa; phylum Chordata; class Actinopteri; order Perciformes; family Nototheniidae; genus Notothenia; species Notothenia rossii. The sequence goes on from NC_136904.1 coordinate 90,508,729, forward strand.
GGAGCGATAAACGTTTGTTTCTAATAGTCCTCGTCCTCAGACTCGCTGTCCTTTCGGGAAGGAAGCGAACTTCTGATCGATGACATCAGCTTGTCTTCGATTTCTTTCCGTGGGTTTTCCTCCAGCTCTGTCTTCACGGCGCCGGACTCCGATAACCTCCACTCCAGCTCTGAGGAGGACAAAGATAAGATCAATCAAATACAATAGGATGACATTTACAGGATGTGGCTGTTTAACCGAATCGTCTGAGTAAATCTGCAACACTTCAAAGATTAAAATATGACTGAAAGAATGTCATTTTTCTTCAAAAGACTAAACATTTTTAGAATAAAATGCAAAAGATTAAACAGCAATAACTGTGTAAATCAATCAGAATCAGAAAACTTTAGTTATCACAGGGGAAAGGTGGGTTTATGACAAATTCTCCATTTTAGAATAAACTATAGAATGTTAAAGGTCACATGTCATGGCCATTTCTACTGATCATAATTCCATTGTTGAGGTCTACTAGAATACATTTATATTGTTCAATGTTCCAAACTCACATTGGTTTCTCATACAGCATCTCTGTAAAGTATGTGTATTCACTCTCTGTCCTAAACGGCTTGTTGGAGCTCCTGCCCCCCCCCCCCCTCCCTATGAGCCCAGTGGACGTCTGCGAGACAGCGGGACACAGCGAAACCCAGCCCGAACACACACACACACACACACACACACACAGCCTGGCTGGGAGTTTGTGTGTGTGCTCACACACCGACTCACAGTGTGTGTGTGTTTGTGTGAGTAACAGCTACGCAGACGTAACGTAATTGGTCCATTTGGAACAATCCGTGGGGCCGTTATGTCACTTGGTTCCCGGAAGAAACAAATGGAAAAAGAGAAATGTCCAACGAGGCGTTCTGGGGCAGCATAGACAGGTCTCCTCTGTGTTAGAGTCTTACTCCCTACAGGGTGTACTTTGAGGGTTTGTGACTCTGCAGACCGTTTACATGCAGACAAAGCTACATAACACACAAGGGGACGGGTAATAACCAGAAAAGCATGACATGGGACCTTTAAGATAAGGATACAACAATTATATAAAGAGAAAAGTTTAAGTAAGAATGTGCAACAAAAACACAAAGTAATAAAATATATATAATTCATTTTTGCTATTTTAACACTATTAACATCCGAATCTGCTAAGACGACAAATCCAAGACCCTTTATTTCAGTCCCACTGACACTCAACGATTCTAAAAACATACACAGTTGAACCCAGTATATTAATGCTTCTCTAATGTCCTGGAACTGTTTCTGTAAGCGAGTGTCCTCCTACCCTCCACTTTGAGGCTCATGCCCCCGAAGACGAGCGGCCCGATGAACTGCGCCTTCATGTCGCCCTCGCGGTACACGAAGACGGTTGGCAGGTTGCGGTCGGGGTAGTTGGCGATGCAGGTGGTGGAGATGGACTTCAGGAACTTGGTCTGAGGGAACTTCCTGGCCAACACAGACAGGTGCTGGTTGATGAGCGTACACAGAGGGAGGCTGCGAGAGGAGAAGAACAATTAGAAAGTGTTGGGAAAATACTGAATGTCCTCTTCCAGTATCCAAGTACACATGATAACAAAGGTATCCCAACTGTAGCTGTGAACATGACAGGATGTGTGATTACCTAGAAGAGCATCAGGACTGTTTGAGGCATATGATAGCTATGTGATTAACATGATGATTCAGCCTCTATGGAGAGAGACATATGACAAGCATGATCATTTCTGACGAGGAGCTAATCTGAAGTAAACATTGAATACTGCTTTCTATTCCTCCATCTTGTGACTGTGGAACTCCCTCTCTTGGATATCAGCATGTGAAGGACACTGTTCAGGAACTAGTTTATGGTGACGAGTGATTATTATTATTTTTAAGTACTCAGGAAAAGTCAGAATTCTGAGATTTTGAGAAAAAGTCAGGATTTTGTACGTGACAGGATGTATATACTAGTTGATGCTCTGTATGTGATGACTACTTCCATTCTGGAGAGGATCACGGTACGTCCACACAGCAGCTTTAAACAAATCTTCCAATGCTTCTCTCTCCATTGACTTTGAATGGGGGTGACGTCACTCAGATTTCCAGGATTTTCAGGATTCAAAAGTTGAGCAATGTTCAACTTTTGAAGCTGAGCTGGAAGCGTCAGCCAATCAAATCCCGTTTATGCAAATCTGACAGTACAAGCGCTAGCCAATCAAACCGCGTGCAAGCTGGGAGAGCCAGACCACAGTTCATTTCCTCATATTCCAAACGAGAAATTACGGTAGCAAATCACCCGGTTCTTTACGACCGGAACTATTTACCGGGATACAAACCGGAGGAACCAGGCATGGAGGGAGGTGGCAGAGACAGTGGGTGAAACTGGTAGGTTTTCACTTGTTTGGGGAGTTTATATCCAGTTTACTTCGTTTTAACATTGCTATTGCTTTGTATGCCGGGGCGGGAGATTCATGTGATTTGTTGTTGCTCGCAAAAAATCCCCAAGCTCTCAGACATGCCCAGCTCCAAGATTTTCAAGATTTTTTCAAAGCTGCTGTGTGGACGTACCGTCAGAAATACATGGATCCTGAGATTGAAGCTCAAGCCGGGGACCAGTGAGATTTTTCTAACAGAAAGCTTATCCGAGCTGCACTTCCTGCTCATAAATAGAGATGTCCCGATCCGATCACGTGATCGGGGATCGGAGCCGATCACGTGATTTTCAAAAGATCGGAATCGGGGGGAAAAAATCGGGGATCGGGATAATTTTTTTTTTTTAAATACTTTTTTTTTTAAATGTTGTATTCAATGTTTCAAAACAAAAATGACCATGTTCAAGTCTTAAAGTCATCCTGAGGCCTTAGTTTCGGTTTCAAATTACACAACATCATGTATGTGTTGTTTCTTTGGGGCTTGTTTTCATAGACCTGCTTATTTCTCTCAAATCTGGCAACAGAGTGGGCGCAGTGTCTAATTGTAGCAGTAAGCTAACGAGTACTGATAAGCTTTATTTTGTTTTGATCCAATGCTGCAGAACTGAACTGATCCAATGCTGCTGTGAAAGAAAGAAGCTATATCCATGTTGGATAGAATATCCAATTTAAATAAAAAAAATAACCTTAAGGGACAACTTGAATGCTTTTTTTTCTCTTAATGCATTGCATAAAGATCGGATTGGGAAAAATCGGTATCGGCAAATTGTCAAAATCAAATGATCGGAATCGGATCGGGAGCAAAAAAAGGTGATCGGGACATCCCTACTCATAAAGGGCCAGTAGTGTTAAAAACTAAACATTTGTTACAATGGGAAAAGTGATGGGCGGATAGAAAATACCACAAAATGACTATTATTTACTGCTCTAATTATCTTTGACTGCTCATTTTGTTTAATCAACCGGTCCAAAGATGTATATGTTCCAGTAACATGGAAAATAAGCAAATGTAGCATTTGTGCTTGATAATTGCCTTTAAGAAATAATTGATGCTAAAACATTTTGTTTTGTGTGAATCAATAAATCTATCACTATGCAAAAAGCAATATTTAAAATGCAAGGAGGTGAGGGTTTAAGTTTAGCTCCTGTGCTAATCTAAAAACATCCTGATATTAAGAGCTGTGTCAGACAGGAAATGATTCACACTAGACTTTTCCACAGTCTAAAAGGGTTCACCCGAACAAGACACAAGCATCAAGAGATAACTCTTGTACGAGTTCTTGTACGAGTACTTGTCTTTGTTTGAAGAACCCACCCCTGCTTGTAGAGGTGCAGCACCACCCAGATGTCCTCTCCAGCCTTGTTGACCTCATTGATGTAGTCCTGCCCGGAGATCTCCACCACCTCTCCAAACACGTTCTTCAGCTGAGTCGCTTTCCACTCTGAGAGACGCTTCTGTCTGTGGGACGAACATGTCTCATCAGTGGGCAGTCAGATCAAATGGCTTTCAATCACACTCTTGTTACAGATCTCCAGGAAGCCACCAACCAAATGCTAATTGTTTTACTTTGGCAGCATTTCTTTAAGTATGAAGCCAAATCCAGTTTGCATGTTTGCATTTTGACATGCACTAGTCTCGAGAAGACATTTCACACAGAGTAACAGTATAATACACATTATTGCTCCAATCTCTACTCACCGGTACATTTCAATGGCAGCCTCGTCTTCCTCACCAAACTCATCTTCGTTCTCGTCCAGATCTTCCAGCGACATGTCCTCGTATGTTTTCACTATCAGAGACACGACGGTAACAGCAGTTCATCACATGTTCTGAAAAGGCTCTAACCCTTAGTGATCCAATCCACTTTATTTCTATAGCGCATATTAAAAACAGAGGGTTTACCAAAGTCCTTCACAGCAAACATAACATTATAATAAAAGATAATATTACAATAACAGATAAAAGGTACATAAAAGCTGTGGACATAATAATAATAAAAGCATAAAAATCAATAAAACATAACTCAAACTGACTCGAAAGCGAGGGAAAAGAGGTCTTTAGGCGGGACTTAAAAGTTTGGAGGGTGGGCAACAATTTGACATGGGGGGGCAGGTCGTTCCAGAGCCTGGGGGCTACCGCTGAGAAGGCTCGGTCTCCCCTGGTCTTGGTTTTAGGGACTACCAGCAGCAGCTGATCAGCCGACCTCAAAGCCCTTGAGGGGGTGTACACCTGTAGGAGGTCGGAGATGTACTCTGGCGCCAGCCCATTGAACGATTTCAAAACAAACAATGACATCTTAAAATGAACTCTAAAATGGACAGGAAGCCAGAATTGGGGTGATGTGCTTATGCTTGCGGGTTCCTGTAAGTTCCTTGATCAGTGGTTTAATTAAAGTACACTAGTGATCGAAATATCATATTTGATCTAATTCACATGATTTTCATTTGTACGTTTTCACAGTACGTTGTATTGAAGGACATTTTAAAACTCATGTAACATATATATTCCAAGTTCTTCTCTTACCGATAGACCGCTGCTGGCGGGCCAGCTCCTCCTCCTCTTCGGCATCGTTAGGGACCTCTTTGGGAGGGAGGATGCCTTTCTTCCTAAGGATATCATTCCACTCTGTGTCTTCATTTGGGTCCTGTAGAAAAAAACAAAGCAATTACGACTGTTACTCGTATTCTGGGTTTCCTTTGGCTTGGATATGTTATGTTTGTAAGATAATTTCAAAACTGAAATCTGCTAGTTTTCAAAAATCCAAAGAAAACGAATTGTTGGTAGTTGTCTGGCCACACACGAAAATAACTAACTGACAGAAAGAAAAAATAAACATATGATTGTGTCTAAACCTGCTGGGGGTATTGGAAGTTTCTAGGTAAAAGTTTAGAGTGCTCTGCCTACAACAGCAATGCGGAGCGAGATTTAATCCTTAGAAAGAAATGAGTAGATTGGATGGATGGTAAGCTAAACTATATATTCTGCTTAAACCCCTGAAATCCTCCTTATCTACTGTGGTCAGAGCTCCAGGGAACAAGCCTCACCTGTGGGTAAAGTCATGTTAGGCATGACTCATTCTGTATGTCAGGATGTACGCTATGGATTAGCCTTCGTCAGGCAAAAAGCAGTTTAGCTTTCTATCTATATATATATATAAATGTTTTTTTTTTACATTTTGTAGACTGTCTGAAATATCTGTAGACTATCGACTCATTTTAAAAAGCCTGGGACATTTCCACTGACATTAAATGGCCTCTTATGGAATATTAACGTTTTTAATAACCCCATGTTTGATAAAATGGTGATTAGTTACACGTCTGTCTGACCTCCAATCGGGTTATCAAAACAAAGAAGCCCAATATCACAAGACACGTGAGTTTCTCAGTCGGCTTTACAGAGTAAAACACATGAATGCGAAAAGATACTTAAAATGACAGGAAAATAATACAAAGATAAAATAGAGTGTAAAATACAGGAAACTAAATGGTGATATTAGCATGTCGCTAGCTTAAGCTAACATTTAAACAGCTGATACGCCCAGCTACACTGCTAAAGCTAAAACAACTAAAAAAAACTCACATTTTCTCAACACACAACTTCGACATCAACCGATGTCAAAGCGCCACATTCACCAAAAACAAACCACAGCGTTTAAACGTTTAAAGAAGAGTTACAAACCTGCATTTTGTCAGATAACAGCTTCCTCTGAAATCACACCACTGCTGTCTTCTCAGACCCGGAAACAGAAAGGAGTGTTCGGGCAGAAACAAAAAGCTACCACTGGTTCAAATTAACTCACTCTTCTTCCAGGATTAAAATAAAGTCCGTGTTATTTTTTCAGAATGTAATTCAAGAACAATCTGTATTTTAAATTTGTATTTTTGTGGTGCTAGAGCTTGGCTATCAATGTTTTAAAAGAGGAGGAACATTACGCATTATAGGTCGGACAATAATAGAAGTGACACCAATTTCCTTTTGACGCTCGATGCGACCATATAAGGAGCGAGAGCGCAGCATTCCATTTGTGGCAGCAGCTGAGCAAGAAACCAAACAGGTGCTGTCGCACACACACACACACACACACACACACACACACACACACACACACACACACACACACACACACGCACGCACGCACGCACACACACACGTTATTTACTGGAGTATAAATATGGTTAAGGAAGAAGTGCCTTAACTATGTTACTCCAATGTATTATTATGACAAATATATAAAGAGTACATTGAAGTGGGTTTAAGTGGGTTGCTCAACTCTAGCGAAACAAATCTAGATATGAGGTGTAGCAAAGACAACAACATCATAGTGAAAACCAAAATGAAAACCAGTTCTTATCATTACTCTATAAACAGATTTCCTTTTCGGAGTGTGCTTATCTGAAGTAGAACTCCAACACATAATCAGCGTTTCTTTATGAACAACATGTGTATTCTTACCATGTATACATTGAAACATAAGTAATAAGTAACATTAACTCTCCAAATGTAAAATGATGGATCATATAGTATCTAACAATGCAGGTAAAATGACATAATTGCAGTGCAGTACTTACAGTGTATGACTGTAACCATGAAATAACCCATTGTTTAAAACTACCCATAAGAAAAAGGAGGATTACAGACTAAACGCACATACAAATAAGACTGAGATGGATGTGGTATATTGTTTGAATCAAAACATAAAGTTATCATTGATGTGAAGCCATGAGGACGGTCTTCATGTGAAGTCTGCGACACACATCTTTGAAATCTAATTCAAGCTCCTGCCAGTTTCATTTGCTCAACTTCCTCTTTTTCTGATTCCTCTTCTTACTCATTATACGTTTCACAATGAGTATATATATTTAGCAAATAGAATGATGTTAAATTAAATGATAAGTGGCAACGAACATGGGGGCATGAGTGGTATTTGAGTGATGGTAGTTAATTGTACCATAGACATACAGGGCAGAGTGTGCAGTGTGCATTTCAGAGGGAGGGTCAACAGGTGCCAAACAGTGACTCTTTCCACTAAGTATGACCCCTAATTGGTTAATCAAGCCATGGACACTATTGGCTGGTATACGATGTTGAGCTTACACACGTGAAAGGGTGTTTGAGGGCGTTATATCTCGTAATGGTGTTGACAGACTTTAAAACTGTTGCTGTACATTAATTTGCCATTGAGTTGTCAGGAGCAGTTGATGACAGGATATTTAGATTCCTCTTATTCAGTCCTAATAATGGATGGTCTGAATGTGTCATCAGAATTGGGTTTGCTCAATCAATACAAAATAAATCCCTAATTGAGGTCAATAAAGTGATTATTTAATAAATCAATAAAGCAAATCTTATCTTATCTTAAACACACAAATGTGCTTTGGTGTGAATTAAAGCATACATAAACAATATAAGAGAAACAACATGTACAACAAGAGCAAGTAAATACATATTATAAAACTTATTGTAAAAAAAAAGACTATTATAAAATAAAACAAATGTTCACAACACATACAAATAGGCTAAACAAAAAGGGAAATAAATTAAGAATATGTCCATTTACTGTAAATGTATATGTACAGTATTTGAAAATGGAATAAATAGAAAATTAGCTTTTGTGTGATAATTACAGTCCTGAGCACCTGAGCATTGTGTCAGCTGAACAGCCAATCACAAGAGGGCTAGTGAATATTTACCGGAAGGGAAAGTCGTTCAAATGCGGAAGAGAAATATCATAAAAACGAAGAGCTCTCGCTCTGTCTCTGTTTTCTAGGAACCACATCTTTGTGCACAATAACTACAATAAAAGCTTTTCTTGCCAACATGGAAATATTTAAATAAAAAAAGCATTGTTCTGATTCTGGGGTTGAAAACTGTTTTTTCTAAAATATTTTGAATGGATTTATAAAAATTAAAAACATTAATTAATATGTAATTGTGACATGTACAGTATGTAGTAACATGTGTTGTTTGCATTGCATTGTTCTCTTTTATCCTTTCGCCTCTATCTACTTGTCTTTCATCCTTTCTTTATAACTAATGCTGTTGATGTATTGTGATTTTAAAAAGGTGTCTATTATCATCTGTCCGGGGACAACAGCTGGAAATCAGCAATGTTGGCCAAAGCTGCCCCATTTACTGTTCTTTGTGACAGTTGATCAATGGGGACTGTCCACGACACTATAACTAATAAACAATTTTTTTTTTTATTAAACTAAACTAATATTGATATTTTATTAATATATTAATATTAGTTAAAAAAAATGTTTTATTAATATCTATTAAGAATATTTAATTAACATGTATTTATTTATTTATTCCACACATGGCAGTTATTTTAAAACATAGCGCGTGGTGGAAAGGAGCAGGGAGAAGAAAATCGTATTCTACCTGCCCCTTCTTAAAAAACAAAACAGAATAATAACCATAACAAAGTAAAATAAAAGCAATATTCTTTCAGTCACAGTTGCTTACAAATACTGAAACATAAAATCAGAACACAATCAAAAGTAAACTTCATACTGTCTCATTACGCTTTCTTTATACATTTTCTTAAACATAAACATTTTCTTACAGCCCTTTAAATCATTCGGCAAAGAATTCCACTTCTTTAAGCAGACTACAGATACACACATATGCTTTAAAAATTAATATAAAAAACGAGTCAATATTTATAAACTACTGCTCCACCCCAGAGTGGGTCATCTTCTCCAATAGAGGATCTCTGTGGTGTGTACAGCTGCTGCAGATCGGGCGTGAGGCAGCAGACGAGAGGCGGACTGAAGCCTGCAGTTGTCCGCAGGAGAACCATGGAGAACCCCGAGAACCCGCCTCTGTAGGGCCGAGCAGGACGCTCCATATCCGGGGAACAAGAGTCAACTCACCGGCGCTGTAAACACGGTGGGGGGGCTCCCTCCTCCGGTCCCTCGCAGCGGGAAGAAATGTGGCTAAACCCAGAGGAAGTTCTGCTGAAAAACGCTCTTAAGCTCTGGGTGACCGTCAGGAGCAACGACTTCTTCCTCCTGCAGAGGAGGAGAGGACATGGAGAGCCCACAGGCAGGATCACAGGTAAACAACAACAACAACAACAACAACAACACACACAAGGGAGGATCACAGGTACAAAAACAAAAAATAGATTTAAGTACTGTACTTAAACATTTGAGAGACTTTTACCTTACTAAAGTATTTCCATATTTTGCTATTTTGTACTTCTACTCCACTACATTTCAGGTCTAAATCATGTACTTTTACTCCACTAAATATCCCTTTAGTTACTTTACAGATGTGGATGAATGATGTGAAATATAATCACCTCTTAAATCAGACTTTAGTTCCACCTGGAGTAAATCCACAAGCTACCCTGCAGTATACAAAGTCCTTAAAACTAGCTGCACCTTTACCAGCTTGGATAACACTTTAATGATCAATCATTATAAAACACATCATATATATTATTCTGAATTGGACCAATCTACAGAACAACTACTACTACTTTTTGTACTTAGATTTTGATGATAATACTTTTCTACTTTTACTTGAGTAACATTTTGAATGCAGGACTTGTACTTGTAGCAGAGTATTCCTACACTCTGGTATTTCTACTTTTACTAAAGTACAAGATCAGATTACTTCTCCCACCTCTGATTACACGTAAACCGGTGAACTAGGACAACAATGGAGAAGCCAGAGAAACCCAGCTGTCAGGTCAACAACAAGAATAGGAACAACAGGAAAGAGGCAGCAGGCAAAATCAGAAGGGGTTGAAACGGAGAGAAGGATTACAAAGTTAACATAAATTCTGGGAATTTTGGATCAGTTGGTTTCACGGGAAAGCCCCGGAATGACCAAAGCCTGTGTGTGTGTTACTATGGCAACTGATGCCTTGAAACCAACTGTATAACTGTATGGAAGCTTTATTTAAACAGTTGAGCAAGCTGCTACGCTCATAGTTAAAACACTGCGACCATTTCTTTATAAAAGCTTGCAACAGTTCTTTGTGTCAAATCCAGACTTTCTCACTTCCTATAAAGATGTTTCACACAGGCCTCAAAGCCAACATTAGAAATAGAGTGGGGGGGTTGGGGGCTACCACACCTTGCAGTGTGCATTGTTAAAGGAAAGCAAGGTCAAAGCTGCAGCAACTATTACATTTGATTGTCCATTGACAGATAAAACATGATTAATGATTGACTTGTAATGGCATAAAATGATCTTTTTAGGCTCTCGAACGTGAAGATTTCCTGCTTTTTAAGTTAATATGTTTTGTTTTTTTTGGCTGACACTAGACAAACGACTTAAAAGACTGGGATGGATTATTTTTTGCTATATTCTGACATTTTATGGGCAGATGAACCGATAATGTAAAGTATTTGCAGCCCTACTTGCAGCATTGAACACATCACCAACCATCTGAATTCACTTTACCTTGATTTTGGTAAGTTAAGTCTGCAGACAAAGTTATCTCTCAAAAAATTATTAAAACTAAAAAGTTATAAACTATTTATGATTCGATTACTTTAATGTACTTTTAACAATCACTCCTCTAGGATTTTTTTTTTTAAAGTATATAAAAGTACCGAAAAATGTTAAATACATGTATAGACACATAATATATATATAATTGAAAATACTCGAGTAAAAATATGTTTTATTTAAATATTCCCAAGTCAGTTTACATTCATGTTTCTTATGCTGGTGTTATGTATTGTGTATTTTTTTTTTTGTGTGTTTGTACGGCAACCTTGAGAGCCTTGAAAGGCGCCTTTTTCAAATAAATGAATTATTATTATTATTAGTTTAATTATATCCAATTAGTGAGAGCTCAATTTCCCAAACATGCACAGTGGTTGATTTCATTGAGTGTTCTTAATGCTGCCATATTTAAGATCCCCCCCCCCCCCCCCCCCATGTGAAATGCATACTCTCATTGTTTATTTAGTGATAACTGTACACAGTGTTGACCATGTGCTGGTGCAGCTGTAGCCCTCCTTCTGTTTCCCAGCGAGCTTCCCTGACGCGCTGTTTGCTGTTTCCTCTGTCTCGCTTCCTCTCTGTGAGTCTCTTTACTTCACTGACACATTGTCGTTCAGTAGATTTACACGATGAGGGACACTTCATATTAGGGCTGCTCGATTATGGCAAAAATCATAATCTCGATTATTTGGGTCAATAATTGATATCATACATATCATTTACTTTGAAAACATCAATTTATTGGAGAAAAAAAATGTGAACAGTATGTTTTTAACAGTTGATTACCCTGAACTTTAAGTATAATTCAGCTGAAAAACCAAAAAAAATAAAATATAATAATAATAAAAAAATAATCGTTTTATTTCGATTACGTTGTTATCGTAATCGTTGCAAGCCATAATCGTAATTGCGATTAAAATACGATGAATTGAGCAGGCCTAGTTCATATCATTAAACCAGACCAGCAGCTCACACACAGCCCTCTTCATTCTCCCTCTTCTTCCCTGTGGGGGAAACCAAGGGTTGCTCTTCTCATAAAACAGAATAGTAGGAACTTCCTGTCCGGGGTTTACTTTGTGTTTGTGTTTGTTCCCACTGTTCCCATGGCGAGAGCAGGTGAAAGGTCAAGTCCTGTTGTCATGTCGTTCAACATTAACTAATTAAACCAGCTCCTCTCCGGCATTCCTGCAACACAAGAGGAGGAAACAAACGCAGAGCAGAGTTTGTTTTATCACTCAGATCTAACTTTAAAAAAGGTGTTTAGGTTTAATGATTAAAGCAGGAACTATAAGACCGTGTGAAACCAGCAGTGATTACATACTTCAAGCAGGATTTCTGGGAAGGGCAGGGCAACTAAACATCTGCAGCTGATAAGTTCCTCATACCTAACCCTGTTTTATTTTATTTCCAAGCAAATACCTATCTCTCCAAGAAGCCCTATTGTGCTTTTTGGGTTTTCCCTTTTCCTGTAGTGTGTAATATAGGTTTTAGTGCATGTAAATGGTCTGCAAAGGCTACAATCCCAAAGTTCTCTCCAGAGGGAGTTTCTCTCCCCCTCCATTGGACTCCTTTGTTTACTTTCCAAACATAGTGACATCACTATGTAACACTTGTGCTTCAATTGGCTAGCGCTCCAAAATATCGTAGGTGATAGGCTAAGGGGGCGGGACATCTCTAAGCGGTTGACCAATCACAACAGAGCCGGCCAGCTAACCAATCAGAACAGACTGGGCTCTGGTTTCAGACAGAGGGTGAAAAGAGGTGCTGCAGCACAGGCAGTATGAGAACAATAAAGAGCTTTTTGAACATTAAAGCATGGAGACATGTAGAGACACTACATACTGATATACACCTGAACATCAGCAGGAGAGGACTCTTTAAAGCAGAGATACTACATACTGATATACACCTGAACATCAGCAGGAGAGGACTCTTTAAAGTAGAGACACTACATACTGATATACACCTGAACATCAGCAGGAGAGGACTCTTTAAAGTAGAGACACTACATACTGATATACACCTGAATATCAGCAGGAGAGGACTCTTTAACGTAGAGACACTACATACTGATATACACCTGAACATCAGCAGGAGAGGACTCTTTAAAGTAGAGACACTACATACTGATATACACCTGAACATCAGCAGGAGAGGACTCTTTAACGTAGAGACACTACATACTGATATACACCTGAACATCAGCAGGAGAGGACTCTTTAAAGTAGAGACACTACACACTGATATACACCTGAACATCAGCAGGAGAGGACTCTTTAAAGTAGAGACACTACATACTGATATACACCTGAACATCAGCAGGAGAGGACTCTTTAAAGTAGAGACACTACACACTGATATACACCTGAACATCAGCAGGAGAGGACTCTTTAAAGTAGAGACACTACATATTGATATACACCTGAACATCAGCAGGAGAGGACTCTTTAAAGTAGAGACACTACATACTGATATACACCTGAACATCAGCAGGAGAGGACTCTTTAAAGTAGAGACACTACATACTGATATAGACCTGAGCATCAGCAGGAGAGGACTCTTTAAAGTAGAGACACTACATACTGATATAGACCTGAACATCAGCAGGAGAGGACTCTTTAAAGTAGAGACACTACATACTGATATACACCTGAACATCAGCAGGAGAGGACTCTTTAAAGTAGAGACACTACATACTGATATACACCTGGACATCAGCAGGAGAGGACTCTTTAAAGTAGAGACACTACATACTGATATACACCTGAACATCAGCAGGAGAGGACTCTTTAGAAAGCTTTTTTAATATAGGAATATTAAAGGGGGCTTATATTTGTATTCTACCCGTTGTCCTTAATTTATTTGGTTGACCTAAAAGCAGCACAAGACAGAGACACACTGATGATTAACCGTGATGCATTCAAGAGCAAACAGACATTACAGTGTTGTATATGCAAGAGCAGGTCTCTGTTTTGCTTGTTGTCCCTAGCTGGAGTCTCTATGTCTCCTCAGCAGTATTCATTAGCAGAGAAAGGCGGTGACTCCTCTCTCTGGAAAGTTTCCCCTGTAACCCCTGCAGGCTTTGTGTTGTCAGACGGAGGGTTGTGTGTTGCCGGGCGGTCGGCCTCAAAGCTCCACGCAGCTCGACTTTGACTCTGAGATATGCTTTACATTTGGCTGAGTGCCAGACGCGTTATCTCTACAAATCTCCACCTGCCTCCAATAACAACGGCTGGTATTCTTCTGGATTAAAGCTGATGACAGATGATATTTTATGCTAATGTTCAGTGTGTAATACAACCCGAGTTGAATGATTGTAAAAGGAACTAAAAGCGAACTTTCCAAAGGTGGAAAAGCCTCTTTTTGACTCTCACAAGACTATGACATAATCCCATCCTGATAGCAGACTTTCAGCTTCTTCTTGACAGTTTCACTTCAGGTTTTTATGGGCAGACATACCTGACGCTTTTCAGTTAAATCATGAACTAGTCCACCATTATGCAGGAAAACTGATACTGATCCCTCTCCCTCTTCTCTCCATGTCTCCTTTGTGTTTTCAGTCATAACTTTGAACTGTCTGAAATGCAGGGTGGTAGATGCAGGTCGGGCTGATCTGGCTGATAAAGCTGGGCTCAGAAGAGCTGTGTAGAAAGAAGGGAAATACAGCCTCTAAATTTGTTTCTGAAGTGCATCGAGTCCTAAGGGTTGTAAAATAATCCCTACAATTATGACTTTCCAACCCCCCCCCCCCCCCCCCCCCCTTTTAGGCATGTAGGGGGCCTCTGTAAAATAAAAGAAGTGCTTGTTACATACGCAACATAAAAATGGCAGATTAAAATAATGTTTGTCTGTTTCTGTTTTCTTCTACTGTGTTTCTACTCTGAGCCTCTCTGCATATTTTACACCCGTTGGCGTATTTCTGTCATCCAGCTGTGAAATATTGCTGCCTGTGAATGAACTCCTCACTTCTCTCTCTGTTTAGATTGACTGTAGAGATGTAATCAGTGGGGTAGTGGGCGTTGGACGCGGGGCTACGCCGTACCCCCACTTATTTGAAGCATGATTTCTTTTTTTAATAGTCTAATACATCTAAAATCATTGCGAGTGTTATCAGTTGCAAGTGTGTGCTTGTTGTAATAATGACGAAAACATAATAGGCAGATTTCACAATAATTATAATAAAAACGTAGCTCAAACATTTATGCAACTTGATTTGAAGCGTGTGTGTGTGTGAGGGGGGCAGAACCGTGTGTGTAGGGTGTCCCGCACTGTGCGGGACTGCACACACAGCATTTTTATTATGTGTCCCGCGTCCCACACATTGAGACTATGTCCCGCGTTTGAGTGATAGTCGCGCAGAAAGGCCGGATCGGTTCGCTGACAGCCGGCACCGCGCTTTATTAGTATATTATCTAAACGGCATGATGTAAGTTGCGCTAACAGGCGACACAGAGGTCCCCCAAGCAAGCCCCCCCCCCCCCCCCCGTTGACAGTTCACGAGCGCGTACATAGTGTCTACCTTCCACCCAGTAAAAAAATCCCCACTACACCACTGGATGTAATAATACTTTCAATGTGGTTTGTTTGGGTTGGATTAATATGTTAGATAAATGTTTTTTTAGCACCAGCACCAAATGTATATCATTGTAACGTGAGATTTATATTCAAATCAGCTTGAAGTTAGCTCCACAAAATGCGGGCTGGAGGAATGGATTCAGAAACAGGTTTATTGTTGATACGTACGAGGAATTTGACTTGGTGTCGTGGGGCATACATAAAAGTAAAACACAGATAGAGATTTTTTTAACATCACTACAAATCTGTTTACATGCAAGATAACCCCCTTATTTCTGCTTTATTTCCACCACACAGATTGAACCTCTCACTGCAGGTTTTGTTGTTTTGTATCTCATGTCTCTGCGTCCTGTTGTCCCTCTGCAGGTCTCCTGGTGGGGGCGCTGGACTCGGTGCTGGACTCTAACGCCAGAGTCACTCCTTTCCGCATCCTGCTGCAGGTCCCCGGGTCCCAGGTCAGCTGGGTCATCGCCAGCGGTGAGAAACTCAGGCTGGGGGATACACAAAAATAAATCTAATATTAGAATATTTTCCAACAAAAACCCAAATTCTAATCTTTTTTTTAAAATAAATCCACCGTACAGTATTTCATTTTTTATTTACCGTTACCATATTTGTATACATTTTATTTTTTTTAAATGCATTTTATTTGCACAATTTAAATTTTTGTCTGACGCATATTGTATGTTGTATTGTTGGGCTAAGGATGTTCATTGCCAAAACTAAGCTGTAGCTGTTGCGCAAATGGCAATAAGCTTTTTAAATAAAAAAATGGACTTGTGGTGCTTTTGTTAAATGTAGGTCAACACAATAGATACTTGGATATGAATCATCAGTAATGTGTTTCAATAATGACAGGTTGGTTAAGGCAAATAATATAACAATTATAACAATACTGCATGGTACATATTGTATCTGTAATGCAGCATTTAAATCCAGGAAATGACAACACTTTTTTGGTGTGTAATCCAAAATCTAAGACGACAGACAGTACAGTCTCATATAATGATATCTGGTTTGATTTCTTTGTTTTTCTTTGCCCTCAGTTGCGTCATTAGATGACACACAGCTGTTATATCCTTTCCTTTTGTATCTGTTTCTCTCCCAGGAGCCGCTATAGGGGAGGTGAATAAGCACTGGGACTGGCTGGTCCACAACCTGCTGCACTCTCTGTCTGTGTTCGAGAACAAAGAGGATGGGGCCAGCTTCGTCAGAGGAAAAGTCAAGGTGTGAAACCAACCAGTGCCAGGAGATATTCTGCTCATTTCAGAATTCATATCAGTATTTAGTGTCTCTACTTTAAAGAGTCCTCTCCTGCTGATGTTCAGGTGTATATCAGCATGTAGTGTCTCTACTTTAAAGAGTTCTCTCCTGCTGATGTTCAGGTGTATATCAGTATGTAGTGTCTCTACTTTAAAGAGTCCTCTCCTGCTGATGTTCAGGTGTATATCAGTATGTATTGTCTCTACTTTAAAGAGTCCTCTCCTGCTGATGTTCAGGTGTATATCAGTATGTAGTGTCTCTACTTTAAAGAGTCCTCTCCTGCTGATGTTCAGGTGTATATCAGTATGTAGTGTCTCTACTTTAAAGAGTCCTCTCCTGCTGATGTTCAGGTGTATATCAGTATGTAGTGTCTCTACTTTAAAGAGTCCTCTCCTGCTGATGTTCAGGTGTATATCAGTATGTAGTGTCTCTACTTTAAAGAGTCCTCTCCTGCTGATGTTCAGGTGTATATCAGTATGTAGTGTCTCTACTTTAAAGAGTCCTCTCCTGCTGATGTTCAGGTGTATATCAGTATGTAGCGTCTCTACTTTAAAGAGTCCTCTCCTGCTGATGTTCAGGTGTATATCAGTATGTAGTGTCTCTACTTTAAAGAGTCCTCTCCTGCTGATGTTCAGGTGTATATCAGTATGTAGTGTGTGTCTCTGCTTTAAAGAGTCCTCTCCCGCTGATGTTCAGGTGTATATCAGTATGTAGTGTCTCTACTTTAAAGAGTCCTCTCCTGCTGATGTTCAGGTGTATATCAGTATGTAGTGTCTCTACTTTAAAGAGTCCTCTCCTGCTGATGTTCAGGTGTATATCAGTATGTAGTGTGTGTCTCTGCTTTAAAGAGTCCTCTCCCGCTGATGTTCAGGTGTATATCAGTCTGTAGTGTCTCTACATTAAAGAGTCCTCTCCTGCTGATGTTCAGGTGTATATCAGTATGTAGTGTCTCTACTTTAAAGAGTCCTCTCCTGCTGATGTTCAGGTGTATATCAGTATGTAGCGTCTCTACTTTAAAGAGTCCTCTCCTGCTGATGTTCAGGTGTATATCAGTATGTAGTGTCTCTACTTTAAAGAGTCCTCTCCTGCTGATGTTCATGTGTATATCAGTATGTAGTGTCTCTACTTTAAAGACTCCTCTCCTGCTGATGTTCAGCTGTATATCAGTATGTAGTGTCTCTACTTTAAAGAGTCCTCTCCTGCTGATGTTCAGGTGTATATCAGTATGTAGTTTCTCTACTTTAAAGAGTCCTCTCCTGCTGATGTTCAGGTGTATATCAGTATGTAGTGTCTCTACTGGGACATGTCTCCAGGCTTTAATGTTCAAAAAGCTCTTTATTGTTCTCATACTGTCTGTGCTGCTGCACCTCTTATCACCCTCTGTCTGAAACCAGAGCCCAGTCTGCTCTGATTGGTTAGCTGGGGGGCTCTGCTGTGATTGGTCAACTGCTTAGAGATGTCCCGCCCCTTAGCCTAACACTTACAATGTGTTGGAGCACTAGCCAATAGAAGGGCCAGTGTTACAACGTGATGTCACTATGTTAGGAAAGTAAACAAAGGAGTCCAATGGAGGCGTTTCATGCCGAGAGAAACTCCCTCTGGAGGAACACAGGGATTTTAGCCTCTGCAGACCATTTACATGCACTAAAACCTATATAACTACAGGAAAGGGAGAACCCCAAAAAGCATAATAGTTCCTCTTTAAAATACATGTCCCTATAATCCTAAACAATGAGGCAGATGTTCTACTTTGATCCAACAAGCATCTTAAAACCCAAACAGGCAACGTTCTGTTGATTGCACTTATTGTAAATCTCTTTACAGTTTATGATGGCTGCCGTGTCTTTTGCTCCAACTTTGCCTTTTTTTCGCTTTATTTCAGTGTTTGTTTACTTTTTGTAGTTTGTATTTGATTATATACGTTGCATTGTTGGAGGAGCTCAGGTCAGAAGAACTCCATTGCCATGTCTACACTGTAGCTTTCTGCACATGACAACGATAAAAACTTTGAATCTTTGAATGATGATGAAACTCTTTATCAATGATCCATGTTTCCTCCGGTGCAGGGTCTTATCGCTGAGGAGGTCCGGGGGCGCCAGGCGGCTCAGGAGGAAGACCCTGAGAAGTTCAGGGAGCTGCTGAGGAAGTTCGAGCTGCACTTTGGCCTCCCTTCGTCGGAGAAGCTGGTGACGTATTACTCGTGCTGCTGCTGGAAGGGCAGGGTGCCGCGGCAGGGCTTCCTCTACCTCAGCATCAACCACCTGGCCTTCTACGCCTTCCTGCTGGGGAAGGAAGGTCTGTACACCAAGACAGGGCTCTGACTGAAAGCTCCCCTATCATACTGTTCTTCATCAACATATCACAGGTCTCAGATATATATAGAACATGTCTCTGATTGGCTGAAACACCAAACAGATCCTTGCAACATTACCCATAATCCCCTCTGTTTCAGCCCTGTTTCCAAAGTGCTGATTCTCTGTCTGTTACTTTAGATGAAAATAAGGAGCCCCTCCCCACGCCCCTCTGAGAGACATTTGATTACAAAGAACTCAATGGAGCTCTAGGAGGAGATCCAGGTGATAAGGGGGGGGGGGGCAAAACATTGTTATGACATCATAAAGTGGCCAAAATCTGATCAGCTCATTTTCAGACAGGATTTTATAGAAATGGATCAAAAAGAGAGAGAATCTTTGTTCCTGAAACCTTCAGTCTCTTTCCACAGAGGGGACACATGTTGATGTAGAAGAGACATGAAGAAGAGGGGACACATGTTGATGTAGAAGAGACATGAAGAAGAGGGGACACATGTTGATGTAGAAGAGACATGAAGAAGAGGGGACACATGTTGATGTAGAAGAGACATGAAGAAGAGGGGACACATGTTGATGTAGAAGAGACGTCAAGAAGAGGGGACATATGTTGATGTAGAAGAGACATGAAGAAGAGGGGACACATGTTGATGTAGAAGAGACATGAAGAAGAGGGGACACATGTTGATGTAGAAGAGACGTGAACAAGAGGGGACACATGTTGATGTAGAAGAGACATGAGAAAGTGGATTTTGCATGATAGCTGACCTTTAACCAAAAGACTGAATTACACACAGTAATCATTTTTTTTAAAAGAGGAAGAAGAGTCCAGAATGGTGTAAACAAAAAGTTGGAAATTACCATGCAGGTGATATGGGATACTGAATGTGAAATTAGAGAAGTAACAGAGAAAGGCAAACTGAACTAAAAACACTTCTTTCACTTTATCGAAATCCTAACGATATAATTAAGTTAAATGAAGAGGAATTAATAACAACAATATATTCAAAACAATCAAATAATGAAGTAGCTCAGCATCAACCTCCTGGCCTTCTACGCCTTCTTGCTGGGGAAGGAAGGTCCGTACACCAAAGACAGGGCTAGGGTATTAACCAAAAGACTGAATTATTAATATTTAAAAATCATTATTCTCACGTATTTTGGGACTACACATGAGAAAGGGTGAACGCACCTCTGGCTGGCAGAGAATGATCTGCTCCATAGCTTCTTGGACAACTGGACTTAAAATCACATTGAACATTTTACATTTATATCCTATCTAATATTTAATATTCCATTCCTCACATACTTACGTATATTTAATATCCTGCTTTATATTTTGTTACTATACATTTTACTCTTTTTAATGCTATTTTATTTCTATTGAGATGTTTGAATTGTGGAATGTTTATTTCTAGTCTTTTAATTAAGCAATCATACACGAGAGGCCGTTCTTGAACGTCATTATTGGTACGACAGTACTGCGGCAGCGCCTCGGTCCGTACGCCTGTACTGGAGTCAATAATGACGTTCAAGAAACTATCATTGTAATCAACAATATCGTAAAATAATTTCATAATGTGGGCTAATTTGCTCCCAAACCTACGCTTTCTGCTTGAGTTCATCTCCGTCAGAAAGTAGTTCCTAGAAAGTAGTTCCCATGGTAACGATAGCCGATCAAACACTCCTGCTACCCCGTTTACAGTTATTGATATAATTATAGTAAATAATGTTCCGAAATCTACCATTTTCTCCTGGGTTTTTAAGAACGCTTTGAGACATTTGACAGCCCAGGTAGTTGACGCCAATGTACTCTTTTCGTTGCGACTTTTTTCCAACTCACTCAACTCGTCAGTTGAAACAGCCGCAAATCTTTCGTTGGTTTTGTGGTCTGTGTTCATGTCCAACCATTCATCAATACTGAGGCCCCCCAACAAATCAAAATGTACTTTAAAATCTGACATTTTGTAGCTACCGATTTCCAACGAGAGACAATGTATAACAGTGTAACGGCTGTGTGTCGCTAAACGTCGCTATGGAAACAACACGATGTAGGCTCATGGAAGTAGTTTCGGTAGGCTAGTGGCGTGTGTTGGCCACTGGATACTTTGTGATTAGGCACGTTCTATTTGATCGTTGTTTGATCGTGGAATCAAACACGCCTATTGACCAATCAGAGAGCTTGCTCAAACCTATGTGTTATAGAATTAGTTTTGTTCAATGCCGTGTCTTTTTATGCTTCTGCAACGCAAACATTCCCCAAATTGGGATCGAACAAGTTCTTCTTATCTTATCTTTTTAGATGAGCTTTTTCTTAGCGACACCATCTTTTAAATTGGTCTTATTTTCCCTCAGTGAAGTTTGTGATCCCCTGGGCGGAGGTGACGCGGTTGGAGCGGGTCTCCAGCGGTCTGATGACGGAGGCCATCCGGATCAACACCCGGAAGAGACAGAGGGAGTTCTCCATGTTCCTGAACCTGGACGAGGCGTTCGGGGTCATAGGTCAGCTGGCGGACATCGCCCTGAGGCGGCTGCTGGACAGCGAAGGCCTGGAGCTGGACCGAGTGCTGCAGCAGCCGGCACGCATCACCAAGAGGTCAGAGAGCTCTGCTTTATCACATACACCTCATTTCCAAATGAACGGAGCGGAGCAGGGGGGACGTATCTTTGCAGGTGGAGCTGGAAGTTAGCATCGTAAGGGCTCCCTTGTCTAAAAGCACTGGATTTTTGAATATTGCAGGAAATAAGATCACCAGCATTCAAATGGTCTGTCCTAATTAAAGCTAATGTGCTTAGCTACTGATTGCTATCCTGGCTCTAAATGGTGGAACTAGCTCTCCATTGATATCACTTCAACAAAGGTTATACATCTTTTGTTGCAGACTAAAACCACTCGTTTTGACTTCACTTTGGCCGATACAACTAAACCGATTCCTCTCTTGATGCACAAACAGCATGGCTCTTTGCTCTCAGACGCCACTGTGATACTCAGGATTATTTATTCCTGTCTCTGTAAAAACCTCAAAACCAAAACAGGAAGTGGAGTTAAAAGTAACCTGAGGTGTATGTGGCTGGCTAACCACAACACAGAAATATGTTTTCTAGTCTCTCTGAATAGAAAATGTATTTAGAGTAGCTACAGTAATCTCTTACATCAAGAGAATGAAACTGAAAAGAGGAAGAAGAAATGAAAAGGTACAGAGAAACCACAGAGAGTCCAGAATGGTGTAAACAAAGAAAAAGAAAGTAGGAAATGACCATGCAGGTGATATGGGACACTGAATGGGAAATCAGAGAAATAATAGAGAAAGGCAAACATACAACTAAAAACAGGGGAATAAAATATATCAGTTCCCTTTTAATGAATAAACTCCAACACCCACTAAGAAAATACATAACCCTATCACTTTTTGGAAATCATTAAGATATAATTAAAGGTGGGGTAGGTAAGTTTGAGAAACCGGCTCGAGATCCACTTTTAGTTATATTCCATGGAATGCTCTTAACATCCCGATAGCAATGAATATCTGAAGTGCTTTGACAAAAAATATATAAAAATGTCATCTGTGGAAGCCGTGGTGCTGTAAAAAGCACGACCAATCATCTGAGGCGGCCCGGCTAAAGTAACTGGATGGCCTACCTGCCTGTCAGCCTTCCATCTGTGCACAAACTCATCTCGTGCCCTCATTGGTCATGTGTGTGTTGGGGGAGGGGCTCTGTGAGGAAGTGGCAGATTTGTTTCGGTTGTGTATTTTCAAATTCTAGCGCACTCGAGCCGGTTTCTCCAAAATGACCTACCCCACCTTTAAGTAATATGATCGTGAATTATAACAACAATGTATTCAAAACAATCAAATAATGAAGCGATGTGCTGATTTAAAAAAAAAAATGCATTAATGGTCCACCAGTCAATTTTAAGCCAAGAAATGAAGTAAATATTCACCCGGACATTGTACGTTTTCTATCACCTAAAACCTTTTTTAAACTGCTTCCTGGTACATCTTTGCTCCCCAAACTTTTCTCTGTGTCCATTATTCAACTCTAAATGTTTTAGTTGTTTTTGCTCAGGCTACCCACCTCTATTTCCCCTCTGATTGGTAGGTCAAAGTCAAAAGTCAAAGTCAACTTTATTGTTAATCTTACAGTTTGTGTGTACAGACAGAGAGATCGAAATACCGTTTCCCATAATTCCGAATACGAAAATACAAATATATATAAAAATATGTATAAACCTATATATACACAACCAACAGACACATTTGTACGTATGCACACATTAAGACATAGACAAAAGCACAACAATCAATATATTCAAAATAACAGTCCCTTCAATAACTTTGAGAAATGTGCATTAGACTGATCAGCCGTAACATTCTCTCCCTCACCATCTTCTTCCCCAGGATCCTGGAGGAGCAGGCGATACGGGAGTACGTGCTGGCGTTGTTTCGCCTCCCTCGGGGGGAGAGGCTCCACGAGGTAGCATCCTGCTCGGTGTGGACCCCCCACGCTCGCGGCCACACGGCCGGGACCCTCTACACCACCGACTGCTACCTGTGCTTCTCCAGCAGAGAGGAGGGCAGCTGCACCCTGCTCATCCCCCTCTCAGAGGTACGTCCCTGCATCACAGCACCGCTGAGGGGTCATCACATTAAACGCTTTCTTGTCATATGCACAGAAGCAGAGGTGGGAAGTAGTGGAGTACAAATACTTTGTTACTGTACTTAAGTACATGTTTCTGGTATCAGCAGTTTACTCCACTACTTATTTTTCTGACCACTTTTAACTTTGACTTCTTACATGTTGAACACAAATACCTGTACTTTCTACTTCTTACACTTTGAACCCAAATACCTGTACTTTCTACTTCTTACATGTTGAACTCAAATACCTGAACTTTCTACTTCTTACATGTTGAACTCAAATACCTGTACTTTCTACTTCTTACATGTTGAACCCAAATACCTGTACTTTCTACTTCTTACATGTTGAACCCAAATACCTGTACTTTCTACTTCTTACATGTTGAACTCAAATACCTGAACTTTCTACTTCTTACATGTTGAACTCAAATACCTGTACTTTCTACTTCTTACATGTTGAACTCAAATACCTGTACTTTCTACTTCTCTCATTTCCCAAACAGGCTGGTTCCTTTAGTCTGAATGTGTGTTTGGTGGCGTGATCATTATTATTTAGAGTCATTGCGTGCCTATTGATTTGAACACGATCCGTGTATCCATCATTTCCTGGTCTTCTCTAAAGAAGAGGGACCAATGAAAACGTTGTCATGTTGCCGTTGGTCACCATGGAAACATTCATTAGCTAACAATGACATTATTGATCTATTAATATAAAGGGAGGTCAGGTACTCTTTAAAACAGCTGCTAGTTATGGGTACTTTTTACTGAAGTACATTTCAAAGCCTCTTTACTTTGACTTGAGTAAAAAAGTTTAGTCAGTACTTCTACTTTCATCAGAGTATTTTTAAACATGAGTATCTGTACTTCTACTTGAGTAAAGGATGTGTGTACTTTTGCCATCTCTGCACAGTAGCTACAGTAGTAGCAACATCAATGAAAATATCACGTAGTATGGTATGTAAGCTCTGGCTTTGTGTCGCTTCAGACCTTTTTTAGGTCATAAACTCTAAAGGACTGAAGACCAGTGAGCCTCACATGAACATCTTGACCCACATGTGGTGGTCCACGAGGCTCTAAGGACGCATTATTGTATGTTTTCTAACTTAGTTCAACAGAAGAGCTAATGGTGCATTCAGGTGGTTCTCCTAAAAGTCTAAAATGTTCAAGATTACTCCCAGGGTGGTGTCTTTGAATGCCTCATGAGATGACAGATGTCTAAACTAGGCCAGGCTCCATGACCCCTTATGAAATGATACGGCTGCATTTACAGATTAACAGTAATTACAGCCATACATGTGTTATAGTTCTCTGTCATAATGTGAACTGTAAAGGCCCACGGGAAGTGAGAAACAGAAGTCCAAGAACATTGGTCATGTGACTTTATTAGTATTGAGTGATAATCACCTGAACGTAGAAACCCATGACATGAAGTGTGTGATTCTGGAAGCTGAAAACTAATGATAGATACGACACAATCTCTGTCTGGAAGTTCAAAACACTTTCTTTTTTTTCAGCCAATCTCCTCCACTGTATTGACTTTAACTGACCCCTGGTCTTGTACAGTTACAAGTCTGTCCTTTGACCCTGAGAGACTTAACTCCAGAGTGTTTATCTGAGATACTCTGTGTTTTCCATCATGTATTGTTAGCTTGTTAAACAGTATGTGTTTACTCGGCCTGCTGCTGGTTAAGGAGTAACACAGATTGGTTTCCTGTGGCTGGTAAAGTTCACACGTTGAACCCTATGTTCATATCTGGAGTTATGTACGTGGTGTTTGCTTTGTGACAGGACTAGTTCAGCTTCTTAAAATGTAGAGCAGTGGTTCTCAAAGTGGGGGGCGCAGAGGCATGACAGGGGGGGCGCGAGAGACCAGGAGGAAAAATGGTTATTAAAAAAAAAAGAAAAGAAAAATCATATTTGGAAAAATTAATGATTAGAAAATAATATGATAAAGTACTATTACGTCCGGGTCTCTGTGTTTCAATACAGCTCGGCTCTGTGTGTGTGTGGAACGAGCCATTTTGTGTGCGTACGCGAGCGAGTGAGAGAGAGCGCACCGGTACCGGAGATCGTTGTTGTTAGCTTCTGGTGCTAGCGAGCTACGCTAACGGATATAAGGAGTTTTTTCAACAACAAAGTGGAGGAGAGTCCTCTCCTGTCAGACTCAGTGAGCTAAAGGACTCTCAGTGTTATCTCAATGGGTCTCAAACGTTTTGGTCACCATTAATGTAAACAATTATTTCCGAGGCACACGTTTATATGATCATTATAGTTATACAAAAATAAGAGAATAAAATGAAAAACAGGTATGAAATACTATATGACATTAAAAAAAAGAATAAAGTTTAAAAGGGGAGTGATCTTTAAAATATCCATAAAGAAAAACTCAATCTGTTTACAGTTCTGTTTCATATGGGTGTTGAGAGATGTATCCATTAATGTTGCTCTCAAAGTGCACCAGAGTGATGCATTTAACTTCAATATTTAAAAATAAATCTTCCCGGGGGATCATGCCCCCGGACCCCCCTATGTGAGCTCCACACACCACCTATAAAAACAGCACTTTACCCCTGCTTACACCTATATGCCGTGAGCTGATTATCGAGCCTTCAGTGTAACAGTACACTGTGTATTTGCGTGGGGAGTGTTGCAGTAGAAAATTTCACTGTAGCGACCGGTACTTTAATGGGAAACCCTAAATGTTTGAGCACCCTCTATGAAACGTCAAGCTACCCCACAGCACCCCCAAAAGAAATCTCTGGCGCCGCCACTGAGCCTGACTATTTGTGTTGGGCGGGCCCGACTTTTTTTTTTCTCCAAAGGGGGGGCCCGACAGAAAAGGTTTGAGAACCACTGATCTAGAGAAATAAATACTGCTGAGCTCTGTTATCACTTAAAAAAACATGACATTATCTTTCTGCTCTAAATATGATCTGTTCTGTCATGAGAATTTATTTGGCACATTTCAACAACAAGGCTGTCGGAGCCAACATGCCTATTTAGCCATTGTTGATTATTTATATTTGTATCATTAACTGCTAACACCACATTAGTCACTTCCTGCATTGTCACATGGGTGTGGTTTAAAGTATTTAGTCGACCTGTTGTGTGCTGATGGACAAAGAGGGTGATTTGCTTCAGATACTGTACATGTAGCTTTAGTTGACCGTATGGTGTTATTGTTTGTTTGTTTATTTGTGTTATTAAATTGAATGGAACAAGATCTTCAGTACGGACTGCTCAGCACAGAGTTAACATCAGGAGTAGGTTCAAACTCTTTAAGAGTCTAAAAGTATTTTTGCTAATACATGTCAAGTCACATGTCTCTTAAAATTAAATGAACAAATACGTTTGATTGTATTAGAAGTGCTTCTATTGGCTAGCGCTCTAACACATTGTACGTGATAGGCCAAGGGGCGGGACATCTCTTAGCAGAATTGTGACTTTTACAGAAAATTGGCTTTTTATCTGAAAATCTCAGTATGAACCAAAGTTAGCCTCATAAGTGACTCAATTCAATGGGAGTTTTGTCGCTGCAAAGGCAATTCTGAGTGCTTTGCAAACACAAGTATAAAGATATGTATTCTTTCTGTGTTCTTATTCTCTATGCTTGTTTCCCTCCCTCAGGTGTTGTCCATAGAGAAAGCAGAGAGCACCAGCCTGCTGCCTCACCCCGTCATCGTGAGCGTCCGCAGTAAGAAAGCCTTCCAGCTGATCGACCTGCATGACCGAGACGAGCTCGTGGAAAACCTGAACGCCAGACTGCGATCTCTGCAGTGGAAACAGGCCATGTTCAGAGGCAAGAAGGACGGCAAGAGGAGCATGGTACGTGTGGCGGCACAGATATAACAACCTGACTCTGGGAGGGGAAGGGAAGCAACACTTACACCAGGTGTTCTCGTGAAATACAAGTTCTAAGAGGACTAACGTTTTTGTTGATTTTTTACATTTATCACATTACACAAACACAACCGGACGTTCCCCAACATTAGACATATGGCAGATTACTAAATAATGCTAAGAAATGTAATAAAAAGTGACCAGTTACTAGAAATCAGTTTAAAGTACAGACCAAAAATACATCAGTGTTTATTTAGCTTTCCATCTTGTATGCGGTATCTTCTATCCAGTTTCCCTCTGAGAGTTTTTAATGGATGTTTCTTGAACTTCATTAAAAGGTTACTTACGGGCCAGAGATGCATATTATCATTAATGTAACCTGAGGACTTTATTTTGGATGACGTCAATATGAAATGAAATACATCTGATCGTGAAAACCAACTTTTAAACCTTTAATGTTAAACTTAATGAGTTTGACCGCTCAGTTTTGACATTTGGATTTTTTTCCTGTGAGAAACTGATGATGTTTTTCTCCCCACATTTTTTTTTTAGAGGTCCCCGACACCTTACTACACTTTCTACTACGACACGGGGCAGTCTGATGAAGAGGAGATCGAGGAGCAGGTTCTCAGAAACACCGTCAACAGCGAGGCTCTGATGACGGCCTTCCACCACAACCAACCGGGAACCAACGGCAACAAGGTGGAGAGGAGTATTTTAGCTCAAATCAAACTCACATATAGAAGAAGATGGAGATGGACCACACATGCACACACATGCGTTTTTATACAGGTCATACAGTACACACAGTGCACACTTTTTACTACATGCACATACATATACAAATACACACAGTTATATGCACACATGCAGTTGAGAGGTCAGAGCGGAGGCAGCCAGTCTAGCCGGCGCCAGTGAGCAGTTGGGGGTTAGGTGCCTTGCTCAAGGGCACTTCGGCAGTGGCCCAGGAGGTGAACCGGCCCCTCTCCGGTACCAGTCCACACTCCGTATTTTTTGGTCCGATCGGGACGTGAACCGGCGACCAGTGTTTCCGCCAGGGGGGCATTTTGCCGTCATTTGACGCTCTTATTCAGCTCGGAGCGCCCTGAACTCGAGCCGAGGGCGTCCAAAAAAATAAAATAATTTAAGAGAAGATCGAGTTTTTAACCGCTTGAAATTACGAAAAGGAAAAAGGACAAGGACATCCCTCTGTTGGAGGGGCAAAGGAGTCTGGTGGGATTCTTTTCGCCGCCAGCAAAAGCGCGTTCCTGTGACGAAAAAAATTAAAACATTGCCGGATCTTCCAAGGACCATGCCAGGAGGGGGGTCCCTGTCGGCAGGGAGACGTTTAGAGATAGGATAAGGGACGTCGCAATTCAAAATTCAAGTCACGTGACACGACAGAACAAAAATCAGTAATAAAAACAAATCAAAAGTCTCATATTAAGTCAAATAAACCTCGACCACGTCAACATGTGCTCTTCCATATGTCCATCCCTTTTCTAAATATGTGTTTGTGTGTTCAGAGCGTGGAGGAGGTGAAGCAGCGTCTGTGGGACGATCACTTCTCAGAGTTCGGTCGCGGTGTCACGATGTTTCGAACGGACAAAACACAGAGACTCGTTGCCATGGGGATACCAGAGTCTCTAAGGGGGGAGCTGTGGATGACGCTGTCAGGTAAAAACACACACACACACACACACACACACACACACACACACACACACACACACACACACACACACACACACACACACACACCATGTATACATCACTTAAGGGGACATTACATTGACTTTCATGCATTTCCTGGAGACTTATCCTAACCTTAACCATAACCAACACATGTCTAACCCTAACCCTAACCAAAACAAGTCTTCACCCTAAAAGTAATGATTCCCCTCGTGGGACCTCCATTATGTCCCCATAAGGGAGGCGAGTCCCCACACGTGACTGTGTAAACAGATTGATGTCCCCACAAGTATAGTAATGCTAGGCCACACACACACATACACACGCACACACACACACACACACACACACACACACACACACACACATGGTTGAATGTAACAAAGTACAATTACGCAAGTAGTATGTACTTTTTAATTAAACTCCTCAATCATCTTGTCTTTCTACTGAGCACTACATTTAATGCGATGAGTTACTTTTCTAAAAAAGGTCTAAAAGGTCTTCCTCATATAATCATATTTTCGGCCTCTTGATTACCTTTACTGTCTATCCTGTTTTGATTAGATTTGCTTTAGGTTAAAAAGTCTTAATCTAGTAAAGTTTTCAAAAAAGTTAAGTAGTAAAATCAACTGGAAGGGCTTTCATTTTTTTATAGAGATAACCATAAACAGCTTGTGTGTTTTGCTTTCTCCTCATTTTAAAACCAGTTATAATGTGGCAAAGAAAAGTTGTTTATCCTCTCCGTCTCTCTGTTTGTGTTGCAGACGCGTCCTCAGAGCTGGAGGCCCACCCCGGGTACTACAGCGGTCTGGTGCAGAAGTCGATGGGTCAGATCAGCCTGACCACAGACGAGATCGAACGGGACCTGCACCGCTCGCTGCCCGACCATCCCGCCTTCCAGAACCCCACCGGCATCGCCGCGCTGAGGAGGGTCCTCACCGCATACGCCCACCGAAACCCCAAGATCGGATACTGCCAGGTACGACCACCGGGGGGCGCTGTGCAGAGACAGGGATGTGACTGCATGGGGGTCACTGTGATACTCATAATAGTCAAAGTCAACTTTATTGTCAATATTTCAGTTTGTGTGTACAGAGAGATCGAAATTCCGTTTCCCACAATCCCGAATAAAAAAATACAAATATATATAAAAATATGTATATATCTATACAGTATATACACAATCAAAGACACATGTGTGCATGTGCACACATTAAGACATAAATAAAAGCACAATAATCAAATATACAAAATAACAGTCACTTCAATATCTTTGGGAAATGTACATTAGTGTATTGCAATAATGGAAGTAAGGGATAATGTGCAGCTCGAGCCCCCAAGAGCTTGCAAAGAATATAACACGTTGCCCATAAACTACATGTCCCACAATGCATCTCATTTTGTGACATGTGCACTGAGACTTGCAATTATTTTTCAGACGTAGTTAATTATGAAGTTATTATCTGTTAATAATCCAATGCAGAGGCAATAATGTGACATAATTCTTTATTTTATATCCATTGTATATTTATATATGTATATTTATATAGTCTTAAAGTTATAACCGGCCCTTTGAGTGCAACCATAATGCTGATGATGCCCGCGATGAAATTGAGTTTGACTCCCCTGAGCCTGGCGGTCGTTATTGAAGAAAGGACTCTCAACCTTTTTCACTAATCACCGCCTCGCTGCACATCATCCCGTTTATTTCACTTTATGAATTGACAGTTGCTCTAATGTCTTTGTGGTCAGTCGATGAACATCCTGGCATCGGTGCTGCTGCTCTACGCCAAAGAAGAAGAAGCGTTCTGGCTGCTGGTGGCCGTCTGCGAGCTGATGCTGCCCGACTACTTCAACCGCAGAGTCATAGGTGAGACGTCCCAAAAACAAGCTTTAAAAATATATATTCCCTCCATCCTCCTCCAGTAGCTGCTCCTTGTTTAAAGTAACCACAGTGTGTTGCTGTTGTTTTTGTCTAAACGACCCACAGTGCTTATCTTTGGCCTCTATAATAAACAAGGCTCATTTCCTGTATTCGTGAAGCACCGTATTCCTCCCCAGCAGGGTGCTTTAGAAACAATTTCCTCTTTCTTTTAACCTCAAGATATTTATGTTCATGTTTAAACCGGCAGTGATTGTCTTCTGGGAATATGGATGTGAAGGATAAATATTCTTTTGACACATTTTTATTTAGCAATAACAATTTCCCTAACCCACTAAAGACACACATGGAAGTTATCAATTGACTCTTTTGTAATTCAATAATATCAGTGTTTGTCTACATGCGGGTTTTAATAGTTTTCGGAGGGCATTGTTGTTCTATAGCAGAGCAAACACACATCCTGTTGGATCCGCACAGCAAATACTTTCTAGTCAGATGAAGTGATTTCTCTCTCAGGCATATCCTTTGATAATCGCTTTAACTTTTTAAACAGCAGATAGGGGTCTCATTGTGGTAACACTGGAGAAGACTGGATGGACCCCAGCTTCCACCCCAGCTCCACCCCAGCTTCCAGAGTTCAGTGTTTCTGTACTTCCTCTAAGAACAAAGGACAGTAAAAGAAGAGCCCTGTGGCTTCAGGCTTGATCGCCATTCAAATGACAGCGTTGGTTTCTCCCAAAAGTGGGCGGGGCCGTAAAGTCACGTAGATGTTACTCTGATCTATGAAAATCGATAGCCTACTGCTTTATTTAACCATATCCGATCTTCGATTTTCAATGGCTTAAAGTGGACCTATCATGCTATATTTGAATAATATAGTGTAGGACCATAACTATATAAGGCATATTTATACTTTTTATTTTTCAAAATACCAAACAGATCATGCATTTTAGCCATTCCTCATTTCGCTCAATTTAACACTGTCTTTGCATCATGGGCTGATTCTGTGAGAACAGCACCATCTACAGGCCTGGCATATGTACTACAGCGTCTCCAGCGCTTTCCAACGGCAATGTCCGTGGCTGTCTCCTCCTGATTGGTGGAGTTGGCCCAATAGCCGTAGTGCCACTTCTGTGACGTCATAGAAGTGTTCAAATCTGGATCAGTCTGTATCAGATCCGTTGCAGCCCCTTTTTAAGAGATTTGGGTATGGAGGAAAATAGAGAGGGTTGTGTTTTCTGACACTTGGTGAGTTCCCTGGAACACCGGGGACACATATTCATGTATAAAAGACGTACAAAAGTGCATTTTGCATGATAGGTCCCCTTTAAGTGACACTGGAGAAGACTGGATGCGTTGCTTTTGCTGCCATCTAGTGGTCAAAACTATGAAAATCAGTCCCAGTCAAAAAGTTACTATTTATATACCACACAAAAAAATAGATGCACTCTGCTTTTTGCATAGAGTAAAGGTACATCATAACAAAGAACACAAGATCACACACACACACACACACACACACACACACACATACATACATACATACATACATACATACATACATACATACATACATACATACACACACATACCATGTATACATCACTTCAGGGGACATTACTTTGACTTACATGCATTTCCTGGAGACTTATCCTAACTTTAACCATAACCAACACATGCCTAACCCTAACCCTAAACCTTAACCTAACCAAGTCTTCACCCTAAAATTAATGATTCCCCTTATGGGGACCTCCAATTTGTCCCCATAAGGGAAGCGAGTCCCCACACGTGAAACAGATTTAGGTCCCCACAAGTATAGTAATGCTAGGCCACACACACACACACACACACACACACACACACACACACACACACTCTAATTTACAGTGATTCGTAAATTGTGCTCCATATTTAGTTTTTTCCATTTTACCGTCTTCTGACATTGTTCTTTCAAAGTCCGAAGGGTAGATACTTCCTTATTTTTCCAGCTTTGCATGATGCATGATTAGCTTCTTAAAAACTGATGATGGGTATTTTGAAAGAGACAGACTGCTGGTGAAACAATCTATGTTACAGTTTCATGTTTGTGGACAGCCATCTTTCAATATCCACACAAGTTTAATGTTTAACAAATCCAAAAGACACGAGGGAGTCTCTCTGTGCAAAATTGAAGTGACTGTTATTTTGTATAAATTGATTGTTGTGCTTATTCATGTCTTAATGAGTGCATATGTAGAAATGTGTCTGTTGATTATATAGGATACACATATTTGTATACATATTAAAATGGATTGTGGGAAATGGTGTTTCACAAACGGAAAGATTGAAAATAAAGTTGACTTTGAACATTTGACTACAAACTTCCCATTCTTAAATCCTCTTTCTCTCCATCAACCCCCCCTCCCCCCCCCCCCCCCCTGCAGGAGCTCAGGTGGACCAGTCGGTGTTCGAGGAGTTGATCCGGGAGCGTCTGCCCGAGCTGGCGGAGCACGTCCCCGACCTCTCCACCCTCTCCTCCGTCTCCCTCTCCTGGTTCCTCACCCTCTTCCTCAGCGTGCTGCCCTTCCACAGCGCCGTCTGTGTGGTCGACTGCTTCTTCTTCAACGGGATCAAAGCCATCTTCCAGCTGGGTCTGGCTGCTCTGGACGCCAACGCTGAGGCGCTGTCCGCCTGCACCGACGACGGCCAGGCGCTCATGATCCTCTCCAGGTACTAACACCAAGTATACTTAGTTTAATACAAACACCAGGGTTGCGTTCGGATAGTTTAAAAATCAGCTCCTAAGTTCTAACCCTATCTCCTATTCCTTGACCTCTGAGTGAAACGTCACGGGGTTAAGGGATAGTGGATAGGAGAATTCAAAAGGACTTAGGAGAAGAGACTGCGGTACTTTAGAGAATCCGACTGCACTTTCACTCTCCGACGTGTTTATGATGCGCCAGCGGACGTCATTGTGTGCGTCTGCTGCTGTGGGGAAACTATGGAAACTACAGTTTTCTATACAGAGGACTACAACATGGATGTTCAATAAGAAGGAGGGAATCATCTAGAGACTCTGCACCGTGCTCTGATGCTGTTGGTTTATGCTTTATGAACGTGGACAACAGAGAAACATATTCTTCATGACCAAAGTTGTAATTGAAATAAAAAATGAAAGTGAAACTTCTGCTCGTCACCCTCTCCCTCCGGTCCACATTAATACAAATTTTCCCAATACGTATGATTGTATGAAAAGATATTAAAATCAGTACAAATGTATTTATTATAAACGTTAGTCTTTAACACCTATCACTGTGTATATCAACATTCAAACATATTTTAAAAGTTGAACAAACCCCACACAGCTCAGTGAAATGTTGACTTTATTTGATCATTTCAGTAAAAACTAACTTTCATATTTCTCTTTTTGATTATAATACTGATGAACGTTCAAAACAAAGCACTTTGGCAACTTACCACATAGATTTTAAAATGCTTAATAAGCACCGTAACGTTCATGATATAATTTCTCCGTCATAATCGTTTGTGTCCGTGAACGGCCGACTGTTGTGTGACGTCAAATTCTGCGGCTGCAATGCATTGTGGGGCAGCATTTTCTCCTCTCCTTTCGGTAAGGAAGGTCCAGTGGTTCCTAAGCTAAAGGAGGTTATAAAGGAAGTTTGAAACCTCCTTTCCTATCACTCTAGAGAATTCGAACGGCACTTATCATGGTGAGGGACTTCCGGGTCATTTCACTCCGTTAGGAAGGTTCCTAAGCTAAATGGACTATTCGAACGCAACCCAGGTCATCAGGAAGGGATACTTTAAACTGCATCAGAATCAGATCTAGAATCGGTTTTACTACCAAGTAGCTTTACACGTACGAGGAATTTCCTTTGGCGTATCAGAATCAGAGGTGAAAATAAGTACTCTTATATCTTATACTTGAGTAAAAGTAGAAGTTCTCAGATCTTGTACTTGAGTAAAAGTAGAAGTTCTCAGATCTTGTACTTGAGTAAAAGTAGAAGTACTCAGATCTTGTACTTGAGTAAAAGTAGAAGTACTCAGATCTTGTACTTGAGTAAAAGTAGAAATACTCAGATCTTGTACTTGAGTAAAAGTAGAAGTACTCAGATCTTGTACTTGAGTAAAAGTAGAAATACTCAGATCTTATACTTGAGTAAAAGTAGAAGTACTCGGATCTTGTACTTGAGTAAAAGTAGAAGTACTCAGATCTTATACTTGAGTAAAAGTAGAAGTACTCAGATCTTGTACTTGAGTAAAAGTAGAAGTACTCAGATCTTGTACTTGAGTAAAAGTAGAAGTACTCAGATCTTGTACTTGAGTAAAAGTAGAAATACCAGAGTGTAAGAATACTCTGTTACAGTAAAAGTCCTGCGGTCAAAATGTTACTCAAGTAAAAGTAGAAAAGTATTACTGTATCGTCAACGGCGGACAGGCACTCATGATCCTTTCCAGGTACAAACACCAAGTATACTTAGTATAATACTGAGTACCCAGGGTTGGGAGGGTTACTGTCTCAGGTGGGAGAAGTACTCAGAATCAGAATACCTTTATTCGTCCCACAGAGGGAACGTTTACATTTCTTACAGCAGAAAAGAGCCAAAGACAGCTTAATGTTCACTAAACTCAGGTCTTGTACTTGAGTAAAAGTAGAAGTACCAGAGTGTAGGAATATTTCGTTACGAGGAAACGTCCTGTGGTCAAAATGTTATTCAAGTAAAAGTAGAAAAGTGTTAGCATCAAAATATAGTTAAAGTAGCGACAGTAAAAATAGTGATTGTGCAGATTGGTCCATTTCAGAATAATATGTATGATATGTTTTATAATGATTAAAGTGTTATCAAAGCTGGTAAAGAAACTAAAGGTTTAAATAAATATAAGTACAAGTAAATCATTGAGCTCTGAATTTTAGTGGAGTAGTACAAAGCAGCATCAAATTTAAACACTCAAGTACAAGTATCTCAAAATGATACTTAAGTTCAGTATTTGAGTAAATGTACTTAGTCACTTCCCACCACTTCACATGTATGACGTGATCTCCTATAACACCTCATTTATGAACGGAGCTGTTGAGTTTTTATTGTATTTAAAAATGCAACCCTTTATTTCTGTGTGTTTGTTTTGCAGTTTTCTGGAACAGGTTGGATATGAGGAGTCGTGTTGTCTCCCGTCCTCCCCCCCTCCGTCCTCCCCCCCCCCATCTTCCCCACCGCCCGCTATAGAGGAGACCTGCAGCAGCGAGAATGATATTCCTGCCGTGAGAAGCACCAACATCACGGACCTCATCAACGAGTCGTACCAGGTGAGAGGCAGCAAGGCTCAGGGCTGTATTCTCATATGCACAGCTACAGAGAAGTTATGCAATGAAACACTCGAGTCACGGGCTCCTTCAACGATGCAATATAAATATATATAATGTATCTTCTGTCAGAAATTCGGGGACCTGACGGTGCGGCAGATCGAGAGGCTTCGCTGTCGACACAGGATCTTAGTGCTGCAGGCGCACGAAGACACGACGAAGGAGAACGCTGTGAGCAAACAGAGAACAAGTCCTACCATCAGATGTTCTGACTTTACACTAATTATCTATTCCTGTGTGTGTGTGTGTGTGTGTGTGTGTGTGTGTGTGTGTGTGTGTGTGTGTGTGTGTGTGTGTGTGTGTGTGTGTGTGTGTGTGTGTGTGTGTGTGTGTGTGTGTGTGTGTGTGTGTGTGTGTGTGTGTGTGTGTGTGTGTGTGTGTGTGTGTGTGTGTGTGTGTGTGTGTGTGTGTGTGTGTGTGTGTGTGTGTGTGTGTGTGTGTGTGTGTGTGTGTGTGTGTGTGTGTGTGTAGCTGAGGTTGGTGACTCAAGATGTTTCCATCTCTCCAGAGAACTTGGCCGATGTCTACGACCTCTTCAAGGTATCCTCTCATCCCTCAGACTATGACTTCTGTTTTGTGAAATCAGAAAATTATAGGTTTACAAGGGCAATGTGTTAGATAGCGCTCCAACAAATTGTACGTGATAGGCTAAGGGGCGGGACATCGCTAAGCAGTTGGCCAATCAGAGCAGACTTGGCTCTGGTTTCAGACAGAGGGTGAAAAGAGGTGCTGCAGCACAGGCAGTATGAGAACAATAAAGAGCTTTTTGAACATTAAAGCATGGAGACATGTAGAGACACTAAATACTGATATACACCTGCACATCAGCAGGAGAGGACTCTTTGAAGTAGAGACACTGCATACTGATATACACCTGAACATCAGCAGGAGAGGACTCTTTAAAGTAGAGACACTACATACTGATATACACCTGAACATCAGCAGGAGAGGACTCTTTAAAGTAGAGACACTGCATACTGATATACACCTGAACATCAGCAGGAGAGGACTCTTTAAAGTAGAGACACTACATACTGATATACACCTGAACATCAGCAGGAGAGGACTCTTTAAAGTAGAGACACTACATACTGATATACACTTGAACATCAGCAGGAGAGGACTCTTTAAAGTAGAGACACTACATACTGATATACACCTGAACATCAGCAGGAGAGGACTCTTTAAAGTAGAGACACTACATACTGATATACACCTGAGCATCAGCAGGAGAGGACTCTTTAAAGTAGAGACACTACATACTGATATACACCTGAACATCAGCAGGAGAGGACTCTTTAAAGTAGAGACACTACATACTGATATACACCTGGACATCAGCAGGAGAGGACTCTTTAAAGTAGAGACACTACATACTGATATACACCTGAACATCAGCAGGAGAGGACTCTTTAAAGTAGAGACACTACATACTGATATACATCTGAACATCAGCAGGAGAGGACTCTTTAAAGTAGAGACACTACATACTGATATGAACCTGAAAATGAGCAGAATATGTATTTGTTCCGAGCTGTATTTGAACTACTCCTCCCTCCCTGCAGACGGAGCACTTCGTCAGTCTGTACTGGGGCGACAGCAGCTCGGCGGCGGCAGCGGAGGCGGCTGCGTGGCGGTACGGAGACTCAGGTCACTCCTACATGGAGCGGCAGTACCATCTGGACCGGGCTCAGTTCAAGAGCCTGTACGGGCTGCTGGCCCCGTGGCCCGGCTCCTCGCAGCACGCAGACACCGTCGCCAACAGAACCTTCACCCTGCTGGACCACAACTGTGACAACCTGGTGACCTTCAGGGAGTTCGCCGGCTGGCTGGGTGAGTGAGGGGGACGCGGAGGAAGGGCGATTTTGGATGCTCTATATCAGGGGTGGCCAAATGCTGCCCGGGGCCCATTTTGAAACTGCCCTCAGCAAATTAAAAAAAGTATAATATAATACGGCCCACAAATGAAACTTGTGCTTGTCTTATATTGTACTCCTTAAATATATATGTAGGCTGTTGTGGTTCTTAAAGCATTTTCAAGTATAAATTAAAATGTACCTACATTTGATTGAATTTGCTAACTTAACTTAAAGGTGGGGTAGGT
This sequence comes from Notothenia rossii, assembly GCF_949606895.1. Classification (NCBI taxonomy): domain Eukaryota; kingdom Metazoa; phylum Chordata; class Actinopteri; order Perciformes; family Nototheniidae; genus Notothenia; species Notothenia rossii. The sequence continues at coordinate 90,547,307 of NC_136904.1, forward strand.
AAGTTTGAGAAACCGGCTCGAGATACACTTTTTGCTATATCCCATGGAATGCTCTTAACATCCCGATAGCAATGAATATCTGAAATGCTTTGACAATAAATCCATAAAACATGTCATCTGTGGAAGCTGTGACGCTGTGAAAAGCACGACCAATCATCTGAGCCGGTCCGGCTAAAATAACTGGATGGCCTACCTGCCTGTCAGCCTTCCATCTGGGCACAAACTTATCTCGTGCCCTCATTGGTCAACTGATAAGGCAATATTCCTCACCTCTAGAGAGCGGCCCAGCTCTTCGTATATTTTTCTGTATGTGGCCCTCAGTGAAAAAAGAAAAAAGTTTGGACACCCCTGCTCTATATACATGTATTTCAGGGTCTTTTCAAATTCATCATTTACTTCATTTATTCTACATTTTGACTTTTTTCTGGCAAATTCATTACAGTCAATTTGCTCAAATCTGGCATATAGCATCTTTTCTCTCTTTGAGATGAATTCCCGCCATCAACACTTAAACCGAACATCATTTTTAGGCAACAAGATATTTCACAATTCACTTATCAAATGATGCTATAATGTATTAAACAAACACATAGACGTATGTGATTGCAAACAAACAACGACTCCTTCCTTTTATATCCTTCTGTATTCATGTAGTGTGCATGTTTGTGTCATCTAGGAACATTTAATTAGAAGCTGTTGCACATGTGATTTGTTTTTAATACACTCTCTCTCTCTCTCTCTCTCTCTCTCTCTCTCTCTCTCTCTCTCTCTCTCTCTCTCTCTCTCTCTCTCTCTCTCTCTCTCTCTCTCTCTCTCTCTCAGACACGTTGTACTGTGAGGAGCTGAATGAGAAGGTCCGACTGCTGTACCGTCTGCACATCCCACCAGGTCACTCATTATGTTAATTACATGATGAAAGTCATGAGATCCAAGCTGCTGGAAAATTGACTTATTTGTGTGTGTGTGTGTGTGTGTGTGTGTGTGTGTGTGTGTGTGTGTGTGTGTGTGTGTGTGTGTGTGTGTGTGTGTGTGTGTGTGTGTGTGTGTGTGTGTGTGTGTGTGTGTGTGTGTGTGTGTGTGTGTGTGTGTGTGTGTGTGTGTGTGTGTGTGTGTGTGTGTGTGTGTGTGTGTGTGTGTGTACGTGTGCGTGTGCAGCTCTGACAGGAAGTGAGGATGACCCCTCTCTGATGAAGAGCCCCCTGGTGTCCACAAACAGACCGCTCTTTGTTAATCTGCCGTCAGGTCAGTGCACACACACTGCCATGTGAACCGGCTCAAGAACTAAACAGTGACGGCTTGTTGTTGTTGTTGTTGTTGTTGTTGTTGTTGTATCATAGAATTGTGACATCATCCACAGCAAGTCGCCCATCTTTGGAGGATGCTCTGGAGCGCAACCTATTGACTTAACCTGTACAGTGAGAGAGTAGCCCGAACTTTTTCACTTTCTAAACCTGGTCGGGATGCACTGTTATGTCTCTCCACGTCACTCCAATGAGCAATGACTGAAACAAACAAAGGATTCTGGGTTTGTGTTCTTTGACACTAACAGGGAAACGAGGGAAACGTAGCAACCATCAGCGATAGATGCTGAATCGTGTTGGACGTCAGCCGTCTCCTGTCTGTTTACTGAACTATAGTTACACAAACCACTAGACAGGGAACATGATATATAAGCTATAAGCCAACATCCAGTTAGCATAACATTAGATTTCTTTACTGACTGTAGCCGTCATTGAAACTGCTGTTCCAGATGTTGAAGGAGAAGTGAAGGACTACCAGGAGCAGCTGAAGCAGATGCTGAAGGATCTGGTCAAACAGAGAGAGAAAGATGTGGAGAAGCCTCTGCCGCTCATGAACCAGGTACTGGACACACACCGTACTAGAGTTTTAATACACAATGAAAACCTTTTCTTTAAGCCGATTTTTCCTTATTTCACCCGAGAAGTCTGTTTGTATATCCGTTACCTCATATCCTGATAGCATGATCAATTTTTGATCAATAATAGAGAGAAAAATAACTTAAAATCAGCTGCAAATTCGTCTAATCAGGCGCTATGGGTTACTCCTCAAGACCGACCTCTCACCCAATGCATGCTGGGAAAGGCTTAATACCATTGATGGTTTAATCTGTAATCCCAGGCTCCTCCAACAATGCAACATACATTATAAAATAATAGAAATAGTATAATAGAAATATTGTATTGTTCTCCTTCTCCTCATTATTATTATTATTAATAAAAGACACTTTTAAACAACGCTAGTGCAATAAAAACATTGTCTGCTCTGTTTTTAATGATGAATACATTAACACTGAAGCCCTTACTGCACACTAATGTAAATATCTTGTTCATTCAAATGCTTAACGTTTCACTGTGATATCTTGTTTCAACATTTACTTCTAATTTGTCTTTATGTGTACCTTGTGTGAATCCTGTTTTTCACTCGTACCCTCGCTGCTATAAACGCCTGCATTTCCCCAAGGGGATAAATAAAGTTCCATCTTATCTTATCTTACACTAAAGTGTTCTTCAGAAAGGCAACGCAAGTTTATTTATATAGCACTTCTCAACACAAGGCAATTCAAAGTGCTTTACAAAAATGTCATTAAGAGCGTAAAACACATTCGAAACATGAGATGTGAATAGTTCAATTAAAAGCAGCAGCAAAAAGAAAAGTCTTCAGCCTGGATTTAAAAGTAGTCAGAGTTGCAGCGGACCTGCAGGATGTTCCAGATATTTGACCCCTAACCAGATTCTCACATTCCTCGACCCCTACTCTTCCCGTGGAATTATAGTTCTTTTGACACTTTTCTAACCTTTTTATATTCCTTTCATCCTTCTCTTTCAATCATTTTGCATCCCCAGACAACACATGTCCCTGTCTTACTGTCAACCGAACCCATCTTTGACCTTTAAACCCCTTTCCTTTTCAATTCCCAGAATAAAGATTTTCAACCCTCCTGTTGTTTTTGGGTCAAATCTGACAGAACAATGACACATTTCCCGCTCTTATGTGCCCATCCCCCCACATGGATCACACCTGGCACACGCAATACATGTTCAGTGTGTTCTTTGTATATACTGCAGTGTTTCATGTATATCAGTAGTCTGATACAATATTTACAGTTTGAAAGGGTGTTAAATGAAATTTGGTGATGATTAATGTTTTTTGTGTTAATGTAATAGCAGTTAAAGCAGGATCGGTCAAATTCGACCGCGAGCACCAAAGTAAGGGGGGGGGGGGGGGGGGAACGAAGACAATAGGAGGTTTTAAGACTTCCCTCATGAATCTTTCAAAGTAAAAAGTCTTCTTCTTTCTCCTCCACAGCGTGAGTTCATCCAGTTTTGTAAGACGCTCTACAGCATGTTTCACGGCGACCTGGTGGAGAACGAGCTCTTCCAGGCCATCGCCACGGTTACCAGCCTGGTGCTGCAGATCGGAGAGGTGGAACATCGGAGACACAGCTCAGAGGGGTCGGAGGTCAGCGCAGAACAAACCCCCGAGGATGCTGGGAGTTCTTCGTCGGACAGCGATTGGACGGTCAGCTACGCTCAGATTCTGGCGTCGCTGCTCACCGAACAGGCGCTGGTGAACTTCTTCGAGAAGCCCGTGGATCTGTCTGCAAAGATCTCACAGGCCAATCAGAAGCAGTACGAGCAGCGGGCCGGATTACTCACTCTGCAGCAGGGGAGGTGACCCAATGTGAGCCGAATAGTATCAGTATCACCGGGCAGGAAAAAGCCAGGAAGATGCAGAGCGCTAGAGATACCTTTTGATATTACAATTTATAGTACGACTGAACTGTAACTGACAAGAGGAATGAGGTTTTTCCAGTTTTCCCAAAGTACTTCGAGCCAAAAAAGACGCAGCAGGCCACGGGATAGTCGACTCGCTGCAGCAACATGAGTAAAAATATCCTTTTGTGCCTGGATGAATTCTCGTTATTGCCTTTTGACGTTACTGATGATGCAGCCTCTATAAAGTGTTGTGTTACATGAACAGTCTACGGTGCCGATCATTTTGTGTTTTTTGTGCCTTGTTAAATTCACACGTTTGCCTTTTCACGTCACCATAAAGATGCCTGCAGTTAAACTGTGATGTGGGCTCATACTCTGTCACCACTTTCTAATAAAGAAGCTTTTATAAAGTGTGTTATGACGAATGACTTCAATGCCAGGCTGTGAAACAGATTTAGTGATTCATTCAATGTCAAGTTAAATAACAATGTAATGAATAAAGGGTCTAACTTTCTAATGAACCACAATATACTTATAAACGTCAGTAAGTCTTTAATAAGTGTCACACATAAAAGGTAGTAAGTAATCTGTAATGTAATGCACGTAAGTCAATACATTAAATACTGTATAAGTCCTTAATTCTAAATGAAATGTTAATAAATTCATTGATTCTGATTAATATAAACGTGTTTGCATTTTTGATTGGAGAAACAAGTTTTATACAATATTTTTGAAGTATTACACGGCTTCGCTGAATACTCGATTCCGATTGGTCAATGTGGACATTTTAGAGCACGTGTCAAACTCAAGGCCCGGGGGCCAAATCAGGCCCGTGGTGGATTTAATTTCGGCCCGCAGGATAATTTCTAATTACTATTAGATCTGGCCCGCCGGTATATTGCACGCACACCTTCACTCCATCCTGAGGGTCTCCTCAGCTCACAGCCTGAGCCCAAACATTGATGAGCTTGCACCCAAGATGAGATGCCAAGTATCTGAACTAGCACCACAGAGCAGCACACTGAGTTTAATGGATGTTTCCTTCTGCACTTTCTCTCTCACGACAACAGGGCATGTTTGGTTTCTCTTTGAGGGAAATAGTTTGAAGCTGTTGTTGGCCTGTGGGAAAATGTAATCATAAGAAATTACGCTGTAAAAGCTGCAGATAGAGCCATGAGAAATGAATGAACTGATTATTTAATGTTTAATGTTGTTTTTATAGGCAATCATTGAAGCTTTGTTAGTTCCAGGTTTAATATGTGCAATAAGTTCATTTCAATAAGTTCTGCAATAAACATTGAACCAGTCCGGCCCTCCACTAGTACCCATTTTTTTATTTTGGGGCACTGTGTATTTGAGTTTGACACCCCTGTTTTAGAGGTTGTTAATTTCCGTTGTTAAGGAGAACGGACCGTTGTTAAGGAGGATCAAGGGACTATGTGCAGTCATAACAATCCGCAGAAAGAATTTAACGTCAACACACATTCGTTTATTTGGTAAGAAAACACCTTGGAGCACTTTTTAAATACTATTTTTTCTATATTTGTCGAGAGCACAATACTTTGGATTCATGATGGCTTAACCGAAAAGAGAAAGTTACAGAAAACCTCGCCGCACACTATCCCTTACATATATAATGACGTCTTTAAATGCTACACCCATCCATCCCAATGAAGTGTGAATACAACGATTAGAAGAAGACACCAGGGGTCTAAGTTTAGAATCAAAGAAAGGAGTCAGAGTGCTGCAGGAGCTTGGTGTGCTTTATTAGCTACGGATCAAAAGGTAGAGGACCTGTATAATCTGAAGACACACACACACACACACTAGTGGCCAGCCTTCAGTGTAGAGGAGGGAAGACTGAGGCTCTCATACACACTCTTCAGGAGCGGTTTCATCATGGAGGAGTGACTGACTCCTTAGTTACAGGCATAATTTGAACCCGTTGCTCGGGTAACACATCCTGAACAAAGAGAGGTTTATATATATTAAATATTATTGAAATATACAAAGTGAGTGATTTTCCCGAGGCGTCTCAATTGTAAGGCACGCATAATCAGACATGTTTAAATGGGTCTTTTGTCACATCCACAGGTAACGGGGGGGGGAGGGGCAGCAGCAGCATTTGAAAGATAACAGTTAAAATACACAGATCTAAACTACAGGCTACACATTGCACCAAAGCCTGTGGATGTGTTTCTCTGGAGGGTCGGTGGGCGGGCTTTGTCTTTAGATAGCTTCCACGTAGTTGGCGGGCAGCATGCCGGTCTTGCCGGTGCGCTGCACGGTGCCGTACATCCAGCCCTCGTCGATGGCCTGCACGTTCACGATCACGTCGCTGTCCTTGAAGGAAACCTCGTCGCTGTCGGCCGCCGCGTAGTCGTAAATGGCACGCACGGTTTTCTGCAGAGGGTAAAGAAGTGTGAGTGTTGGAGCTATACGCTGATCTATGTTATTGAGCCGTTTTGCAAAGATGCAATATTATTGGATGAAAACCAATTTTCATCAACTTCTTAAAAAGTCTCCTATCGTGCAAAATGCACTTTTTGATATCTTTTATCCATAAATATGTCCCCAGTGTGTCAGGGATCTGAGACCCGTAATATGTGCCTACAAGTAGCATGATAGGAGATCTCTCCATTAATGTATCTTTCTGCATTTTTTATGTACATTTTTTGTATTATTTCATTTATTTATTTTATAGAGCAAGGGAATGTTTGGTGTCATGTTGACATTTTGAGTGTTATGTAGTTAAACCCATATAAACAAAATGATTCACATTTCTATGTTAATTTACAAATGACCCGCTACACAGAGTCATGTGTAAAGAGTGCGAGGAGGCTGTGAGAGCTCCAAGAGTTTAAAGCATGAGGAGGGGGATATTCTTTATTTTTTTTATTGTCAACAAATCCCATAAAAAGACTAAAACAAGTGTTGAAATAATCTATATGATAGGATCATGTGTTGGACGTCATGCTAGTGAGTTTCATCACTTAGTTTATCTAAAGAGACCTTGAGTGTGCACATGTCTGTCTGCAGCGTGTTATTGAGCATAGAGCATATAATAATTCCTTCAATCAGCAGTGCGTCTGATATGTTGTTATATCTTTGGTTATGTCTTGAGTGTCTAAAGTTTCAGATCCACGATACAAGCAACTTATTGATCCATTAAGTAGTGAGTGTGTTACTGACCCCGGTGGTGGAGGGGTGAGAGGGGACGGAGGAGACGGTGGTCTGCTGGGTGGCGACTGAGGAAGACCTCTGCTGGAGCTCCACTGTCTTAGCATGCTGGTAACCTGAAGGAAACAAAGGGACACACAGCGTTAACACAATCACCAGAGATGTTAAAGTACACACATCCTTTACTCAAGTAGAAGTACATATACTGGTGTTTCAAAATACTCTGGTGAAAGTAGAAGTACTGACTAAACTTCTTTACTCAAGTCAAAGTAAAGAGGCTTTGAAATGTACTTCAGTAAAAAGTTCCCATAACTAGCAGCTGTTTTAAAGAGTACCTGACCTCCCTTTATATTAATAGAACAATAATGTCATTGTTAGCTAATGAATGTTTCCATGGTGACCAACGGCAACATGACAACGTTTTCATTGGTCCCTCTTCTTTAGAGAAGACCAGGAAATGATGGATACACGGATCGTGTTCAAATCAATAGGCACGCAATGACTCTAAATAATAATGATCACGCCACCAAACACACATTCAGACTAAAGGAACCAGCCTGTTTGGAAAATGTGAGAAGTAGAAAGTACAGGTATTTGTGTTCAACATGTAAGAAGTAGAAAGTACAGGTATTTGTGTTCAACATGTAAGAAGTAGAAAGTACAGGTATTTGAGTTCAACATGTAAGAAGTAGAAAGTACAGGTATTTGAGTTCAACATGTAAGAAGTAGAAAGTACAGGTATTTGTGTTCAACATGTAAGAAGTAGAAAGTACAGGTATTTGTGTTCAACATGTAAGAAGTAGAAAGTACAGGTATTTGTGTTCAACATGTAAGAAGTAGAAAGTACAGGTATTTGTGTTCAACATGTAAGAAGTAGAAAGTACAGGTATTTGTGTTCAACATGTAAGAAGTAGAAAGTTCAGGTATTTGTGTTCAACATGTAAGAAGTAGAAAGTACAGGTATTTGAGTTCAACATGTAAGAAGTAGAAAGTACAGGTATTTGAGTTCAACATGTAAGAAGTAGAAAGTACAGGTATTTGTGTTCAACATGTAAGAAGTAGAAAGTACAGGTATTTGAGTTCAACATGTAAGAAGTAGAAAGTACAGGTATTTGTGTTCAACATGTAAGAAGTAAAAGTAAAAAGTCTTCAGATAAAATAAGTAGTGGAGTAAAGTACTGATACTAGAAACATGTACTTAAGTACAGTAACAAAGTATTTGTACTTCACTACTTCCCACTGCAGCGTGTGGGTCTGAAGTGTTTGGTAAAAATACTCTGTCTTCAGTATTGTTGGGGAGCATTTACCCGTGGAGGACGCCATGAAGCCGTTGCTGTAGTGGGACATGTGGTGTTCAGGGTCCAGGGAAACTTCAGACTTCTCGTCAGCGAGGCCGCTCAGAGCGCTGGTGGAGCGGGAGTGCTCCTTACTGCGGCGCTGAGCTTGCACTGAACAACATCAGAGGTAAGAACCGTTTTTAAGATTATGTAAAATAATTCATTCAATAAGATCAGGTGTAACATTTACCTCATACTAGCCATGGCTGGAAAATATCTCTTTGAATCTCTTTCAACAATTCTTTTAAGGTTTTCCTCTCACCTGACATCATGTGCAGACTCCTGGACTGGATGTTGTCCTCGGCCGGGTCGTAGTCGAACACAGAGCCGGGGTTTGTGCGCCAGACACGCAGATCTGAGAACAGACAGTCACATTTAAAGATTTAAAATCATACATTTCAATATGTGGCGTTGGATATTTCTCAGTCTTTGTATCAAATGTGCGCCGGTTTCTCATTATTTACAATATTTGCAAAAAATGTATTTAAAGCTCTTTGAAATGATTTGATGAAATGTTCTTTAATCAAGCTAAACCGTTTATATGAGCCAGTTTCTACACAAATGTTTCTCTTGCTTGACAGTGGGTGTGTTTGTGTACCGGTGGTGGTCTCCTGGTCGTGCTCGATGGCCCTCCTCCTCTCCATCTCCACCACTTTCCTGGTGATACCACGGTAGTTGATGTCGCTGAACTCCTGCGTGTTCTTCTTCACACGCTCCATCGTTAGGTCGGTGCTGGTGGGAGTGAAGCTGCCCTTACTCTTCTCAAAGTCCTCGTGGTATCTCACCTGGAAGAGGAAAGCACAGTTAAGAGTAACAGACAGGAGATATTTGTTAGAGCAGCAGCTGTGTTTTAAAAAATAGCCCTTAACAGATTCAATATTTACTCCTGTTTGAGTCCAAAACTATCGTTGTGAAACTACGGTTGAGTTAAGGCAACAAAAGATCTTGGTTACGGTTAAAAAAAAGTAAAACAATCAAGATGATGTTGACGACCAAAAGTTAGGGTTAGGTTCCTGATATTTCTGAGCCTATCTACTGACTGGTAGGGATTATCAGAAACAGCTGTGAGACGGACTGTAAACATTGTTAGTTGTGGTCTTTCGTTAATATTTGTTGACAAGGAAAATGCTAAGAACACCAGCTTTATCCTGTATGAGAACACATAAATAATAGGAATGAAAGAGGATGTCATATCATGCTAATTTCAGATTAATAATAGTATGTAGTGTCTCTACTTTAAAGAGTCCTCTCCTGCTGATGTTCAGGTGTATATCAGTATGTAGTGTCTCTACTTTAAAGAGTCCTCTCCTGCTGATGTTCAGGTGTATATCAGTATGTAGTGTCTCTACTTTAAAGAGTCCTCTCCTGCTGATGTTCAGGTGTATATCAGTATGTAGTGTCTCTACTTTAAAGAGTCCTCTCCTGCTGATGTTCAGGTGTATATCAGTATGTAGTGTCTCTACTTTAAAGAGTCCTCTTCTGCTGATGTTCAGGTGTATATCAGAATGTAGTGTCTCTACTTTAAAGAGTCCTCTCCTGCTGATGTTCAGGTGTATATCAGTATGTAGTGTCTCTACTTTAAAGAGTCCTCTTCTGCTGATGTTCAGGTGTATATCAGAATGTAGTGTCTCTACTTTAAAGAGCCCTCTCCTGCTGATGTTCAGGTGTATATCAGTATGTAGTGTCTCTACTTTAAAGAGTCCTCTCCTGCTGATGTTCAGGTGTATATCAGTATGTAGTGTCTCTACTTTAAAGAGTCCTCTCCTGCTGATGTTCAGGTGTATATCAGTATGTAGTGTCTCTACTTTAAAGAGTCCTCTCCTGCTGATGTTCAGGTGTATATCAGTATGTAGTGTCTCTACTTTAAAGAGTCCTCTCCTGCTGATGTTCAGGTGTATATCAGTATGTAGTGTCTCTACTTTAAAGAGTCCTCTCCTGCTGATGTTCAGGTGTATATCAGTATGTAGTGTCTCTACTTTAAAGAGTCCTCTTCTGCTGATGTTCAGGTGTATATCAGAATGTAGTGTCTCTACTTTAAAGAGCCCTCTCCTGCTGATGTTCAGGTGTATATCAGTATGTAGTGTCTCTACTTTAAAGAGTCCTCTCCTGCTGATGTTCAGGTGTATATCAGTATGTAGCGTCTCTACTTTAAAGAGTCCTCTTCTGCTGATGTTCAGGTGTATATCAGAATGTAGTGTCTCTACTTTAAAGAGTCCTCTCCTGCTGATGTTCAGGTGTATATCAGTATGTAGTGTCTCTACTTTAAAGAGTCCTCTCCTGCTGATGTTCAGGTGTATATCAGTATTTAGTGTCTCTACTTTAAAGAGTCCTCTCCTGCTGATGTTCAGGTGTATATCAGTATGTAGTGTCTCTACTTTAAAGAGTCCTCTCCTGCTGATGTTCAGGTGTATATCAGTATGTAGTGTCTCTACTTTAAAGAGTCCTCTCCTCCTGATGTTCAGGTGTATATCAGTATGTAGTGTCTCTACTTTAAAGAGTCCTCTCCTGCTGATGTTCAGGTGTATATCAGTATGTAGTGTCTCTACTTTAAAGAGTCCTCTCCTGCTGATGTTCAGGTGTATATCAGTATGTAGTGTCTCTACTTTAAAGAGTCCTCTCCTGCTGATGTTCAGGTGTATATCAGTATGTAGTGTCTCTACTTTAAAGAGTCCTCTCCTGCTGATGTTCAGGTGTATATCAGAATGTAGTGTCTCTACTTTAAAGAGTCCTCTCCTGCTGATGTTCAGGTGTATATCAGTATGTAGTGTCTCTACTTTAAAGAGTCCTCTCCTGCTGATGTTCAGGTGTATATCAGTATGTAGTGTCTCTACTTTAAAGAGTCCTCTCCTGCTGATGTTCAGGTGTATATCAGTATGTAGTGTCTCTACTTTAAAGAGTCCTCTCCTGCTGATGTTCAGGTGTATATCAGTATGTAGTGTCTCTACTTTAAAGAGTCCTCTCCTGCTGATGTTCAGGTGTATATCAGTATGTAGTGTCTTTACTTTAAAGAGTCCTCTCCTGCTGATGTTCAGGTGTATATCAGTATGTAGTGTCTCTACTTTAAAGAGTCCTCTCCTGCTGATGTTCAGGTGTATATCAGTATGTAGTGTCTCTACTTTAAAGAGTCCTCTCTTGCTGATGTTCAGGTGTATATCAGTGTGTAGTGTCTCTACTTTAAAGAGTCCTCTCCTGCTGATGTTCAGGTGTATATCAGTATGTAGTGTCTCTACATGTCTCCATGCTCTAATGTTCAAAAAGCTCTTTATTGTTCTCATACTGTCTGGGCTGCAGCACCTCTTTTCAGCCTCTGTCTGAAAGCCCGGCCTGAGAGCCCGGCCTGCTCTGATTGGTTAGCTGGCCAGCTCTGTTGTGATTGGTCAACCGCTTAGAGATGTCCCGCCCCTTAGCCTATCACGTACAATATGTTAGTGGTGTCAACATGATTCGCCCTCCGGAGGGGACTGTGGGATTTTAGCCTTTGCAGACCATTTACATGCACAAAAACCAGAGATGTCAAAAGTACACACATCCTTTACTCAAGTAGAAGTACAGATACTCGTGTTTAAAAATACTCTGGTGAAAGTAGAAGTGCTGACTAAACTTCTTTACTCAAGTAAAAGTAAAGAAGTATGGGCTTTGAAATGTACTTAGTAAAAAGTACCCATAACTTTGTGTCCTTGGGCAAGACACATGTCTGATATGTGTAATTTGTAATGTTAGCGCTTTGAGCATTCGGAAAAGTGCTTGAATAAATTAAATTAAATGCAGATTCAAACTAAAGTAACAAACCTGTTTTGAAAATGTAAGAAGTAGAAAGTAGGTATTTGTGTTCAAAATGTAAGAAGTCAAAGTGGTCAGAAAAATAAGTAGTGGAGTACTGGTCCCAGAAAAATGTACTTACTGTAAGTACAGTAACGAAGTATTTGTACTCCACTACTTCCAACCTCTGACAAAAACCTTTCCAACACACAACAGGAAAGAGAGAATATCTTACTCCTGAAATCATGCGCTGGCTCTCCTTGGCGCGCCTCATGTCAGGTGTGTCCAGAACGAAGGCGGCCTTGCCCTGGACCTGCTTACGGAAACTGTCAGAGTACAGAACCTGGAGGAGCAGAGGACACACAGTGAGCGGCTGAAACCTGACACCGTCACACGTTAGCCGTTAGCATCCACAGCACAAAGGGTGTGGTAAGAGAGACAAACACACTGGGGAATCAGACAGATGAATTAGCAGAGAGGATGAAGGATTAACAGAGCACAGGATGACATCCCAATCTTCAGGAGAGGACAAGATGAAGTGGAGTAGTTTTAACAACAGGAAAGGTTAGCACAGCAGCGATGATGTGCACACTATTTGAAGACATTTAAAAAGTGGAGAGAATTAATAGAATTAACTAGAGCCGGGAGACAAGTCAGTTAGAAAAGGGTTAACGTGGGGAGAACATATTGAAAGTAGAATATGTTCTCGGGTGGTTCTTCTGGAGGTACCGAGCTAATGTTCTCTTGGTTCCTTTTGACTCGCTCCATCTCTGGGGTACACACCACAGGGGTTCCCTTGGCTGAACTGTCTTTATACAACACCTACAGGACAGAAGCACAGCGCCCCGAGAGGCAAATCAAACACACTGAAACACACACAGTACACACACCTATAGGACTGCTTTCATAGACTTGGATTTACACAAAACTGAAAACACGGACAAAGCAGTTTTCACGGTTTCTCCAAAATTAAAGGTCAACTATTTTACTGCTTTTCATCAATATGTTACAGGTCTCAGATACATACAGAACCTGTCTCTGATTGGCTGAAACACCAAACAGATCATTGCAGCATTACCCATAATCCCCTCTGTTTCAGCCCTGTTTCCAAAGTGCTGATTCTCTGTCTGTTACTTTAGATCAGGGGTGTCAAACTCAATTTCATCGCGGGCCACTTTAACATTATGGTTGCACTCAAAGGGCCGGTGGTAACTATATAAATATACATATATAAATATATAATATATATAAAATAATGTATTATATGACATTATTGCCTCTGAATTGGATTATTATCGGATAGGGTAATAACTTAGTAATTAACTACGTCTGAAAGCAGAAGTCCAGGGCAAATAATTGCAAATCTCTTCGGTGTGCATGTCACAAAACGAGATGCATTGTGGGACATATAGTTTATGGGCAACCTGCTTCTGTAAAGTGGCATGTAAACGTATAATAAACGTATTATATTCTTTGCAAACTCTTGCGGGCCACATCAAATGAAGTCGCGGGCCGGATTTGGCCCCCGGGCCTAGAGTTTGACACCCCTGCTTTAGATGAATATAAGGAGCCCCTCCCCACGCCCCTCTGAGAGACATTTGGTTAGAAAGAACTCAATGGTGCTCTAGGAGGAGATTCAGGTGATTAGGTGGGGGGGGGGGTTACCTTGGTTGCTGATTGGCTAATGGTTACACAAGCCAAGACATCGTTATGACATCATAAAGTGGCCAAAATCTGATCAGCTCATTTTCAGAACAGTTTTTTATAGAAATGGATCAAAAAGAGAGAGAATCTTTGTTCCTGAAACTTTCAGAGTGTCTTTCCACAGAGGGGGGGGGGGGGGGGGGGGGGCATGTTGATGTAGAAGAGGGGACGCATGTTGATGTAGAAGAGACATGGAGAAGTGGATTTTGCATAATAGGTGGACCTTTAATTAATCTCAGAGATGAAAACTGCTTTTTATTTGACGTTTCTTGCTTTATGATTATATTTAAGCAGCGTCTCAGAAATGGGTCCTATAGTGACTCATCTTGAGCCAGGGTCTCTCTGTAGAGGAAGACAAACACACTCCTTACAATTCAGCAGGAGATTTAGTTTGTCGTTAGCCGTGAAGTAGAAACACACTCAGCAGAAAGAAAAGCTGGGCTGTGTGTTAGAAGATATGGTCAATTGGGGGAGGGGGCATCATAAACAAGAGAGGGGTTGATGGAAGAAGATGACAAGATATAGAATAGATGGATATGGATGAAAATGAAAATGAAAGGGTGCATTGGGGTAAAAGTGATGATGATGATGACGAAGATGGTGGTGATGAGGAAGATGATGGCGGCTCAGGAAAATGTAGAGGTGGGAGAAGTACTCAGAGCTTGTACTTGAGTAAAAGTAGAAGTACTCAGAGCTTGTACTTGAGTAAAAGTAGAAGTACTCAGATCTTGTACTTGATTAAAAGTAGAAGTACTCAGAACTTGTACTTGAGTAAAAGTAGAAGTACTCAGAACTTGTACTTGAGTAGAAGTACTCAGAGCTTGTACTTGAGTAAAAGTATAAGTACTCAGATCTTGTACTTGATTAAAAGTAGAAGTACTCAGAACTTGTACTTGAGTAAAAGTAGAAGTACTCAGAGCTTGTACTTGAGTAAAAGTAGAAGTACTCAGATCTTGTACTTGAGTAAAAGTAGAAGTACTCAGAACTTGTACTTGAGTAAAAGTAGAAGTACTCAGAACTTGTACTTGAAGTAGAAGTACTCAGAACTTGTACTTGAGTAAAAGTAGAAGTACTCAGAGCTTGTACTTGATTAAAAGTAGAAGTACTCAGAGCTTGTACTTGATTAAAAGTAGAAGTACTCAGAGCTTGTACTTGAGTAAAAGTAGAAGTACTCAGAACTTGTACTTGAGTAAAAGTCGAAGTACTCAGAACTTGTACTTCAGTAAAAGTAGAAGTACTCAGATCTTGTACTTGATTAAAAGTAGAAGAACTCAGATCTTGTACTTGAGTAAAAGTAGAAGTACTCAAATCTTGTACTTGAGTAATAGTACTCAGATCTTGTACTTGAGTAAAAGTAGAAGTACTCAGAACTTGTACTTGAGTAAAAGTCGAAGTACTCAGATCTTGTACTTGATTAAAAGTAGAAGTACTCAGATCTTGTACTTGATTAAAAGTAGAAGAACTCAAATCTTGTACTTGAGTAATAGTACTCAGATCTTGTACTTGAGTAAAAGTAGAAGTACTCAGAACTTGTACTTGAGTAAAAGTAGAAGTACTCAGAGCTTGTACTTGAGTAAAAGTAGAAGTACTCAGAACTTGTACTTGAGTAAAAGTAGAAGTACTCAGAGCTTGTACTTGAGTAAAAGTAGAAGTATTCAGAACTTGTACTTGAGTAAAAGTAGAAGTACTCAGAACTTGTACTTCAGTAAAAGTAGAAGTACTCAGATCTTGTACTTGATTAAAAGTAGAAGTACTCAGAGCTTGTACTTGAGTAAAAGTAGAAGTACTCAGATCTTGTACTTGAGTAAAAGTAGAAGTACTCAGAGCTTGTACTTGAGTAAAAGTAGAAGTACTCAGATCTTGTACTTGAATAAAAGTAGAAGTACTCAGATCTTGTACTTGAATAAAAGTAGAAGTACTCAGATCTTGTACTTGAATAAAAGTAGAAGTACTCAGATCTTGTACTTGAATAAAAGTAGAAGTACCAGAGTGTAGGAATACTCTGTTATAGTAAAAGTCCTGCATTCAAAATGTTCCTCAAGTAAAAGTAGAAAAGTATTCTCATCAAAATATAGAGAAAGTAGCGACAGTAAAAGTAGTCGTTGTGCAGATTGGTCCATTTCAGAATAATAGATATGATATGTTTTATAATGATTGATCATTAAAGTGTTCTCAAAGCTGGTAAAGGTGCAGCTAGTTTGAATGACTTTGTATACTGCAGGGTAGCTGGTGGATTTACTCCAGGTGGAACTAAAGTCTGATTTAACACTTGATTAGATTTCACATCATTCATCCACATCTGTAAAGTAACTAAAGGGGTTTAATACATGTAGGGGAGTAAAAGTACACCATGTACCTCTGAACTGTAGTGGAGTAGAAGTACAAATTAGTATAAAATAGAAATACTCAAGTCAAGTGCAAGTACCTCAGTACAGTACTTGAGTAAATGTACTTTAAACCACTGGGAACCTATGACAAGGATGAAGATGGGGGATGATGGGAGTGAGGAGGGGGGGGGGGGGGGGGGGGGGGAGCAGCAGATGATGGGAATGATCAATGAGCAATGCTATCCACTCTCAACCGTTAGGAGCACACGTGGTTCGGGGTTTTTTGTTTTCTGCTACCGAGCTGATGTTCCTCTGGGTTTCTCGGACCCTCTTGACCTCTGGGAGGTCCGATATCGCCGTGCCTTGACCCAGAGAGTCCTTGTATTTAATCTACCCAACACACAGTGAGGGGAGAGTGGAGGAGAAAGTAACAAGGTCAGAAAGAGACAATTACAGGAGACAAAACACAGCACTGCAGACAGGACACACGGATCAACACACACTGAAATGAACAGAGGTGGGAGGAAGTACTCAGATCTTGTACTTGAGTAAAAGTAGAAGTACTCAGATCTGGTACTTGAGTGCAAGTAGAAGTACTCAGATCTGGTACTTGAGTAAAAGTAGAAGTACTCAGATCTGGTACTTGAGTAAAAGTAGAAGTACTCAGGTCTGGTACTTGAGTAAAAGTAGAAGTACTCAGATCTTGTACTTGAGTAAAAGTAGAAGTACTCAGATCTGGTACTTGAGTAAAAGTAGAAGTACTCAGATCTTGTACTTGAGTAAAAGTAGAAGTACTCAGATCTTGTACTTGAGTAAAAGTAGAAGTACTCAGATCTGGTACTTGAGTAAAAGTAGAAGTACTCAGATCTGGTACTTGAGTAAAAGTAGAAGTACTCAGGTCTGGTACTTAAGTAAAAGTAGAAGTACTCAGATCTTGTACTTGAGTAAAAGTAGAAGTACTCAGATCTGGTACTTGAGTAAAAGTAGAAATACTCAGATCTGGTACTTGAGTAAAAGTAGAAGTACTCAGATCTTGTACTTGAGTAAAAGTAGAAGTACTCAGATCTGGTACTTGAGTAAAAGTAGAAGTACTCAGGTCTTGTACTTGAGTAAAAGTAGAAGTACTCAGGTCTTGTACTTGTGTAAAAGTAGAAGTACTCAGATCTTGTACTTGAGTAAAAGTAGAAGTACTCAGATCTGGTACTTGAGTAAAAGTATAAGTACTCAGATCTGGTACTTGAGTAAAAGTATAAGTACTCAGATCTGGTACTTGAGTAAAAGTAGAATTACTCAGATCTTGTACTTGAGTAAAAGTAGAAGTACCAGAGTGTAGGAATACTCTTTTACAAGTAAAAGTCCTTCATTTAATATGTTACTCAAGTAAAAGTACAAAAGTATTAGCATAAAAATATAATTATAGTACCAAAAGTAAAAGTATTCATTCTGCAGATTGGTCCATTTCAGAATAATACATATGATATGTTTTGATTTATGTGATATTGTACATTCTTATTGGAGTATTGATTATATTTCACATCAATCCAAAGTAGAAGTACAAAGTGACAAAACATTTAAATACTGAAATCTGCTTAGTTACTTTACTCCCCTGGAAAGGAAGAAGCAGGTTATGATAGAGTGGAGTCCAGCCGACCCCACGATCTGCGCGATGGGTTTAATATGAACATTACATTCCTGAGACCTAAGGGGAGTTTGTTATGACGGTGTTTAAAAGAGATGAAGTATGAGGGGCGGATGAAAGCAGGGTCACTCTGAGGAGTACCGTGCTAATGTTGTGCTGATTGCGTTTAACCCTCTCCATCTCGGGGGTCTCTGATACTGACGTGCCTTGTTCCACTCCTGTTTTGTATTGAATCTTTGAAACGAGACACAGAAAGAGTCACATGTGGTGGCAACACACTCAAAGGCAGGGTTAGTGTTACATGTCGGAGCAAATACTGGATGTTAACATCAAAAAACTCCAGGGAAAGGATTTATTTAGGGGAGAAATGGTGGGAAATTATGTTTTTGTCTTCAACCGAAGTTGGTAGACATAAGGAGTGAGATGGAGGAGGGGAAACCAGACTTTTAGACTAGATGAGGGGGGGGTTTCAGGGGAAAGGTAAGGGGTTGAAGTCCTTCTCCTCTACCAAGCTGATATTCTTCTGGGTTTCTCGGACCCGCTTCACCTCGGGCAGATCAGGAATGGACGTGCCTTGACCCAAAGAGTCCTTGTACTGAATCTGCCCATTGCAAAAGTTACACAGACACAATGTAAGACAGGGACAAACAAACACAACAAACAAAACACATCTGACATCACATCAAATATGAGAACACATAGAAAGTCACATAATGGTGGCAGCACACTCAAAGGAAGACGAGATTTTACTTTAAAGAGGAGGAAACGCCACAAAATCAGGATTTCAAATAGAAAAATCCACAGAAATGCTGATTTATTTAGGAAGAAATGGGAGAGGGGGCAAAACGGTTTTTATGGAGATATGAACTCAAGATAATGTCTTCAATCAAAGTTGGTAAGAATGAGGGATTTATCAAACTTAGTAAAGACGGAGGAGGGGAAAGTAGGACTAAAGAAAGGGGGAAGGTAGAGTTTTATAGACTTGTAGACATCTGAAGAGGTCAGAGGAGGTTTTGGGGAATAATTTTAAGGGATACGATAAGGGCCGTTGAAGTCCTTCTCCTCTACCAAGCTGATATTCTTCTGGGTTTCTCGGGCAGATCGGGAATGGATGTGCCTTGACCCAAAGAGTCCTTTTACTAAATCTACCCATTGCAGAAGTTACAGACGGAGACAAACAAACACAACAGGTCTGACATCTAAAAGAGCTGAGGAGAGTTGTTATGGTGTCTGAGGGAGATAAAGGGTGAGGGAGAGGGGGAAGCAGGGACACTCTGAGGAGTACCGTGCTAATGTTGTGCTGATTGCGTTTAACCCTCTCCATCTCGGGGGTCTCTGATACTGACGTGCCTTGTTCCACTCCTGTTTTGTATTGAATCTTTAAAAAGGAGACACACAGAGAGTCACGTATGGTGGCAACACACTCAAAGGGAGGTTAAGAAGGGAGGTAACAAAGGCCTTAGGAAAGTAGTTACAATCCAAAAGGTCCGGGGAAATGCAGATGTATTTAGGAAGATATGAAGAAGTGGGCTTTATGTTTGGTGTGGAAAAATGAATTCAAGATGAAGTTGATAAAAATGTGGGATTTGTGAAACTTAGTTAGGACGGAGGAGGGGAAACCAGGAGGAAACAATGAGGAGGGTACAGTTGTCTAGCCTTTTAGACTACAAGGAGATAACACCAAGGGGGTCGCTGAAGTAACACAGACACAGAGTAAGACAGAGACGAACAAACACAACACTTCTGACATCTAAGAGAGCGTAGGGAGAGTTGTTATGGCATGGTGTTTGAGGGAGATAAAGGCATAGGCGGATTTTGCGGGGGGGGGGGGCAGGGGGGACATTGCCCCCCCTAGTGGCTGAAATATGTTACAGCATTACTACGTCGAAAACTGTTCCAATACAAATATTTCGTATATCAATATTTTAATAAGGTAGGACACTGGTTAATAATATTGTAGCGTGTTCAAGTAACCAAGGGATGTAGTAGTTATCGAATAAGTATAAGATGTGCACAGTTATGTAATGCACTGTTGTTAGGGGGGAGAGACCACCCCTTCCATATGAGTGTGTGTGTACGGCGGCCATGAGGCGTGCATGACGGGACGAGATGTGTTCGTGTGTGGAAAAGTCATACTCAGTGCGGTCAGCGCTGGTTTTACTGCTACTGTATCCGTAGCACCCCACCACGCAATAGTTGGAACTGTGTACTGACGTTAGTAAAAAAGGTTTGCCCCCCCCCCCAAGCGCAAATGTCAAACTCCGCCTATGGATAAAGGGTGAGGAAGAGGGGGAAGCAGGGTCACTCTGAGGAGTACCGTGCTAATGTTGTGCTGATTGCGTTTAACTCTCTCCATCTCGGGGGTCTCTGATACTGACGTGCCTTGTTCCACTCCTGTTTTGTATTGAATCTTTGAAAGGAGACAGAGAAAGAGTCACATGTGGTGGCAACACACTCAAAGGGAGGTTAGGTTGGACTTGAAGGAGGAGGAGGAAATGCCACAAAATCAGGAATTCAAATACAAAAATCCAGGGAAATGAAGATTTGTTTAGGAAGAAAAGGGGAAGGGGGCATTGTGTTTTTGAGGAAATATGAATTCAAGATACATAAAGTCAGTAAGTGGAGGGATTTATGGAATCTAGTTAGGATGGAGGAGGGGAGACTAGGATTACAAACCGTGTACGGTAACGTTTTCTAGACTTTTAGACTGTTCTATGAGAGGTCAGGGGGGGTTTTGAGGAATGATTTTAAGGGGATAAGATAAGCGTCGTTGAAGTCCTTCTCCTATATACCAAGCTGATATTCTTCTGGGTTTCTCGGACCCTCTTCACCTCGGGCAGATCAGGAATGGACGTGCCTTGACCCAAAGAGTCCTTGTACTGAATCTGCCCATTGCAAAAGTGACACAGAGTAAGACAGAGACAAACAAAAGCACAGCACGGTAGACAGAACACTGACGAAAATGTTTTAGTGGTAGTTGGGTTGGTTGGTAATAAGGGGGATTGTGAAATATATAAGTTCTGCTTTCAAAATGGATGGTACTTCATTTAGTTTATTACTTGCAATGAATTATCGTGAGTAAGTAAATCCTACAGAGCCCTCAAAGTCCCGACTCAAATGTGTCATGATGAATAACCATAAATATAGAACCATATTCTATAGAAATAGGGTCCTAGCACAAACGATGAACGACCCCAAAAGCAAACCAATGGACACAAAGTACTGTACTTGGACAGGTGTGTAAAAAGACAAGTATCTTCATCAATGTGTTTTTACAAAATGAATAACTCGCAATAAACCTGCATGACTTTTTGGGTGAAATGTGTCATATTTAGCATATTAATGATCACGTTACGGCAAAAATACGTGTTTCTTGAGGTCCACAGTGACGTAGTAATAATCTAGATCTTAACTAGATCATCCTTGAATCGAATTGGACGTTTGTTTACGGAAAAATACAATTCAAATATAATATTTATAGTGCCTTCGTCTACAGTTACCACCGGTGCAGAGGCAAAACTAAATACTTGTGAACTTGGGGGGCTCGTTAAAATCCCGTAATTAGTAAGAAAATGTAATTAACGGTAAATGGCTAATTGAAGAGATTACATGTCGGGATATGTTATATTCCTGGTTATGACTTAAGGAGGGAGTATGGAGGGAGGCTGGAGGGAGTAGGGTCACTCTGAGGAGTACCGTGCTAATGTTGCGCTGGTTGCGTTTAACCCTCTCCATCTCGGGGGTCTCGGATAAAGATGTTCCTCCTCCCAAATCCTCTTTGTACTGAATCTTTACACAGATGAGGAATGAAAGTAGCAACCGGAAGTTAGCCTGATTTCAACTCTTGGTTAGGGAGGAAAAGTGGGTTTGAATTCAAAGCTAAACCTGATTTATCGACACACACAGCAACAAAACAAACAAACACATCAACATTTAAAGGACACAACAAACAGAGTATTTCACAACACACAAGCTCTGCTCTAACAAATGTCACACTATGATTTATAAGTTAGTTGCTTGAATTAAAATGCAGAGTTTTCCACAAGGTTACAAAAAAAAAAATCAGTTTGGTCCAAAGATATTTGGGCTGCATATCAGGGTTTGTTAAAAAAATATTAAGGGAACAAATCTTTTTTTTAAAAGTGTTATTAGAAAACATTAAGAAAGAAATCTGATGGAGTAGATACCAAGCTGTAATTCTTTGTATTCTCTTTAGCACGGAGCATTTCAGGAGTGTCCTTTATAGTAGACACTTTGCCCTTTATGTTTCTATGTTCAATCTGGTACTGATGCTACAGAGAGAAAAACAAAAGTGCAGTTAACATGTTTTACAATCGGTCCAAATAAAAAAGAACAAAACAGAAAACCAGAAGAGAAACAACGCGTCAATAAGAAGGAAAACAATCTACCTTAGCTTCTACACTGAGTACTAGACAGTCTTTAAATACAAACACTGACTTTACAACTTTTCAGAACAGAATACAAACGTATAAAGTATTGGCAATAATACTTTAAAGCAGAAATGTGTCAGAACCTCTGACTTCATCATACAGCGGTCAGATACTCGCTGCGGCCCGAATAGAAACAGGCTTATTAAATCATACTTATATATGTTCTACTCACAGTGCTGAAGTTCTTCTGGTTCTCACGGACTCTCTGCATCTCTGGAGTGTCGAACACCGGCACATATTGAGACATGCTCTTCGAAGCCTCCTCTTTGTACTTTTTCTGTTGGGGAAAAAACAAAAAGCCAAATTGAATTGTTTAGTTAATCAAGCAAAAACAATCAATCAATTAAAAAAATAATTAAAGGGAGAACTTATTTGAATAGCTTAGTTAGAATTGGGTCTAAGAGACATATTAATGGTTTAGAAGAATACATGGTTGTAGATAGCTGTTGGAGGTCTGAGAAAAGCAGAGTTAATAACTATCTGGTGTTGTATCAGATTTTAAATTCTGGTAGTGGAAGTACCGAAGAGCATGAGGTGGTTCATTGGAACGCCATGTCCTTAAAAGTGGTCTCGACTTTTGAAAACACACATTCCTGTTCTCACCTTTTGCCTGAAACGATCCATTTGTAGTGCCATTCTCTATAAGCCCCCCTACCAAAAATGCCATGTCTTTTCTAAATATCTAGCAAAAAATATATATACAGTATATATTATTAACCTGCATGTGACACCAGAGAGGAAGCTAGTTGGCCGTCTATTAAAACTGACTTCTTATTTCAGTTTGTGTTGTCAGATATGAAAATGTTCGTGCACAAACAATGAAAAGGGGAGTTTTTTTATGATGATCACTTTAAATTGGGGATTTAATGTACCTGGCTGATGATGCTCTTCATCTGCTGAGCATGGATGATCTCCGGGGTGTCGATGACACTCGTGAAGCTCGCCCTGTCCATCTCAGCGGTGTGCTTGTACTTATTCTGATGGACAGAAAACATCAGTCAACACCAGAGATGGCAAAAGTACACACATCCTTTACTCAAGTGAAAGTACAGATACTCATGTTTAGTAGAAGTACTGACTAAACTTCTTTACTCATTAAAAGTAAAGAATTATGGGCTTTGAAATGTACTAAAAAAAAAAAAAGTACCCATAACTAGCAGCTGTTTTAAAGAGTACCTGACCTCCCTTTATATTAATAGAACAATAATGTCATTGTTAGCTAATGAATGTTTCCATGGTGACCAACGGCAACATGACAACGTTTTCATTGGTCCCTCTTCTTTAGAGAAGACCAGGAAATGATGGATACACGGATCGTGTTCAAATCAATAGGCACGCAATGAATCTAAATAATAATGATCACGAGACCAAACACACATTCAGACTAAAGGAACCAGCCTGTTTGGAAAATGTGAGAAGTAGAAAGTACAGGTATTTGTGTTCAACATGTGAGAAGTAGAAAGTACAGGTATTTGGGTTCAACATGTAAGAAGTAGAAAGTACAGGTATTTGTGATAGAAATGTAAGAAGTCAAAGTAAAAAGTGGTCAGAAAAATAAGTAGTGGAGTAAAGTACTGATACCAGAACAATGTACTTAAGTACAGTAACAAAGTATTTGTACTCCACTACTTCCCACCTCTGGTCAACACAGACATACAAACACCAGATGTGCTCTCTGAAACGTTTCCCAAATATTCAGCCTGATTCCCACCTGACTGAGGATGTCAGTAGCGTTCCTCGCCCTCATGAAGTCCGGAGTGTCTGTTGCCAAAGCCATCATCCCCCTGCCCTTAATATCAGTTTCCAGCGACTTCTTGTACTCTCTCTGTAAATATAACAGGTAGCAAAGTGTTACATAAAAGCTCTGTGTTTGCAAAAAGCAGATATGAAAGTGTTACTCATTCACACTCAGTGGGGCTGCAAAACCAAAAGTCTAGGGGAATGGTGAATAAAGAAGAGTTAGAGGAAATTAGGGTTTTAAAAAAAGGTCAATTGGACAGCAGATTGGGTGTCCCACTCAAAACTGGAGGAAAAAGGACAGTGTGTTAAAGCAGGATTAGGCATTTTAAATAAACTCATGTTTTCTCTTTATATTATTTGATTGTTCAGTGGTTTTTCCACCGTGCACAAAAAAATAACCAGAAAAGCTAGGGCGGTCCCGAATACCATTTTTCGGGCTCCGGATACTCGATAGTAATCAGCAGCGAATATTCGGTAGCATATTCCCATGCTATTTTGTATAGACATGCTTTTATTTTGAAGGAGAGGTAGCGCTGTTGATAGGAAGTTGTTGTTGCTATGGAAACAACGTGACGGAGATTAACGGATAAAAAGTCATATATACATATAAAGACAGAAAAAGTAAACGATAAAGTTTATGGTTAAGTGTTAGCACCCCCCGAAGAGGCACAAGCTCTTACGTTGATATTGGAGAATTCAATAAATTCAATTTGGCAGCTGCAGTACAGCGCGGCTGCCAAAAAAAACGAAAAAAAACAAACAAAAACGAATATCCGAATAATGAAATTGAAACCCGAATAGTAGGCTACTCCAACGAACGAATATTCGGATATTCGGGTACAGCCCTAAAAAGCACAGAGAGCATATCTCAACAAATAATGAACTTCAGTTGAAGAAAGGTTTTGATGCAATCTTGATCAAAGCATTTTATTACTAGGCCTATATTTTATAATAGATTAAGCATTTTTCTGGCTCCCTCTGTATTGCAGGTGCTTGTCTATGTCTATGTGCTGTGAATTGAGAAAAATTACTTTCATAAAACACAAACTATGCTTTGAATCGATTTAACTTTTGAAATATTTACGCACAAAAGAAAACACATGAGTATAAGAGAACATCGTGGGAACATCAAACAGGGTGAAGGTGAATTTCAAGAAGAGAACATTTTACGGAAAGAAAAGAAAAGGAGAGTGCTGGGAAAGTTAGTGAAGTCATGAAGCGAAGGGGTCAAACCCAGCAGTCGCCCTTTTTAGTGTGAGGGTGAAGCTTAGTTAAGGGGAAAGGGTTCAGCAGGTGGATTGTGGGAAGGCACTCGTTGAGAGACTGTCTCCATCTCCTCTCAGTCGGTCGTACCTCACTTAGGATATGAGTGGCATTCCTTGCTCTCAAAAGCTCCGGAGTTTCCTCCAGTAAAGTTAGCCCTTTACCCTTCACTCCCTCTTCTAGATCCCTCCTGTACTCTTTCTACAGGACGGAAGAAGAACAGAGACAATGCGAGAAGGGCAAACAGGCAGGCCAGGCCGAAGCATACAGACAGACAGAACAGAGCTCAAAGTCACCAAACTTCCCGATAGAAACAAAGCTTAAACTGCAAGAGATTAGGTCTAATTTATCATTCTTAAAACACTGAATATTGTATTGGAGATATTGGTGACTTTGGCAAGAAACCTGATCAAAGACAATGTGAACCACATTTTGTCGTACAGACGATGAAACAAAAACAGCAACAGCATTTCACTTTCATTGAATGATGTGATGCATGCATAACATTAAGCTGTTAGTCGTCTTCTGATTGGGGAATTAGGATAACAAGATGCAGATGGACACACATGTAACACCAACAATACTAAACTATGCTATGGATGGAGATCAAAGAAATTGATGAATTAAACGGACCCATTTGTGTATTTAGTGTCTCTACATGTCTCCATGCTTTAATGTTCTCATACTGCCTGTGCTGCAGCCCCTCTTTTCACCCTCTGTCTGAAACCAGAGCCCAGTCTGCTCTGATTGGTTAGCTGGCTGGCTCTGTTGTGATTGGTCAACTACTTAGACTTGTCCCGCCCCTTAGCCTATCACGTACAATGTGTTGGAGAGCTAGCCAATAGAAGGAATGTCACTATCTTACGAAACAAAAAAACTGAATTTTCCTGAATACAAGTTGGAGTCAAAAACAAAAGGATTTTAGCCTTTGCAGACCATTTACATGCACCAACATCTATACAACACACTACAGGAAATGGAAACTCCTAAAAAAAGCCTAATAGGCCCTCTTTAAAGCTGTGCAGTGAATCATGCAAACAAACTAAAACCTAACAGCGGGGATGAACCTGCAAGAAGTGAAGAAAAAAGGAAGCACTCGTAGGATTAAATAGTAGAAAGTGTTGGAAATGAAGAGGGGCTGTGGTTGTGATACAGTCTTAGTATGATTATAAAGAATGGGTGAGCTTGTCAGGAACAAGTCGTCCTTTAGTTACCTCGCTCATTATTTGTGTGGCGTGCCTGACATGTGTCATGGCAGGAGTCACCTCGAGCGATGAGAGGTTTCTGCCCCTCATGTTCTCCTCAAAGTCCTTCTTATAGTCTTTCTATTGGCAGCAAAGACAAGACAAGGGACAGACAGAGCTTACAACATGCAGCAGTGCAGGTTCACAATGCAGAAGTTACCTCTCTCAGCTCAGCAACGCCGTCCATACGATGATACCAAATCCCGTATTTGAAGTCTTTAGTGCTTGTGTACGAGTGCATTTGAAGCAGATCTAAATCCATAGGTGGGCGCTTAACCTACTAGTTTATCGATCTATTATAAATAAATAATAAATATATATATTATAAGCATATCTGCCCATCTATAGGTATCTAAGTTCATCTGGAATTCATGGATCTGAACATAGTTGCACACATATATTTGCATTTCATATATTTAGCATCCCACCAGGGCTGCAGACTAAGAAATTAAACCGCTATTCTCTAATATGTGTACCCAGTGTCGAGCCACCATAGTGATTTAGTTGTAACAACACAAACATTCGGACTACCGGGACCTAAAGGGGATTTTTTATCATTTTGTATGTGTTCTGGCCTCATTTACAAGCAAAGAACATGTCTCAATCACAGTGGCGAGCCGTGACTTTTATACCTAGGCCCTCTGACCCCCACTCCTTCCCTCGAGTTATTACGTCACAGCGTATACTTCAGCGGAATATCAAAACAACGGCCCGGGGTGCAACACGCATCAATGGCAGCGACCCTCTACCACACAAAACAACACCTGTAAATAACCTTATTTGTGTTCTTTGAAAGGAAAAAGGATATTGCATTGTGTTTGTTACTTTCGTTGCAGTTGTATGTCTTAAGTGTAATTTGGCATGCTTTTATTTTGAAGGCGAGTTAACGCTGTTGACAGGAAGTTGTTGTTGCTATGGAAACAAGAAAAGTTTCACAGCGGGTGGAACTTGTCATAAAGTCCGCGATAATAACACCCACCCATTTAGAGGGAAGATATGATTGTTCAACTGTACTGTCATTTGACATTACTCTCTCGTTCAGTTACTATAGCTGGGCCCTCTGTGAGTTCATAGCTGGACGTCCAACAGCTCCTGTCTTCACAGTAACTCGCAGAGACGAGCTTCTTTCATTTAACCCTTCACATTCCAACAGAAACTGAATAGGCAGATTCGAAGGATTTATTTCTTTAGAAATATTATTAATATTATATTATTAATTATCAAGTTATTTTGGTAAAACTAATGAAAAATATTTTAAAAAAAGTATATAAAAAAAATATATAAAAAAATATATATTATTTTTTGTAATGTTTTTAAATATTATTTTGTAGAATATCTTAGGACCTCACAGAGGGCCTAGAGGGCCCTGACGGCTCGCCACTGCTCAATCATTGAAAAATGTACGTTTAACCTCACCTCCAACTGTTTATTTTACACCTAAATTATCTTTCAATATACGCAATGTACATGTTCTCTTAATGTATATCCATGGCTTACAAATGAACAATAATAAAGCCTATTTCTGAGTGCCAAAAACTGGAAGGACCCCCACGTGACGCCGGGTCTGAGTGTAGGAGGCGTTTAATGTCAGGAAAGCAGCTCTAATGTTTGAACTAATTAAATGATCAGTAGGAATCCTTAAAAACAAAGACAAACCTATACTTTACCTTTGCCACTGCTGCATCCTGGGAGTAACTATAAGCACTCTCAACTTATATACACAGTATTAGAAGACAACAATACACAAGCCTGCATTGCATACATTTAAAAACATTTACACTGCCTTCTCCCTGTTTATTTAAGGTATAAGAAATGGCGAGGGACTAAATGTATCGTGTCTAAAATCAACATTGTCCCGAATATCCACTGAAACAACATCTTGATTAAATAAACGGGCAATGAAAGGCACTGTAAATGTTTTTCCAAACGCCTCGTCTAACTTAAAACATTAGCGGGACATTCAACAAGCTGTAGCGTATCATCATTTAAAAGAGTCATCACGATACAAGTTAATATATACAGTAGAGCAGCAGGCATTCAGGAGTCTCCAGACTGAGAGAGAAGCCTGTCAAAGGAAGTGTGTTTATATCCATTTGAACCACAGAAGAGACAGATTGTTTACCTGGCTCTGCATTTGCTGAGCCTCCTTATTCGTCACATATGTCGGCGTCTCAAAGTCCAGCATGGCCTTTCCCTTCTCCTTCTCATACTTCTCCTTGTACTTCACCTGGACAGCAGCACATGTAACGGAGACACATAGTATAAGTTAGGGGTTGCATTCATTTCAGTGTGCTACAAATACCGCCTTACCTGAAAGCGTGAAATACATTTAAATAGATAAATATATCAAAAAAGTAATACAAGTTTAACGATGTGAAGAAATATCGCATTTTTTCTATGATTTTAGAATTGCATCTTACTGAAAAGGCATTATTTGGGAACTTGTGGCTACCAGGATTGAAGACTAACACATTATGAAGTCTTAAACATGACACCATAAAATGCAAAATGGGTAAACAGTAACAGTAAACATACATTAACTTAATGATACAGCTTGCAAACCACTAGTATTGTCCTTTAAAGAATGAAAACACGTTTTAAAAAATGATCAAATCAGTCTGTAATCTTCACCTTTAGTCGTTTAAATGATAAGAAATCTTGTTTGAGTTGCAGGACTTTGAGTTGTGTCCCATTTCAAATGCCATTCTTATTAATGTATTGTATGTGTAAGGGAACATATGCATAACACTCAAATGTTACCATGTATTATATCAGTATACATTTTTGCGTGTTGCCAAGTTAGCAACTTCAATTATTAACACATTAGTGCAAAAACCCTCTTCTGTGTGTGCAGGAATTGAAGCTTGAACAGTTTGAACCCACAGCAGTGTTTTTTATTTTGGGAGGGAGGGGTGTTTTGTTGCCCCCCCTAAAGTCAGTTTCACTTACGTTGCTCTGGAGCTCAGTGGCCTCCTTGTGATGAAGCGATTCTGGTGAGTCAGCAATCATATGGTAGTGACCCTTACTCTCCTCAAATTTCTTCTTGTAGCAGTACTAAGAGGGGGGGGGGGGGGGGGGGATTCTCAATCAAGTGAAACAGCTCAGTACAGGAAGTGGGGAAAAAAATCGTTTTGTCTGCCGTTTACTCCCATTCATTACATCGTTACAATAAAGTCAGACAGACTAGCAGCATTACAACTTCAAAAAAGAGCAATGTCAAAATACATGACATGCTGAGAAAACAACGAGGGAGACTGAGGATGGAAGTTAGGGCTGCACGATGTGAAAAATAACGACTTTTGCAATTTAATTCCCAATATCAAAGAGACTGGTCATTTTTACGTCATTATTATCCGTAAAAAATCTAATAAATGGTGTGATTTTAACATAATTTGTACGAAACAATTTTTTTTTTAAAAGTCTGTCGAATACACTTTGTGACATATCACAATACTAAATCGGAAATTGTATTTTTACATATTTTTACAATAACTTAACTTCCTGCGATTGGGATTTTCCACTAGGCCATATAGAATGTCTGTTAATTGTGCAGCCCTAAAAGGTAGTTAACAATATTATGAATGGTCAATAATCAATGGAGGAAGAGGGGGGATTGTGTTAAGTGATCATTAAGGAGAGTTTTGTACAAACTTCAGGAGGAAAAACACGAAATGGGAGGAGTAAAGGAGTTTAGATTAAAAGGAAAGGGATAGTATGGGAGGTTCAAAAGGTAAAAAGGGTGAGAAGGGTCACTACCAGATGAGGTCAGAGGTCAGAGGATAGTGGATGTTTAGGAGATGGAGTTAAGTTCATGAGATGCATGTAGACGGTTAATGTGCCGTGAGGTGATGGAAACACTGAGTTCATGTTTCAGTGCAGAGGAAACCAGAGATGGCAAAAGTACACACATAATTTACTCAAGTAGAAGTACACACACTGGTGTTTAAAAATACTCTGGTGAAATTAGAAGTACTGACTAAACTTCTTTCCTCAAGTCAAAGTAAAGAGGCTTTGAAATGTACTTCAGTAAAAAGTACCCATAACTAGCAGCTGTTTTAAAGAGTACCTGACCTCCCTTTATATTAATAGAACAATAATGTCATTGTTAGCTAATGAATGTTTCCATGGTGACCAACGGCAACACGACAACGTTTTCATTGGTCCCTCTTCTTTAGAGAAGACCAGGAAATGATGGATACACGGATCGTGTTCAAATCAATAGGCACGCAATGACTCTAAATAATAATGATCACGCCACCAAACACACATTCAGACTAAAGGAACCAGCCTGTTTGGAAAATGAGAGAAGTAGAAAGTACAGGTATTTGTGTTCAACATGTGAGAAGTAGAAAGTTCAGGTATTTGAGTTCAAAGTGTAAGAAGTAGAAAGTACAGGTATTTGGGTTCAACATGTAAGAAGTAGAAAGTACAGGTATTTGGGTTCAACATGTAAGAAGTAGAAAGTACAGGTATTTGTGTTCAACATGTGAGAAGTCAAAGTAAAAAGTTGTCAGAAAAATAAGTAGTGGAGTAAAGTACTGATACCAGAAACATGTACTTAAGTACAGTAACGAAGTATTTGTACTCCACTACTTCCCACCTCTGGAGGAAACACTGAACTGAACTCATGCAGATGCTTCCTGGGTTTTGGGGTTTTGGGGGTGGGGGGTGGGGGGTGGGGTGAGAGGGTTAGAGGAGGGTGGGTCTTACAGAGCTGGACAGCTTGCTGGTGCTCAGGTTGTGCTGCATGGACAGAGACTCCGCCATGTCGGTCACAGGCTTGTGGAGCTTCTTCAAGTCTGTCTTGTACTTTACCTGCAGACAGAGTTAGCAGACATTATAATAACATTAACTCAATATGGGGTTTCTTTGTATTTGATATAGGGTAATGTCTTCAGATTATGGAAGACAGTGAGTCAATACTTGCTACGTGATAAAGGATTTTGTTTTATAAAATGTAGTAATACAATAAATAAATTACGAGTTTCCAGTTTTCTACTAGTGGTAGTAAAAGTTAATGAAAGATCTAAAGAATTACGGAGAAATAAACTGATATTCTCTGAGAAAAAAATTGTATTTAATTTTTCTGTCTTACATTTTTGCATTTTTTCAGGTAAATGTATAATTTAAATGTCAGAGATTATCTGAGTTTTTTTTCCTGTTAATTTACAAAAACGCCCTAAATCTGAACAATTCTGAATTAATTATTTTGTAATACTGAAAAAAAACATTGACATTGTTAATAATTGTAGTAACATTTTACAGGAAAAAAACGTTGATTACAATATTAAGGTTATACATTTACAAAATAAATCTCATACATTTAGGAGAAATACACTTGAATATTCTCTGAGACTTCAAATTCAAGTCAACCTTTTTCACTATTCTAACCTGTCTTGGTGCGATTGACACAATAAGGGCCGTGGCCGTTTCTCAATCTCGAGGAAACTGGCTTCCAAGCCAATATTTCAAGGATGCTACGTCATCGAGTGCCCCCGAAGGACTGTTCCAATCTCCAGCATACTTGGAATTCCACCGAGGCCGCGTCCTTGGTTTGGTGGTAATTTCGAGGCTGCACATGGGTAGACTTCGCGTCCTTCAAATCCCCACAATGCTTTGCGCACGGACCAATTTCAAAAACTCTGACGCAGCACACATTTAAATGTAAGTATGTAGTGGCCTAGAACATGTGTTGGTAAATATGTTACTTTGTTGCATTTGTTATCACCAAAAATGTGTTCCGTGAAATTAAAGCAAGTTCCTAATTAGATAGACATCGTGAAGTATTTATTTTCGGTACAGTTTATGTTGAAACCGTTAGAGAGAGTGGCACACTTGTTAGCCTGTTCCATTCTTCTTTGTTTTCCGAAGCCGTGGCTTGGAAGTATACTTGCTTCGTTTCTGAAGGAAGTGACTTGGAAGTATGTGACTACCAAGCCAGCATCCTTGAGATTGAGAAACGGCCCGTGTGTCTTGTAAACAAATGAAACCACAGATTGATGGACTCACCTCACTAGCCAGCACGGTGGCATCCTTCAGCGTCTGGTAAATCTTACTGTTCTGCAGGTCATACTGCGGTTTCCTTCCCTTCATCTCCTTGTCAAACTTCTCCTTGTATTTCAACTATTAGAGGCGGATAGATGTTTAAAGTCAGCGTAGGAGGTGACAGATTTAAAAACACAAAACCAGCGGAAGATTGACAGACTCCATCCCACTGAAAACATTTGAAAAGTCAACAACAAGTGTATAAAAAGGGATTCAGCTTCCTTTCTTTTTAAAGGGTTTGCTTTTCACTCGAATTGTATCCCTTGTTATACACGGGGAAAAAACGACACAGTGTTTCCTATAAACATGTGTTTCTCATGCATGGAGACATTTCTCCTTTTGTATTCAGAAATGCTTGTCTCTATGGGTGTGTTCACATCCGCAGTTTGGTTTCAGAGAGAAGAGATCATCCTACTTAGTATTTGTTTCATACGACAGAAAGCAAACACATGAGGGGTTCTTCTGATTAAAACCAAACAGGTCGTCTGTGGAGACATCCAGAGACTTTGTTTCTAGAGTCTGAGCTGACAGTTCACACTAGAAAGTATCTCAAATGAGTCTCAAGGGACAATTTGTAAACTTCTAGTCTCTAATCGGACCACCTGAGATGCATTTCAGTGTGAAGAAAGCCAAATTCAGCTTTGGATAAGAATAAATAGTGTTTCAGAGGACGCCTGAATTGTTCTCCGGATAGACGGTGACACAAATCAGTATCCTTAGAACAAAGTCTTGGATAAAACATGTGGAAATCCAGCAGAAAACATAATTAAATGAACACTTTTGTAAACTTGAACCCACGTTTAATACATTTCAAACTGCCCTCTTGGTTCCAGATCAAAACGTAGGATATCGTGCATGGTGTCTACTGGATTAACACATATTTCGTGGACTAATTTAGATGCAAGTTATCTTAAAATGTGGAACAAAGATACAGTAGGTGTACAGTATTTCTACCAGTGCAACAAATGCAGTGATGACACACTTCACAGCTTATGGGGGAAACAAAAGTGCAGAGGGTGCAGAGAAAGCCAAAAAACAACGAGGTGAATATGAAGTGAACAGAGAGGGGACAGACAAGAGAGAAGCAGCCCGTCAGGTTCTGGGCATGAACCTCCTTACATCACTAGTCACGGCACTCATTTTCTTAATGTGGCGCATCTGGGGGGTATCATAGGAAGCTGCTCCATGGGAGGAGGGCTTGGCCTCCACCTACAAGGCGCAGTGAGATGGAGGGATGAGAAACACACAGAGCAGGACGGCATGGAAGAGGAAAGAGATGGGGAACAGTGTAGAAGTGAAGAAGGATGGAGGGAGAGGACAGGTTTAAAGATGGAGGACATGTACAATGAGATGAGCAGTGACACATGTACTCTCATGGAGTCACAGATTAACACATATATGAATACTGCAGGGCGGCAGGGGAAGCGCTGGATGAGCTCATCGTTAAGTTCACAAAGCATATGGAGGCTAACATGACACCCAGACGGAAGATGTCTGCTCGGGTTAAAGGGCTTTCCTTCTGTGATGCAAACGATGGTATTAACGCTTTAATAAATCCTAATGTATGAGTTTAATAATAATGAAATGTAACTTTTAACAAAGTGGGATCCTGGCAGATGACAGATGTTCTGATGCTGTGATGATGCTATGTGTGTTCAAGTGAGACTACAGGAGGAGATGGAGGAAGGTAAACAAGTTGCCTTATATGGCTCCCTGTGGAGAGGGTCGTATAATGAATTTAAAATGTGACCTGTTTCTTTGATGCTTTGATGTATCCCTAGAAGAGTCTCTCAGGAGGAGAACGTCCTATTACAACAGCCGCTCTAACAACATTTTTTATAATTAAATAACCAGGATATATGAAGGGAAATAGTGGGAATGCAGCGTCCCAGGGTTTCATTGTACAGATGGTTGTGTTGGTGTACCTGGCTGGTCAGCTTGGACACCTCAGTGGCCAGAGCGATGTCTGGGCGGTGCGCCAGAGACCCTCCACGGCTGGCCGCCTCACGGGCCTTATCACGGTAACCAACCTGGTGACAACAGGACCAAGCATCAGGAATCAGTTGACAAGTAGAGGAGCTACAGCGGGGGTCTTTACTGTCGATTGCTGACATTAATCCGGTCAGGTTTTTAGAGTTATTCAGCAGAATGACAGAAACACGACTCATACAACGTCCATAACACTTGGTGAGAGGGTGTAGCATGAGCCAAGGAACACCTTCGTATTCACTTATGAAAAAGGCCTGTTGTATTTGCTCTTATAGGGATTTGAGTTATAAATCTGGCTTCATACAGTAGATGGTGGGCTTATACTTAGGTATTGTGATGTTGATATACAGATATAGGCGATTAATGTGAAGACGTATCACAATAGGAATACATAATGTAATAATATTATTCCTTTACTGTTCCCCCTCTGTCTCCTTCCACACTCAAATGAAAGTTATTCATTTGTCAAAAGAGATAAAACACAACAATATATCTTTCTTAAAATATTTTTGCCATTATAATCGTAAAGTGAAAATCTGAGTTTGTATTTACTAAAGTTTAGGGAATATATTAGGATTTAATTCTTCATGGTTAACCGTGGAAGAGAATATCCACCTTGTGCAGAATGAGATTCAGCTTATTTCTATGTGCAGCTTTAAAGGTCCCCTATCATACTGTTTGTCATCAATATATTATAGGTCTCAGATATATACAGAACCTGTCTCTGATTGGCTGAAACACCAAACAGATCATTGCAGCGTTACCCATAATCCCCTCTGTTTCAGCCCTGTTTCCAAAGTGCTGATTCTCTGTCTGTTACTTTAGATGAAAATAAGGAGCCCCTCCCCATGCCCCTCTGAGAGAGATTTGGTTACGAAGAACTCAAAGGTGCTCTAGGAGGAGATTCAGGTGATAAGGTGGGCGGGGGGGGTTACCTTTGTTGCTGATTGGCTAATGGTTACACAAGACAAAACATCGTTATGACATCATAAAGTGGCCGAAATCTGATCAGCTCATTTTCAGACAGGTTTTTATAGAAATGGATCAAAAAGAGAGAGAATCTTTGTTCCTGAAACTTTCAGAGTCTCTTTAC
Source organism: Notothenia rossii (assembly GCF_949606895.1). Classification (NCBI taxonomy): domain Eukaryota; kingdom Metazoa; phylum Chordata; class Actinopteri; order Perciformes; family Nototheniidae; genus Notothenia; species Notothenia rossii. The sequence goes on from NC_136904.1 coordinate 90,582,815, forward strand.
ACAGAGGGGGGGGGGGGGGGGGGGGACGACATGTTGATGTAGAAAAGACATGAAGAAGAGGATTTTGCACAATAGGAGACCTTTAAGTATTTAACCTACAGTACATGTTCATTAAATTGCTGCTTACTTCACTGATCAGCTTGGCAGCCTGGGTCGCCTTCCTGATGTCGGGACGGTCGGCCACACTGGTGTAGTGCAGGTTGGCTTTGGCATCCTTCTTGTATTGAATCTGAAGGGTTGGGAAGGCAGAAAATCAGACACAATATAATTATGCACCAGAACATGTGAAAGGATTGAAACATGAAGATTCATCCCACTGGCCATAAGACTGTTAAACACCCAAACTTTTGAAAGAACATCCATAACATTCATCTGCTTGCAACTCATATATATCAATATTCCAATGACTTGTATTTAGACTATTCTGCACTATTCTATTCCTATTCTATTTGTATTTACTTCACTAATGTATCGTGTTGCACTGTTGGAGGAGCCTGTGACCTCAGATTTTAATTGATATATCTACACTGTAGCTAAGTAAGTAAGTAAGTACAATGTATTTATAAAGCGGTTTTCACACTCATAGTCACAAAGTGCTGGAGAAAGCATTCAAACATCACACGAATGAAGAAGTGCTAAAAACACACTAATGTACACATGATTAATAATAAAAGCCTTGAATCTTGAAATGCTGTCCATAAAATGTTATTTAGCATTTTTAGGGATTACTATTTTCAGGTATGAGCGTTTTCAGTCTGTGGCTATAAGTATGGTTTTATTGTCTCATGTTTTTACATTAGTTTTTTTGTCCTATCAGTTTTTTGGATTACTCACGTTGCTCTGGCTCTTGGCGACTCCTATGGCGTGCTGAACTTCAGGTGGAACGACCATGTTGTTGTAAACAGACTTACCCTTATCCTTCTCAAACTTTGCTTTGTACAGTTTCTGCAAGGAAGGAAAGGAATGTCAAAATACTCCAGGTAGATGGATGGTAGGTAGGTAGGTAGGTAGGTAGGTAGGTAGGTAGGTAGGTAGGTAGGTTGATAGGTAGGTAGGTAGGTAGATAGGTTGATAGGTAGCTAGGTAGGTAGGTAGGTAGGTAGGTAGGTAGGTAGGTAGGTAGGTAGGTAGGTAGGTAGGTAGGTAGCTAGGTAGGTAGGTAGGTAGATAGGTAGGTTGATAGGTAGGTAGGTAGGTAGGTTGATAAGTAGCTAGCTAGGTAGGTAGGTAGGTAGGTAGGTAGGTAGGTAGGTAGGTAAGTAGGTAGCTAGGTAGGTAGGTAGGTTGATAGGTAGGTAGGTAGGTAGGTAGGTAGGTAGATAGGTTGATAGGTAGCTAGGTAGGTAGGTAGGTAGGTAGGTAGGTAGGTAGGTAGGCAGATAGGTTGATAGGTAGGTAGGTAGGTAGGTAGGTAGCTAGGTAGGTAGGTAGGTAGGTAGGTACTTTATTGATCCTAATTTGGGAAATGTTTGCGTTGCAGCAGCATGAAAAACACAAGGCAGTGTACATAAGAGAAATTAAGACACAGAAATAAACAGTCCAAAATATTTCAGAAATATAAATAAAATAGCATTAAAAAGTTAAAAAAATATATATATATACTGTATATATGTGGAAAATATAAATAATAAATGAATGTGAGGAAGTTGTACCCCGCTGATAAGCTTGTTGATCTCCTTGCTGTGGACGGTGTCACGGGTCTCAGACAGCGTGGTGAACGAGCCGGACTGCATCTCCTTCTTACTGGCCTCCTTGTATTTGCTCTGAGGATGAAAATGAAGAACGTATACGACATGTATAAATAAGGAGGACATATGAGGCTCATTTTCAGGTTCATATTTGTATCTTGTGCCTACACTGTGACATGTGTCCACGCTTTAATGTTCAAAAGGGTCTTTATTTTTCTCATACTTCCTCAACTTTGATTTTTGATTGCAAACCATTGACATGCCCAAAAGCCTACAAACTACAGGGAAGAGAAAACCAGATACAGTGTTAGAGGGCTTCTTCAAAGGGATAGAAACAGCTGTTAGGTCCAATATATCTGTCTCTGTTTCCTACGTTGTTCAAAATACGTTGTTTCTCAGAATAACACTTACCTCTGATGCCAAACTGCGCACAGCCTTGGCATGGAGGATTTGAGGAGTGTCGCTGACGGGCTGGTAGTGGCCCTTTGACTTCTCATACTTCTCTCTGTACTTCAACTGGAGAGCAGCAACAAACACACATTACAACCGGATCAACATTTAAGTCTGAAGATGTATTGTCATTTGCCATCTGGAGTAATTCCATCGAATCAATGGAGATGTAACGATGTGGAAAAACTTACTTCACTGTACATTTCGTTGTTTTTCATCGCCAGGAGGGTCAACTTATCATCCACCACGGGGATCACACAGCCCTTCATCGACTCTTTGTCATACTTGTACTCAACCTGTGGGTGAAACAATGGATGACAGATTCAAAAAATGCTGTTGGATGTTGTTCAAAATAAAGAATGTAACATCTAAAGAAGAGGGAGTTGTTTTTAAGTTAAGGAGAAGGGGTAGACCACATAAGTGTACACATCACCCTACTCCTTTTTGGAAAAGCAATATGTTTTGTATTATTGTAAAAGATGTATATTGAGATTCTGAAATATGTTGACAGTTCATTTAATTTGTTGTTTTTACTGTGTGGCAGCATTTCATTGAATAAAAAGCATTTACTTACGTCACTCTGTTGCAGGGTGTTCTTGGCATTGTTGAGGAAGTCGGGTCTGTCTGTCGTCCAGATCCACTTGTTCTTGGTGGCTTCATACTTCTTCTTGTAGTCGAGCTAAAAACCGAGGAAAAAAACCCCCCCAATATTTATTCAATATTTTTTGACATTTCCAATTTCAATCCATCCTTAAGTCCTGCACTGAAGACACTTACATTGCTGATGTTCTTGTAGGCCTCCTTGGCAGCACGGATCGAATGAGCGTCCGGTGCAATGTTGATCTGGGCCTTGCTCTTCTCATACACTTCTCTGTACTTCAGCTGCAAGAGAAACAAAACACCATATGATTTCAAATGACATGACATGTACCTGTTAGAGGCTTTTATCCAAAGAGACTTACATACTCAATACTGTGGAAAATCCCCACAGGAGCAATTTGGGGTGAAGTGTCTCAGGGACACAATGACATGCTGACTGCAGTGGGGTTTGAACCTGTGACCCCCTGATCCCAACACCAACGCACAACCCACTGCGCCACACACCCTAAATTAAAATGCATTGTTTGTCTATTCTACAGTACTGCAACACTACCTGGTACAAGTGTTTGTCAACAGCTTTCAAATCAAATCTGCTCAAAGATTGTTGGCCGACCTAAATGGCTGTCCAACAACATCATCTGGGACCCAAAGCATGTTCTAACTGTGAATATGAACTGCTACCATCTAATGGGAGACTCATTAAAGTCAGTCTGAAGCATCCTCTGTGCTCCAGTCAGTCCTCTCAGTAGACACAGAGCTGAATCCAGATCAAAGGCTCGCTGAAGGCTCTGTGAGCAGGTTGTCTCTCAGTGATCGTGCCGTTATGTTAAATGTTTGTTGTTTGTTTGTCATGTTTCGTGTCTTGATATGTGTCTGTTGATGTTACACATGGAGCCATACTTGCCAACCTTGAGACCTCAGAAATCGGGAGGATTTCAAAACCACCGCCGGAGCTGTATTAGATGGTAACAGACTGGAATACTTTGCCTGCTTAGATCTCTTGCATCATTGGGTATGTTTAAACATGCATTGTTATCTCACTTTCAACTGGTCTGTACTTGTTATTAACTGATTGATGAAACTGATTTGCTCGACTGTCTCTCAAATTGTAATGATTGTGTGCATTGCTTGAATTTCACTTAACAGACAGTATGTGGTTTGTCTTGTGTGTCATGTTTTGCTTTTTGTCTTTTTGTTTATGTATGTCTGTAAGTTGTTAATATTGTCGGGACCCCCTTGACAACGAGATGGTGCATCTCAAGGGGTTTATCCCAATGAATACAAATTTATATATATATATATATATAGATTAACATTAACATGCTTATTGTAGTTGTAAGTGCACTGCCTTGCGGCCTGTAGCACCGTCCTTGATGGAGCATATGTGTGGGCTGGACCTGTATTTTACAGGAAAGGAGTGAGCAGAGAGTAGTTGTCGATTCTTGTTCTGTTTTCTGTGAATATCTGCCTCACCCTCTCAGACTTTCAGTTGCGCGTGCTACTAAAGAGACGTGTTACCATGGAAACCAAACAATGGTGTAGCTGTATTAAAGCCCGAGTGGAAACAGTCCTGAGTAAATCCCCCGGGAGGAAACCGGAAAGGACAATGAAATCGGGATGGTTGGCAAGTATGCATGGAGCTGCTGTGATGCAAGTAACATTTCAGACTTGATCTGACCATTCAAGTATCATCGTATCGTATATCTTTGGCTTCCGATGTCTCTGCAGAAGATAAAAGTGCAGGGACTCACGTTGCTGGTGATGTCCCTCACTCTCTTCATGTGCTGCCCGTGAGGGGTGTCGTAAGGCAAGGTGTATCCCTTAGCCTTGGTCTTGTTGTACTCCATTTTGTAGATGATCTAAGGGATGAACAGCATCACACAGTCAGGAGCAACTCAGAACACACCAATATTCAAGTTTAGAAATAACAAGAGAATGGAGAAGAGTCCAGAAACTCACGTCATGGATCTTCTTGGTGCGTTTGTGAACCTCGTACTCTGGAGTCTCCAGGACGGAGGTGAACTTGTCCTTGGCACGCTCATACTGCTCCCTGTACTTCCACTGATGAAGGGTTTGAACACAACAAAGTTAGTGACACTGGTAGAAAAGGTGTCGATGTATTAACTTGATTTTATTCGTGTGTATTTCTGTCTTTTTTTCACATTGTCGTCAAGGTAACGGTGAAAACTATCCAAGAAAAGGCGGTTAATGTATCTGTGAAATGTTACAGTTTCAGTGAATGGTTTGTGGAATTGAACAACTTTAGTAAATGATGGTGAAAAGGGATGAATGATTTTGGTGATGAGACGAGAAAAGCCAAAGCAAAAGAAGTATTTGATATGGCTTTAAATGAGTTATAATTAAATAAAGTGAAGTTGAAAGAAAAATCAGTTTCGTTTGTTCGTTCGTTCGTTCCCTTCTTTCTTCTTGGATAGTTCTCTAACAGTGAACTACTTCAGAAACAGATAGCTAACATGTGTAATGAGTGAAATGGTGCCATGCATATGTTAGTATAAGATGCTTTATGGAACGTGCAGAGGACATGTGTTACCACGATTCAGTCATGAAAGTCAGCAGTGCCCACGCTGACCAGCAGTCGCTCTTAAATCTATGGATCACTGTCAACCTGAGGCTGATATATACTCTGGAGAGTGGCTTCAAAAACATGAGGTTGACTGACAGTGACAGTCAAGTATCTTTGGCGTTATAGTAAAATATAAATCATATCTTTCGTCTCTGCCTCAAATTCTGACTGTAATGCATCTAGATACGTCACTCTGCTGGTGTGCCACTACTGCAAGGCATCAATGAGACATGAAGCAAAACGAATTGGTGATGAGCGTGAAGGAGAATGGTGAGAAGTGTGGAAGTTAAAACCCCTTCAGGAGTTGAATGGAGGAAAGGAGTTTTAATTGGATGACTTTTAGATGTTATTAGACCTTGTTGAGAGATGGCAGTCAATACAAACATTGTATCCTGTTGACTACACAGGTATTACTGAATGTAAACAGAGGTGGTTCATCTCTCTGAGGCTGTTTACCTTACTGCTCAAAGTGGACTGTTTAAGGGCCGAGAGGATGTCAGGGCGGCGGAGCTCATTGCAACCGCTCTTAAGAAGACTCTTTGCTTTGGATTTATACTTTGCCTGTACACACACACACACACACACACATACACACACACACACACACATACACACACACACACATACATACACACACACACACATACAGCATGCCATAGTTGAGGACACATGTAAAACAGCAGAAACACTGAGAGGACTGGAGGAGTGCTCCGGAGATCCAAGTGGAGCTGTTTGTCCTCATCTGTGCCTTCAGAGGAACAGATATTGTAAAAAATAACATGTATTTATAATCCCAATGTCGCAAATTACACATTTGTCTAAGGGGGATTTACAGTGTGTACAGAATACGACACTTTCTGTCCTGAGACCCTCACAGAAACAAGGAAAAACTCCCACAATTATTGGGTAAAAATGTAATTTCCCTTTTATCACAGACTTGTTATAGATGATTGGTTTAAAAAAAAGTTGATACAATTACAACATAGACTATCAAAATAATGATAATGTAAAGGTATATAAGAAAAGATGGATCCAGGAAGTTGTTAAAAATCTTCCAATTGCCACCAAAAATGTGTAAAAGTAAATAAATATGTCACAGGTAACCATGGGAACATGAGTGATTCCAATTGCGACCTTGCTTGGACATCATATAAAGATATGAAATATGATTCCACCGTCTGTCTGATGGCACAGATAGAGGCTCACTCAACACAGCTGCTATTTGAGTGCCTGCATCGACCTGTGTGGGACTGTTAAACACAGACATAGCGCCGTCATGCGCCGCAGACCCCCGGCAGGTCTGTGGACGACCTCATGCATCAGAGCAGAGGTCTGGAGGAGGAAGAGGAGGAAGAGGAAGAGGCAGGCCGGTGGTTTCAGCTCCAGCAGGACGTTACCTGGCTCATCTTGTTGTTTGCTTTGGCCAGCTTGTATCTAGGATCATCTGTAGTAATGGTGAACTTATCCTTGGTTTTCTCATAAGAAGCTCTGTAGGACCTCTGCTCAAAAATGTCAGAAGGTGGTTAACGACAAACGTCCAGAAAAACAGAGTGCGATGTCATGTGATGAGACTTTTCAGGGGGGAGAAAGAAAGGTTATAAAACTGTACTCTGAAAAGTAACTGAAGTGTTCTATGGGCTTATATACTACAAAAATGACCTCTAGATGCAATGGAGAAGAAGTAAATACTCACGTTAAATACTTCGAATGTACACAACATTAAATATTACATTCCACCACTGGTTACAAGAAGTTGATATGAAGAACAAAGGACACATAATACATTGGTTTCTCAACAATAATGCAGTTCATAAACATTTGAATCAGATAATTAAATATTAAACTATGAATTCTGACACTTTGACCTCCAAGCGGAGAGTCCAATAGAAATGCACAAAGACAGAGAGGTGTCTATATTACAAATGGATATCATCAAAGTCAAAATAATACTGCTTTTTGCGATGACAATAAATGACCGCATTGGGTAAAAGAAAGAAGAAACTCGCCTCGTCGATGAGGGTGGAGGCATACTTGGCGGCCTGGAAGAACGGCGTGTCGCAGGTGTACTTGAAGTTTCCTTTGTTCTTCTCAAAGGACGCTCTGTAGAGTCTCTGTGAACAAGATATGAAACATTACGATCAGAAACATGCAGGAAAATAAACGGCTGCAAAAACGTACTTTCGATATGAATGTTAAAAATCAAGAGCTATCGAGTATATGGCATTTTATTAAGTATGGCATAAACAAATATTATTGTTTAAGATTGTTAGGAGCTCCCGAACTCATCACACACATCCACACACACGGACAAAACATACTGTAACACACACACACACTCACACACACATACCATGTATACATCACTTCAGGGGACATTACATTGACTTACATGCATTTCCTGGAGACTTATCCTAACCTTAACCATAACCAACACATGCCTAACCCTTAACCTAACCCTAACCAAGTCTTCACCCTAAAATTATGAGGGGGACCTCCACTTTGTCCCCATAAGGGAAGCGAGTCCCCACACGTGACTGTGTAAACAGATTTAGGTCCCCACAAGTATAGTAATGCTCGGCCACACACACACACACACACACACACACACACACACACACACACACACACACACACACACACACACACACACACACACACACACACACACACACACACACACACACACACACACACACACACACACACACACACACACACACACACACACACACACACACACACACACACACACACACACACACACACACACACACACACACACACACACACACACCTAAAAGACTGCAAAATTCATATAATAGTATATATAATTAAATAATATAATGTAATAACAATCTATAATAATATATATTGTAATTCAAAATAATATGATATACTTTAATCTAATACAAAACAATAATATAATTGTTTTTTCGCAAATCTCGTAAATTAAATTGAACTACTGCCTTGTATTTTAGTGTTTTGTCTTTGATGTTGTTACTTTTTTTATTCCCATTTCTTTCTAGTGTAGAAGGAGAGAAGCCTGTGGTACGTCATTGCACACAAGTATAATGACAATAAAGACCTTCTGACTTTGATTGTAAAAACATTATATCAATAATGAAATACTCCGATCCTTTACCCCACTGTACAGCGTCTTGTTCTTCTCGGCGGTCACCAGCTCAGGTGTGTCCCAAACGTAGCAGCCGACGCCCCTCAGCCACTCCAGGTCCTCCTTGTACTTCACCTGAAGAGGACGATGTGAAAAAACAGATTAAATACAATTATTACAAAGTTTCCTGAAAGCCAAAGTAAATAGCTGCTTGGAAGTGGTTGTATTGCTGAGTGCCTTTATGTGTGTCTTTAAATGCATTTGATTTTTATAATTGATAGTTATTTTATGTTGTTCTAGTCTTTGTGTTTTGGCTGGTTACACATTAATAAGTTAAATGTTGTATATTATAAATGGATTGAACTCATTTGTACATGTCTTATTCACTCATTGTTAATATGTGTATTTGAGGATGTCATTGTTTGTGTTTGTAAAAAATGAAAAACTCAATAAAGATATGTGTTTGTAAAAAATCAAAAACTCAATAAAGATATTGTTTAAAAATCAATACATTTAAAAAAAAGTATGACACTCACAATGTACACAATATCTGTTTTCTTTTTATTATTACTGCCAAATTGCAATCCATATTTTATTCAATTTCATTTATTTATGTATTTAATTATTTAATTATTTATTTATTTATGTATTTATGTATTTATGTATTTATTTATGTGTTTATGTATTTATTTATCTATTTGATTAATTATTTGTTTGTTTATTTATTTATTCAACTATTTATTTATTTAATTAATTAATTATTTATTTATGTATTTGTTTGATTCATTTTTTTTAATTTTTTAATTTATTCAACTATTTATTTATTTATTTATTTAATTAATTATTTATGTATTTGTTTGTTTATTTATTATTTATTTTATTATTTATTTTAGTTTTATTATATAAATACTGCTATATTTCTTAGTATTTGTAATATGTTTTAATGTTATTATAGTTTCCTTGTAATAGATCTCTATCTGCGTTTTTTTATTTTTGTTGGACTTGTATGTATGCACCGAGACACCAAGTCAAATTCCTCGTGCGTGTAAACCGACCTGGTGATAAACCTGTTTCTAATTCTGAATCTTGATGCTGTGAGCAAATTATTTGGAAAGCAAGTCACGATCACTCACGCTGCTGACGTTGTCGTTGGCTATCTTGCTGTAGAAGAACTCAGGGCGGTCGGGGATAGACTTCCAGGTTCCCAGAGAGTTGATGTACTTCTGCCTGTATTTAACCTGAAGGATGGAGAAACACATAGAAGAGAGTTGAATCAAAATGATCTTAGCACGCAAAGTGGAATCAGATAAGATAAGATAGGACTTTATTTAACCCGAAGGAAATCGTTCTGCCAGAGTTACACAATTACAATAAAAACAGCAGAACAAAAATAAAACTGTACACTAACAGTTCGGTAAAAAGAGCAATTCAATAACTACAGGAAACGTAGACGGTCACATAATTAATTTACATATTCACAGTATTTAGTAGTGCAAAACACGTAGTGGTAGTTCGTTATGTATCGAACGTTATTCATAATAACGATAATTTGTATTCCTGACCTCGCTGATGTCGTCAGTGACTCTGCGATGGTAGGTGATGTCCAGAGCGTCCTTCACGGTTTGGTAGTGGCCCTTGGCGAGCTCGAAGGTCTCTTTGTAACGCAGCTGAAGACAGAAAGAACATATGGGGTCAGATTTTCATCAAACACAAAAACATACACTAAGTAGAGACATCATTATCACCCGTGGAGAAACGCCACAGTTTGGCACTGATTTTGAGTTTGAAAAACGGTAGAAAGTGAATGAAAAAGGAAAAATATTGAGACTACCGTTGACATAAAATATATACCATTAACTAATACATTTCGTAGCTTAATTAGTAGTTCATTCAAGTGAAGTAACACAGGTTTAATAACACGTTTTTTTACACGACTGTTCTGACGATAAGCTGAGAAAACTACCAAAAACGTAAAATGATTGCACTCATATGAATGTTATATTTATAAAGGTTGGCTCATAATAATAATAATAATAAGAAGAAGAAGAAGACATTTCATTTATAAAGTGCTTTTCTAGGTAGTCAAAGTGGCTTTACAAAAAAAATGTCTTCACAAAACAAACAAAGGAGCATTAACCCTTAGATGCACACGTGGGTCTTTGTTGACCCGTGAGTTGGTGTTCTTGAAGTATCTTTGTAATTACATTTTTTTATCCTTTCATATTCCAGCTATTCCTTAAAAAACATGTTTTGGATATCATGCAAATTTTAAATGTACATTTTAAGAAATTGTAGTTTTTGTATTTCTACCCCAAGCTTCCATAAGTGGGTCAAAAATGACCTGCATGCATTTCCTCTGGGAACCTTTGATTCTTATCACCTGTTGCTGTCAGGAATACATTCACTGTGGACCACACAGATTACATCACAAGTGACACCTCTCAGGAGGTTATTTTACACAGCAAGATCTGATACCTGTCAGTATAATAATAATAATAATAATAATAATAATAATAATAATACATTATATTTGTATAGGTCTTTTCAAGAACTCAAAATCGCTTTCCAATTTAAGGGAAGGCTAGGGTGGGGGGTATAGGACTATCAAACTTGATCAACCGGCACGGATTGATGGGGGGTGGGCTACGAGTAGACAACAGGAGAAGAGATGAGTTTTGAAAAGGGGCTGGAATACTGTGAAGGTCTCAGAATAGCGGAGATCTTTGCATCGATATGTTTAAAACGTTTTTTTTCAAAATTAAAAAAAAAATCTAAAATTATAAAGAGTGAAAAATTAAATATAAAATATTTCTAATGTTAACCAAAATATAATACTAAATATTATACAAGTGATTTTTCTTAACCAAAAGGACAAATATGTTATAAAAAAACACATTATTCTAATACGGGTCCTTTTTGACGAGTGTAGGGTCCAGGCACTCGGGCATCTAAGGGTTAAGTACATTGGAAATCATTTGATCCATAGGTATACTCACATCGCTGGACTGCACGTATGCTTTCTTGGCGCGGATCAGGAGGGGCGTGTCAGCGATGGCGGTGTATCTGTGCTTCATCTTCTCATACTGGTCTTTGTATTTGTTCTGAGGGAAGACATCATGCATGCAACACATGAGCGCACTGACTGAATGTACAGTCATTTCTATCCACTTGTAGTAAATCAGATACACAATATCACTGGAAATATACAAAGATATTAACTTAAGTTCTGCCGATGTGAGAGGTTACAAACACCCAGTAAACAATGATAAGAATACAAGAGGAAGGGGAATACTTACGTCACTGCAGACCACCTTCATCTTCCTAGAATGATCCATGCTCGGTGTTGCATATTCTGAAGTGAACAAAGTTCTCTCCTTGGAGGCCAAGCTGGTGTACTGGTACTGTAGAGAAACAGATACAACACTGGGTTAGATTATAAGGAGAAGGAAATGATTAAAGCAACGAGTGGTGGTAGTTGTGTCTGAACTTGCTTTGTTGGTCAGCTGCTGGGCCCATTTGGCTCTCTTGATGTCCACAGAGTCCCCGGTGGTCCTGACCTTCGACATTTCCTCCTTAGCCAGGGCTTTGTAGATCATCTGAGAATAGAGAAGCAGAAACACGTCAGCTCAATCAGATGACGTCGCAATGTTTGCTTTCTGACACTCTTTTCTGAAAGTAAACCTCGAGATCAGACCAATTTGCTGCCCTAGGCAAGATTTTAGCTGGCGCTGGGGCGGTTCAACTTGATTTGGGGGGGGGTGCCATAGTTTATGGACGCTGTACGCAATATAGGCATAGTTATGTTAGTATAAGATAATAAGATGTACTTTGTTTATCCAAAATTGGGAAATTATGTTGTTATAAAATAAAAAAATATATATTTCTTTTTAATTTCTAACTTTTTTTTTTTTTTCAGCGCCCCCCATTGATTGATGCGCCCTTAGCATTCGCCTATACTGCCTATGCCAAGGGCCGGCCCTGCTCAAGATAATAATGTGATGAAGTTGATATTGGTACTACATTGTGCCAATATCTGTTTTATTTGTTCTATGTCCTATATATATATATATATTCATGTTGCTCTGTTGCAGGAGCCTGTGAATTAAGTTGCCATATCTACACTGTAGCTACTGTAATGTGCAAATGACAATAAAGCCTTGCATCTTGAATGTTGAATCATTGGAGGCCAAGTTTCAAAATGACACATCGGGTCAAATTGAAATGTATTTGTATTCATTTGGAGAAGGACTAAGAATGTGTTAAAAGGACATATTGTGCTCATTTCCAGGTACGAATGTGTATGTTGAGCCTCTACCGTGACATGTTTACATCAAATCAAGGCTCTCAGGAAGGAGGGGGGAGTGTGTGGGAGAGACACTTTGGGATTTTAGCCTTTACAGACCATTTACATGCACACAAACCTATATTACACACTAAGGGGAAAAGGCACAAAAGGGTATATTTAATTCCACTACAGGACACACTTCATCTGGAGGTTTTTTGCAATGAAGTGGGAGAAAGTCCGTATAGACATCGCTTAAAAGAGTCCCTAAATGTGACGTGTGGGAACTTGACTCACGCCGCTCATGTGGGTCTTCAGCTCCGTCACGCGGTTGTACTCCGGTGTGTCCAGGACCACGGAGAAGTTGGCCAGGTTCTTCTTAGCCTCCACTGGGTAGGTCACCTGGAAAAGAAACATGTTAACATAGAAAAGATTGTGAAGCCACTGAATGATGGATACTTTATTTACATACACGTTATGGTGAAAAAGCAAGTGGACATGCTGAAGCATAAAAGTCGCAGTAATAACACTAATACATTGAAAAGGTGTTTATTGCACATTAAAGTTACTGCACTGAGGTTTCTACGAATCATGACATTAAGGGATGTTATACCGAATGGAAACACGTACCCTCTGTTTGGTGATGTTGCGGACGTGCACCATCTCCGGGGTGTCGTACAGGAAGCAGCCAACGCCTCTCAGCCAATGCAGATCCTCTTTGTATTTCAGCTAAACACACAAAATGGTTTTAATGAGCATTTAAGAAATGAATGTAAATCAATTTAAAAGCACATCTCTCCTCTGTTTTTCTCTTCCTATACCTCGCTGGTGATCTGGTTGACGTGGTAACAGTGCAACAGCTGGGGTGTGATGGGCAGATTGATCAGCTGACCTCTGGTGTTGTAGTATTTCTCTCTGTAGCACAACTGGAGAAGGAAACAAAATGGTGGCATGAGTACAAACATATGACTCCATCATGAATAATGAAACAAACCCGGATGATATAAGTGGGGTTCAAATGCTTTCATACGTCGCTGAGGTGCTTCTGGTTCATCTTGACTTGTTTGATGTCGGGCGTGTCGTAGGTTGTGTGGATCTTGTCCTTTTGCTTGTGGTACAGCTCACGATACAGGCGCTGGGGAAGGAGGAAGACGACATAAGAGAATGTTTGATCCAGTAAAAGTGTCAGTAATACCTACATTTCTATTAATTGATAATCTTACCTCGTTGGTGATCTTGTTAGCCTTCCTTGAGAGGACGAAGTTGACTCCCTCGGGATGAAGAGTGTAGGCCTTTGCTTTCGTCATCTCATAGGCTTCCTTGTACTTCACCTACCCAACAAAAAAAGCAAGGGGATACGATTCAGCAACATCGAAACTCCTTTGGCAAAAAAAGGTTTAATTGGGTGATTTAAAGTTCCCCTATTTTACTGCTTTTCATCAATATATCATAGGTCTCAGATATATCCAGAACATGTCTCTGATTGGCTGAAACACCAAACAGATAATTGCAGCATTACCCATAATCCCCTCTGTTTCAGCCCTGTTTCCAAAGTGCTGATTCTCTGTCTGTTACTTTAGACACTTTACCTCCCCACGCCCCTCTGAGAGAAATTTGGTGGGGGGTTACCTTGGTTGGTGATTGGCTAATGGTTACACAAGCCAAAACATCGTTATGACATCATAAAGTGGCCAAAATCTGTCATGAAGAAGTGCATTTTGCATAATAAAGTAATAAAAGTGACCTTTAAGGCAGAAATTGTACTCACATCGCTGGTGACAACGCTGTTGTGTTTAGCCTGTTTGATGAGCAGTGTGTCCTTAGTCAGGGTGTATCCGGTGGGCATTGAATTCTTGTTTTCCTCCTTGTACACGTTCTGAGAGAGGGAAAGACAACGAGGTGAGACGAGAGGCATTTCAACTCGAAAAACATACAGCTTATAAGTAAATAATTTAAAAAAACAGATACTGACTGGACAACATTAGGGAGAAATCCTGAACCTACGATCTTAAGTAAACTGAATAATGTTTAAATTGGAAAACAGCGTATTTTGTTTTTGTATCTGTTTTAGCAGAGATTAGTCTGCATTACACCTATTTAATATAGCATTGGGTTCCTTGTCACTACTACTACTACTACTAAATGTCATGTTCTTATATGTTGTATGTGACGGGACTACGGATGGAAATGAGCTCAAAGCTAAAATCCGGCTCATTTACACTTGTAAGCATTCTTTTGTTTTAAAGTGTTCGTCAATGTGCACTGTCCCGATTCAAATAAACGATTAAATAAAATAAAAATAGCGTGTGCAGTGTAGCCTCTCTACCATACTGTAGGTCCGAACTAATTCCCACAATAAAATAAAGAATAAAGTGTAAAGAAACAACTAAAACGGCACATCAAATAATGTTATTGACTTAATATCATGTCAACAACAGAGTGTTTCCTTGTGTAGAGTGCTCCTGCATTCTTGCTGTATATAGTCCATATTTCTATTTTCTGTGCAATACTTTCTCAACATGCTGCTGCAAATTATTGTTCCATGTAATCTAATACGTGATGGTAATTTCTACACATGGGTGCTGAACCTTGAGGAATATTATCTCACATTGCTCTGGATGTAGTTAGCCATGGCGGCCCTCTGAGTGTCGATGGTAACAGCCGGAGCGGTGTTCGTTCCCTTGACGTTGGCGTTGTAATCGTAGCGGTAGTGCAGCTGGAAAAAGAGAAGAAAGACGGTTGAGATATATTGTAAATATAATATGTATACAATGTATAGAAAGCAATAAGTCTAAATTGTTCAGAACATTTTGAGATTCACTCACATCGCTCAGGTTCTGGGAGTTCTGCTTGGATGTCTCGTACACTGGAGTGTCCATCACCACCGAAAAGTCCTTGAAAGACTCGATAGCTTTGGCTTTGTATTTGTTCTGAAATAAAACACAAAGACAGGACGATCAGCTTCACACGATGTAGTCTGGATGCGTTCACACCTGCCTACTGCCTTGTATAGTCCGGTTGAATCGAACCCTGGTGCGTTTAGCCGCTTGGTGCGGTTCATTTGGGCCGGTGTGAACACAATCCGAGACCTCTTAAGTGAACTAAACAACCGGACTCTGGTCCGCTAGGATAGGTGGTCTCGGAGCGCTTGCTTGCGAACTCTGGAGCGGTTCATTGCTGGTGTGAACGCAGTCCGTACCAAAACATAGGAAGCGCAGTATTTATTCACGTGTCACAACAAGAACGCGGATATCTTCAAAAATCTTTAGCGAAAGAGTCTTTCAAGACATCCGCGGTTGTTTAGTTAAAGAGTGAAGCAGAATGAAGTGTTGAACAGTGTCGTGTACAGTAACAATTCTCCGTCAGCCACATAAAAGTAAGAACACCTGTGTTCGGTGAAACGCCCCTCCTTACTGCAGAACGTCTCTCATTATATGTGTTATAATGTTTTTTAACGGACGTTGTCTGATGATATAATCATATGCGCGGGACGTTGATCTCCAGGGCCCAGGAGTTCAAAACTTTTAATCTCAATCAGATCCGATCCGATTTTGAAATCCCATCTTTTGTGATCCAGGATCAGACAAATCGGCCAGATGTTGTCCCTGGAGTTCAAAGCAATTCAGGATAGGATCAGCCTGATCCAGATTACGATTATTCAAGATGACTAGATCCTGAATATCAGTGCTTTAATCCTACCGATCGCCATCTAGTGGACATGAAAAATAATACAAGGAAGACAAGAGACCACATTGCAGAGACATCTATAATGTCTAATTATATTTTTTTATTTGAAAGGTGATGACAGATGATGGATTTTTTTTTGTTGAAGATATTTTTACTTTAATCTAAATTACATTTGTGATTGACAATCTTTGCTGTGATACTTTTATGAGCATAAACATTTATGTCATCAACATTTGGTTGAAAACAAAATAGGCCACCACAAACGGGAGCAAAAATGGAAAAAATAAAATGTATATCCCATGAAGGCTAAAAATTGTGTATTATTTCAGTTAACAAACTTTGCCATCTTATTTAAATTGAAACATATTTTAAAATAAATTGTACAGTACATTTTGCTCTGGTAATCCACTCGAAATCCACCCCTCTGGTGGGATCAGGATAATCCAGTTTTTTGGGATCAAACTGATCCCAATCCTGTGTTGTCGGTTTGAACTACCCATTTTGAAGATTTGATCCAGATTAAAGCTTGGATTGGATTTCCTGATCTGATCGGATATGAAAGTGATCCTAATCCTGTTTTTTGGTTTTGAACTCCCCAAAATCCAAATCTGATCTGATCAGATAGGGATTCAAAGTTTTGAACTCCTGGGCCCAGATTAACAGCAGCATGAGAATAACCTGCCGAAAGTGCCGATGCTCCATGGCGGAGGCTCCGGTAGAAATTGCCGGGATTTGCGTGTTTACCCCAGGTTTACCCCCTTAATGTCTGACCAGTGGTTGAACAGCATTTCCGTGCACATGACTTGTGTTTAAAGTTTATAGTCCGTTTGAGTTTTGCCCGTGTGAACGCAAACCGAACCTTCTGAAAAATGAAACAACGTAACAAACTGTCGTCTGGTGCGCACCAGAAAACGGACTATTGGGTGTGAATGCACAATGCACCCGTCTACCGAGGATCTACTGGAAGGCTAGGGAAGCTAATGGACATTGCTGAAAATAATAAAATGTGTATATATATCTTAAGAGGATGTGAAATAGAGGGTAGCATAAGAATGACTAAAGTGATAGGATTTACCCCGCTCTGAAGATTATCAGCATTCTTCACGCGGAGGATCTCTGGAGTGTCCCAGGCGTAACAACCGATTCCCCTCAGCCAGTTCAAATCATCCTTGTAGAAGATCTATGGAGAGTAAAAAAACACAAGTTAAGTAATGCACTTGGATTGCAATTGGTTAAAACATCATTCTTTTTCATACAGTATAGCGATTCAAGAAACTGAATAATAACCATTAGTGCTTCCTACTATTTTGAAATACATGTCCTAATTTCTTCTCTGCTTACACAACATTCATGGATGATTTCGAAAGCCTATTGAGTTTCACAGCTAGGTGCAATTAGTCTTTTTCTGCAACAGAGACAAAGTACAATGTGATTCTGTGATTATATAATAACCTTGTTTTCCATACATACATTTTGTTCCATGTATTTCCCCAAAAAGTAACACTTAAGTGAATGACAGAGCTGTCCTTACATCCTGATCTGAATCTCAAAATAAACGTGTGCGTGTGTGTGTGTGTGTGTGTGTGTGTGTGTGTGTTTGTGTGTGTGTGTGTGTGTGTGTGTGTGTGTGTGTGTGTGTGTGTGTGTGTGTGTGTTTCTTCACAGTAAGTGTGGTTATTATCGCTGCTTATTGTGAGTTGGACTGTTTTCCCAGAGAAGCTAATGTTCTTAGAGTGTGGCCTATCGTGCTCTGAGTGTATGGACATTACCTATTTCAAATATGTGCAAATAGAAATAGTACTGGAGCACTGATTGGTAAAGCAGGTATTTGTTCACCTTTCCTTGAATTGTCAAAGTATTTATAAATAAAGAAGATATGATGTTAGAAAATGGCATCATGTTACAATGTTTGTGCAAGTTAAATAGGAAGGTATAGTACACACACAAAGCTGACAGAATACTGTATATGCAAGAACATGGCTGTACCTTTGACCAGTCTTTAGCTTTGCAGTAACTAATTCAAACATATTTACTTTTACTTAAACCGATATACTCCTGCACTTTAACTGTATCTGCATATTGAAGTATGAATGCTTGTTGTTTGTATGTTGTCTTCTCCTGAATGTTGTAACAAGCTCATGAAATCCCTCTGAGTTTGACTTACGTCGCTGAGCTGCTCGTTGACTTTGCGTGCCTGCGTGTACACCTGCATGTCGGGCAGGCAGATCCATTGGTGCAGTTTCTTGCGGTAGTTGATCTCGCTGACGGAGGACTGGGTTTTGCGGGCGGACAGGATCTCCAGCATGTCTGCAGGGATGTGGTTCTTAGCCTTGGTCTTCTCATAGTCCTCCTTGTACAGACGCTATAAAGACAGACACCAGAGTTATCAAGAGCTTGGGAGTGTTCGATATTATTAGGGATCACATTTAATGGAACTTAACAAAGTTAGCTTATTTTCTGATTACATTTCTTTAATGAACTGCAATTATATTTCCATTTAATTCACATGTTCGTTTTCGTTATGCATTTTCTGGACGTCTGTTTTTTTGGAATAGTTCAAACTGAATTAGAGTTTTTCTCTGTCCAAAAAACCAAAACAAATTAAAAGTAATTATCTCTTAAGTTGAGAGGAGGTTGGTTATATCAGCTTGTGGCTGTTTGACCTCTCCTGATATACCAAATATTTACATTATCTTGAATTTCATGCTTCTAATGGGTACAAATGAAATAATGTAATGATAAAATGATATTTTAATGCACAAAACAACACACTTTGACTCATTTAAGCACCTTGGTTTTTCAAGTAGAGTTAATCTTTCAGTCTTCTCTGACTAACAATAATTCAGACACACAGTGTGAAGCAAAAGCCTGATCAATGTCACTTACATCAAGCACCAGCTTCCCGGCTTTGACGCAGCGAGCGGTGGCGGGATCGTCCTCCAGACACTTGGGCAGACTGTAGAGGGACTTGAACTTCTCGTAGTCCTCCTTGTACTTCACCTAAAAGGGACAAAAGCACATTGTCTCTTAAAACAGTTCACTTATATGTGAAGAAGAAACCTGCAAAGTTATATTACGTAGAATGAAATAAATGAATTACCTATTTCTTGTGATAAGAAAAGCGATCATTAAACAAATGACAAGGAATCGAAATATATGTAATGGAAAAAACAACTATTAGAATTATAGAAATGAAATGCTTATCTTTAAGGATAGGTGGGTAAAGTGTAATGCAGATTTATAAGGAACATGAGGTAAGAATTCACAATTATTTATTTGTATTATTATTACCATTATTATTAATATTTCATTTCGGGTGTGTCAGCTGTTATGTAGTTAAGTTATGTTACCTACATGTGTTTATTTTGTCATGTAAGCTTTGTGAATCATTTCTTAAAATGCAAAAACAAATGAAATAACCAGAAGTTAAACTCACGCCGCTGAGGATAACTTTCTGCACTTTGGCGTGTCGCAGAGCGTGAGAATCGTGAGGAATCTGGTAGCTCTTGTCTTTGATTTTGTCCCAGGCGGCAGTGTAGTTTTTCTGTGGAAAGCAAAACAAAAACACGTTATCAACATGCTATTTCAAGCAGATCTTCAATCAAGTCACCGGATGAAAGGGTCGTCACTTACGCTGCTGAAGTAGTGCTTGAAGTTGCGGCACTTGGCGTAGTCGTAAGTATCCAGAACGGTGGTGTACAGGTGCTTCTCCTTATGATAGGCCTCCCTGTAGTTGAGCTGTTAAGGATAAGAGTTTAATTAACACACTCATTTAGGCATTTTAACTGAAAGGTCCCCTGATATACTGTTTTTCATCAATATATTATAGGTCTCAGATATATCCAGAACATGTCTCTGATTGGCTGAAACACCAAACAGATCATTGCAGCATTACCCATAATCCCCTCTGTTTCAGCCCTGTTTCCAAAGTGCTGATTCTCTGTCTGTTACTTTAGATGAAAATAAGGAGCCCCTCCCCACGCCCCTCTGAGAGAGATTTGGTTAGAAAGAACTCAATGGTGCTCTAGGAGGAGATTCAGGTGATAAGGGGGGGGGGGGGTTACCTTGGTTGCTGATTGGCTAATGGTTACACAAGCCAAAAAAACTTTATGACATCATACAGTGGCCAAAATCTGATCAGCTCATTTTCAGACAGGTTTTTATAGAAATGGATCAAAAAGAGAGAGAATCTTTGTTCCTGAAACTTTCAGAGTCTCTTTCCACAGAGGGGACACATGTTGATGTAGAAGAGACATGAAGAAGAGGGGACACATGTTGATGTAGAAGAGACATGAAGAAGAGGGGACACATGTTGATGTAGAAGAGACATGAAGAAGAGGGGACACATGTTGATGTAGAAGAGACATGAAGAAGAGGGGACACATGTTGATGTAGAAGAGACATGGAGAAGAGGGGACACATGTTGATGTAGAAGAGACATGGAGAAGAGGGGACACATGTTGATGTAGAAGAGACATGAAGAAGAGGGGACACATGTTGATGTAGAAGAGACATGGAGAAGAGGGGACACATGTTGATGTAGAAGACACATGAAGAAGAGGGGACACATGTTGATGTAGAAGAGACATGAAGAAGAGGGGACACATGTTGATGTAGAAGAGACATGGAGAAGAGGGGACACATGTTGATGTAGAAGAGACATGAAGAAGAGGGGACATATGTTGATGTAGAAGAGACATGAAGAAGAGGGGACACATGTTGATGTAGAAGAGACATGAAGGAGAGGGGACACATGTTGATGTAGAAGAGACATGAAGAAGAGGGGACACATGTTGATGTAGAAGAGACATGAAGGAGAGGGGACACATGTTGATGTAGAAGAGAAATGAAGAAGAGGGGACACATGTTGATGTAGAAGAGACATGAAGAAGAGGGGACACATGTTGATGTAGAAGAGACATGAAGAAGAGGGGACACATGTTGATGTAGAAGCGACATGAAGAAGAAGGGACACATGTTGATATAGAAGAGACATGGAGAAGAGGGGACACATGTTGATGAAGAAGAGACATGAAGAAGAGGGGACACATGTTGATGTAGAAGAGACATGAAGAAGAGGGGACACATGTTGATGTAGAAGAGACATGAAGAAGAGGGGACACATGTTGATGTAGAAGAGACATGAAGAAGTGGATTTTGCATAATAGGTGACCCCTAAACTTCATATATGTTTGAAAAAGTCAAGCTCACTCACATCACTAGCCCAGGTGTTACCCAGGATGGCCGTCACATAGGCTGGGGTGTCAGTCACAATGGAGTAATTGTTGAACTCCTTCTTGGCCTCCGCTCTGTAGTTAAGCTGGAAGAGAAGATATCAAATGGTTGAATCATCACTGTATTAACATATAAACCAAACATTATTAATGCGATTGTTTGAAGTTTCCTGTGATTTGTACAGGATGTCACTCACCTCGCTCTGCTGCTCGTAGGACTTCTTGGCACGAAGGATCTCCGGGGTGTCCCAGACGAAGCAACCCATTCCCTTCATCCAGGTCAGGTCCTCCTTGTAGAACACCTATTGAACGGCAAGAGCAAAAAGCACAAGTTACATGTTTAATAACGGAGAAAAAAATCTGATACAATCCGTTGCTTGCAAACATCATAGTTTATACTCTATATCAAGTTGAAGGCTAGCATTGAACATCTTAATAAGCCTTTGGGCTACTGGTTAAATGAAGATCCCACTATCTTATTATGGTTTGAAAATAGGATGTCCATCTTGTAGAGATTATCTCATGTGCTCATTTAATGCATGGCTTTGTGCATGTATGTATTTCGAGGGCCTTATTCTACTCCATTTTATTAGTATTTTGCATTTTATCTTGTAATTGTATTATATATTTTTATACTCTCATTCATGTTTGATGATCTTTGAAGCCCACTAAGACAATGGTGTTTTGTGACATTGGGTTATATTAATAACATTAGATTGTATTTGTGAATTCATTTTTGTTTTCTATAACTGTATAAGACTAAAGTCGGAGTTTCCCCTGGTAGAATAATAGTGTTTTTCTTCTTCTATCTCTCTCTATTTCTTGTATATATTCTAATAAATACATATAAAATTGGTTATATGTAATCAAATGCTTTTATATCTAACAAAACACAAAGCTGTTGAATTTGTCTAAACATCTAACACAGGACACTGCGCAAAAACAGGTACAAGCACCCCGTTGTGTTTGGTGAGAATAATCAATATATCAATGTGTGTTATTGGGTAATTTGTCTGGCTGTGAACTTGACGAGAAGCTTCCTGGATTCTTTTCAGCTAATCCATACCTCAAATTATTAAAAAACGCAACAGCTTCCTAAATAATAAACCTACATCGCTGAGGATCTCGTTGGTCTTGCGGGCGCGGATGAGGTCCTCCTGCTCGGGGTGGCAGGTCCACTGGTGCAGGTAGGTCCGGTAGAGCACCTCGCTCAGCATGTCCTGGCTGCGCTTAGCCACCTTGTTAGCGATGATGTCCGGGGGGATGTGGTTCTTGGTCTTGGTGATGTGGTAGTCCTTATTGTAGAGCCTCTGTGAAGAGAGGAAGCAGGGAAAGTTATTGACATTGTCATTACCATTATGAACAATATCCAGAGATGGCAAAAGTACACACATCCTTTACTCAAGTAGAAGTACAGATACTCGTGTTTAAAAATACTCTGGTGAAAGTACTGACTAAACTTCTTTACTCAAGTAAAAGTAAAGAGGCTTTGAAATGTACTTCAGTAAAAAGTACCCATAACTAGCAGCTGTTTTAAAGAGTACCTGACCTCCCTTTATATTAATAGAACAATAATGTCATTGTTAGCTAATGAATGTTTCCATGGTGACCAACGGCAACATGACAACGTTTCCATTGGTCCCTCTTCTTTAGAGAAGACCAGGAAATGATGGATACACGGATCGTGTTCAAATCAATAGGCACGCAATGACTCTAAATAATAATGATCACGCCACCAAACACACATTCAGACTAAAGGACCAGCCTGTTTGGAAAATGTAAGAAGTAGAAAGTACAGGTATTTGAGTTCAAAATGTAAGAAGTAGAAAGTACAGGTATTTGGGTTCAACATGTAAGAAGTAGAAAGTACAGGTATTTGTGTTCAACATGTAAGAAGTAGAAAGTACAGGTATTTGTGTTCAAAATGTAAGAAGTAGAAAGTTCAGGTATTTGTGTTCAAAATGTAAGAAGTAGAAAGTTCAGGTATTTGTGTTCAACATGTAAGAAGTAGAAAGTACAGGTATTTGTGTTCAAAATGTAAGAAGTAGAAAGTACAGGTATTTGAGTTCAACATATAAGAAGTAGAAAGTACAGGTATTTGTGTTCAAAATGTAAGAAGTAGAAAGTTCAGGTATTTGTGTTCAACATGTAAGAAGTAGAAAGTACAGGTATTTGAGTTCAACATGTGAGAAGTAGAAAGTACAGGTATTTGAGTTCAACATGTAAGAAGTAGAAAGTACAGGTATTTGAGTTCAACATGTGAGAAGTAGAAAGTACAGGTATTTGAGTTCAACATGTGAGAAGTAGAAAGTACAGGTATTTGAGTTCAACATGTAAGAAGTAGAAAGTACAGGTATTTGTGTTCAACATGTAAGAAGTAGAAAGTACAGGTATTTGTGTTCAACATGTAAGAAGTAGAAAGTACAGGTATTTGTGTTCAACATGTAAGAAGTAGAAAGTACAGGTATTTGTGTTCAAAATGTAAGAAGTAGAAAGTACAGGTATTTGTGTTCAACATGTAAGAAGTCAAAGTAAAAAGTCGTCAGAAAAAAAGAGTAGTGGAGTAACGTACTGATACAAGAGAAATGTACTTAAGTACAGTAACAAAGTATTTGTACTCCACTACTTCCCACATCTGGCAATATCCAACAATGACATCACACTTCAAGGTCTATTTCTTCCCCTATTTGCTCCTTGCAACCTTATTCCTCTCCTATGTATGCACCACTATAGATTAAAGCAAATTCCTTATGTGTGTTAACGCCTACGAGGCAACACACCTGATTATGATAAAAGTTGATCTGGTCCAAGTTTGTGACGGACCTTAGATTTACCTAAAGAAAGGTGCTATTTTGACTATTGATTATCAATCTCTCGCTTAAGGGAGTTTTTTGTAGTATTTGAATAACTTTTTAAAACTTTCTTTGGCTTTCATTTTGCAATATCATTCATATCTTGTTTAACTTTCTTATCAATTGAAGGATGTCTTTTATAGTACCTTGCAAAAGTATCAGAAAGGTCTTGTCATGTATGGAATAAATAGAAGATATCTTACCAGTCCCTTGTTCTTCTCCTGTCCTCCACAGCGCATCACCTCAGGGAAGTCCACCAGGGTCCCGGCCATGTAGTGACCCTTTACCTTCTCATGGAGCTCATGGTACTTGGCCTAGAAAATGTCCAGAATAATGAAAGTCAGTTTTCAGTCGACCTACTATAAGAAGAAAACATGATGCCCTTGTGCTTTTACATTTAGCAATGAACACCCTAAAGGAGTCACTTACGTCACTGATGATATCCCTGCCCTTCTTTCCGCTGAGAAGTGGGATGTATTTTTCGTCCAGCTTGTAGCCAGCAGCCTTAGACTCGTCCCATTGATGTTTGTAAGTTTTCTGAAGTGACCCAAAGTAGACACAGAGTTAAAGGCAAGTCTGATGTTACAAACAAATATCATACATTTATGAAATAATCTTAGGATATTGCATTACCTCGCTGATGTTCTTGCCCACTTCCCTGCTGTGTGCCAGTTGAGGAGTGTCGTCCGAACCAATATAGTGACCCTTTTCTGCGTTGAAGGTCTCTTTGTACTTCAGCTATAGTGGGAAGCACACAACGTTATTCATCGTTTTTACTTTGCTTCTTGAAATTAAGAAGTTAAACTTCTTTTTTTTTACATACATCACTGAGGTTAGCGGCGTTAACTCTCGCCAAGATGAGCTCAGGACGGTCCACGACGTGGGTGAATTTTGCGAAGCCATCCTTTGCGCCCTGCTTGTAGGTTCTCTGCAAGGTAAAAAAACAACATTGAGGTGAGTCACAATGAACTGAAAACAGAAAAATGGGCAAAAAGTGCTGAAAGAAAACAGCGGTGTGATTACGGTAACGTACCTCGTTGAGAATCGACTGAGCATTCCTGGCTTTGACGTGGTGGACGGACTCAGCCGGCATCCAGCCGCAGCCTCGGAGCCATTCCATGTCAGCCTTATACACACACTGAAGACAGAAAGCAAGACAAATGTTAAACATTAATCATACCACCTGGTGGGAAAATAGTGAATGTCCTCTTCCAGTATCAGAGTAACATGATATCAAAGGTATCCCAACTGTAGCTGTGAACATGACAGGATGTGTGATTACCTAGAAGAGCATCAGGACTGTTTGAGGCATATGATAGCTATGTGATTAACATGATGATTCAGCCTCTATGGAGAGAGACATATGACAAGCATGATCATTTCTGACGTGGAGCTAATCTGAACTAAACATTGAATACTGCTTTCTATTCCTCCATCTTGAGACTGTGGAACTCCCTCTCTTGTATATCAGCATGTGAAGGACACTGTTCAGGAACAAGTTGTACCAAATGCTCTGTATGTGATGACTACTTCCATTCTTGAGTTCATTCTTCCCAGTCTCACGGCATTTCGTTTTATAGTCACGAAATTAATTTAATCTATTGATTTGTGTTCACCAACACGATTTTCGCATTTTTTTCATGTCACACAGAACGATTTTAAAAGCAATGTATTTCTATTGGTAGTATGTTTCGTGTGCACCACGTGTTTTTGTCCGGTCGGGTCTTGGAAGACCAGAAGCTGTGTGGTTCATAAAAACATTTTCTTACTCAATATCTTACCCTAAGCCTAACCCTATCCCTTTTATTTTAAATTGTATAATGTCTGAGTTTTTTTGCCGTCCGCGAGGAAAAGAAATGGGTCCTCGGAATATTGAAATGTTTTGTCATATTATTTTCCTTTAATTTGTTATTATTTGGTGCAGGCACGAAACATGTAGTTACCAATAGAAATACATTGCTTCTAAAATCGTTCTGTGTCAGAATACTGAAATCTGTATTTTTTTTAATCTGTTTTTCCTTCTAATTTGTTAACATTGCTTTTAAAATCGTTCTGTGTGACACGAAAAAAATGGCGAAATCGTGTTGGTGAACACGAATCAATAGATTAATTTCGTGACTATAACACGAAATGCCGTGAGACTGTGTTGATACATGGATCCTGATATTGAAGCTCAAGCCGGTGACGAGTGATATTTTTCTAACACCCCCTTATCAGGATATGTATCGTATCACAGCCCTAATGCGCCGTCTAAGACGCTGTCTTACTCCAGCCAGCAGGTGGTGCTGTTGTTTTGTGTTACTTCTTCTTTTATTAGAAACAGCGTAGTGAGACTAGAGTTTGAATCTGAATCCATCCTTCTTTGCTATGTATTGTGGAAAGCATTGCCTGTAAGTATTTTTGGTTCTTTACATATTCACAAGTGGATATCAACGAGTATTTTTGATATTATTTCAATGTTTAAGTACATTGCTATTTTGTTATGTTTGTGGTGTATTGAAATGTTGTATATATATTTTTGCATCACAGCTAAGTGCCTAATTTCTATGTATATTGTATTTCTTTCAGTTTTACTCTGACTTGTGGATGTAAATATCTTATTTAAGGCGTATTTTTTTTAACTTAAAAGGTATCAGCTAGAAATGTCTCCAGTTAATTACTTACAATAAGGCAATTGTTTTTTGTATTAAAAGTTTTCTGAAATAGCATGTTTAAATATGCAAATTATCCATTATCTCATTATGCACATATTTTAACACATTTCACGAATCGAAATCTGAACTTTGGATAAAGCCAGGTTCACAATTCTTGTTTCATTTTGTAGTCCTGACATATCAATATCAATATCAATTTTCGCCATGTTTTTAGGTATAAAATGTTGTATAATTCAGGCTATCAATGATCTATGAACAAAACCTTCTGTAAAAGCCTTCATAATATTGATAGGAACATAAATGGAAGGTTTGGTGTGTCTAAGTGCTACTGAAGTTGAAATTTCGAACTCGGAGTAGGAGAAAAAACTCATTTTGAGAAAACGACCTTTAAAGATTGCAGTGTGGCGCTAGCTAAACCCTCCTGTTCTTTGGATGACAGCTTGCGCATCGACGCACTCCATGAAGTTATTTCATGTTCGGGGTCATTTGTTTTTTGTATAACCTTGCTTTGTGCAAATGACAATTGTTTTCGTCCTCTCTGTGAACGTGTTTTTCGCCGTTCTTTTGCCATTTTGAGATTTCAATTTCCAGCGGAAAGCTAACCAGGAAGTGTTTTAGCACACCACGTGACGCATCTGAACGAATCACGTTATCAGAAATTGACACCAGCCAATGAGATTTCATTTCTTGGTTTAAGACCCCTTTGTACTTTCACGATTGGTTGCTGATACAAAGGAAATGACCATATTTGGATCCGATGAGATTGTGCAGGAGAGACACAGCTTTCCAACGATATCTCTGTTGAATGGTGCACACAGCGGTCGCGGTACTTTATGTTACGTTAGAATGCTAACTTTTGGTGAATTTAGGAGAAATCTACAGACGCAAATAGACAAACTATAGTAAAATAAACACTTAAATATGTATTTTGTACGTTTTCCTTCCAAAAGCCTGAAAGAAAACTTTTTATAGAATCAAAATAGCACAAAATCTCAAAATGGACCAGTACTTGAAAAACGATGTTTTGCCTGCCGTGTCTCGCCTTAAGGACATACACGCTTGCCACTTGTCGAGGAGTTATCTATCTGCATAACTGTACTCATAACAACAATAAGGGCAGAACACCTAATATTAATATGATACAAAGTCCGGGGAAAGTGTGATTAGCACTTACATCGCTCTGCAGGTCGTAAGCTTTCCTGGCCTGGCGCACGTCAGTGGAGTCTGGCAGGCAGGTCCAGTTGTGCAGGTGAGTCCTGTAGTTGAAGTCGTTGACCTGGATCTGGCATTTCTTTGCCAGTTCAATATTCAGCATGTCAACAGGCAGGTTGAACTTGGTCTTGGACTTGTTGAAGTCCTTCTTGTACAGGGCGTCACTGGCAATCCTGGCTGAGTTCAGAGCCAGCATGATCAGAGGGTCGTCCTGGACGCAGCGAGCACCGATGTGGTGGCCCACCTGCTTACGGTACGATTCAAGGTACTTATGCTGCAGAAAAAGAAAAACATTATCTCTATGTGCCCAAACCCACAGTTCAATTAGGAACAACTTTCATTTCATATTCTGATTATGAAAGGAGGGGTAAGTGTGTCAGTCTACTCACTTTACTCTGCACTTTACTCGTGGAGATGCACTGCTTGATTGGTACAGCGTCTCCAGGCATGAAGTAGCCTGTGGCTTTGACCTTATCCCAGGCTTTGGTGTACAGTTTCTGCAAGAGATAGAAATGGTTATTATAAGTTGTATGATGATTTGTCAAGCTGATGATAGCAAAGGATTAGGTATTGTTAAAATGTAATATGTAGCAAATCTTCAGTCATCTTACCGGGTGAAGAATCTTAGCCACCTCTCTGGCTGTGGCGAGAATTGGAGTGTCTGGAACGGAGTACTTGGTCTTGTCCTTGTGCCAGGCCTCACGATATGTGGGCTGAACAGAAGGATAAACCAGAAGTTAGTTACCAAACAAAAACTGGAATCTGTCATTGTCACGTTTAAGTGCTTTAATTGAAGATAGGCCTCAAACACATCCGAAATTGCAGAGAGTCTTCCTCACCTCGTTGAGGACTTTAGCAGCATTCTTGGCACAGATCATGTCCACCCTGTCAGTTGGAACAATGAATTTCTGCGTATCCAGCTTCACACGGTAGCCTCTCTGTAAAATAGCAGGAAAGGTGTGCAAGAACAATAATTTAGCAAATACACTGAGGGAACAAATGCATATGCAAAATGTTTAACAAATGTATATAAATGTGTGTATTTAAGAAGCTAAATGGAAGTCACACTCACATCAGCCAGGACCTTCTGTGCATGCTTCACCCTCACTACATCCACAGACTCATGTGGATTCCATCCACATCCACGGATCCATTCCATATCAGCTTTGTACACAGCCTAAGGAAACAAAAACAGGTTCATGTTTATGAGATATAAATGTACAGTATTTACAATGTGAGAGTTGCTCGATACAGATTACATATAATTCAATAATAATATGTGATCATTGCTTCAATTGAGTGGATATTATCCACAAGCATTTCTATAAACCTACATCGCTCTGCAGGTCGTAAGCCTTTCTGGCCTGGCGCACGTCAGTGGAGTCGGGCAGGCAGGTCCAGTTGTGCAGGTGAGTCCTGTAGTTGAAGTCGTTGACCTGGATCTGGCATTTCTTGGCCAGTTCAATATTCAGCATGTCCACGGGCAGGTTGAACTTGGTCTTGGACTTGTTGAAGTCCTTCTTGTACAGGGCGTCACTGGCAATCCTGGCTGAGTTCAGAGCCAGCATGATCAGAGGGTCTTCCTGGACGCAGCGAGCACCGATGTGGTGGCCCACCTGCTTACGGTATCCTGCCTTATATTTGTACTAAAAGAGAAGAGATAGAAGGTGAAGCAAGAAATGTATTTCATGTATGATTTTACCGTATTTAAGCCTTACTTACATCACTGACGATATCCCTGGAAGCTCTGGCCTTCAGCACAGAGATAGTATCCTCCTTGATCTGGTAGCCTTTGGCCTTCTGCTCATCCCAACTCTTCGTGTACAGTTTCTGCACAGAACAAGAACATATGATCAAAAAAACTGCAAAACAGTTGAAGCAAACCAAAAAGTAAGTACTTTATAAAACTACATTTCAACCTGTGCATTTTAAAGACATTTATGTAAAGTTTCAATACTTCTAATATGGGTTGAACTTGGCTTGTTTTAAAGCAAACTTACATTGCTGATGCTGACAGCATTGGCCTTGGACAGAATAAAGCCGGGGGCGTCGGGCGGCATGTGGAATTTGAGCTTGTCATTATCCCAGACTTCCCTATATTTCCTCTGTCAGAAATAAATAAAAAGGATTAAAAACATATTGAGTTTAACATTTACTAGGAAAGGCATTTGGCATTACTGAATATGTAATAACTCACATCACTGATGTTGATAGCGTTTTGCTTGGACAGGACCATAGATGGCAGATCGACCACGCTGGTGAACTTCTCGTTGCTTGGGGGCTGGCGGTAGAGCCTCTCATTGAAGATGTTCATGGCGTGCTTAGCTTTGACGACGTCCACTGAGTCCTGTGGGGACCAGCCGCATCCTCTCAGCCACTCCATATCAGATTTGTACACGGACTGAAAAAGGAAAGACAAATAATACAGATGTGTTTTTGTTCTTGTAGATTTTTCAACTTTGATGCTCCAACACATGGACGAAGTGATTTCCCTCTCCACAAACCGAATAACATTATGTTGGGAAAATACTGAATGTACTCTTCCAACATCAGAGTAACATGATATCAAAGGTATCCCAACTGTAGCTGTGACCATGACAGCATGTGTGATTACCTAGAAGAGCATCAGGACTGTTTGAGGCATATGATAGCTATGTGATTAACAGGATGATTCAGCCTCTATGGAGAGAGACATATGACAAGCATGCTCATTTCTGACATGGAGCTAATCTGAAGTAAACATTGAATACTGCTTTCTATTCCTCCATCTTGTTACTGTGACTCCCTCTCTTGGATATCAGCATGTGAAGGACACTGTTCAGGAACAAGTTGTACCAAATGCTCTGTATGTGAGGACTACTTCCATTCTTGCAAGGATAATAAATACATGTATCTGTATATTTAACCTCAAGCCAGTGACGAGTGATATTTTTCTAACACATTACATATACTTACATCGCTGTTTAAGGCGTAGGCCTTCCTAGCACGGACCACATCCGTGGAGTCGGGCATGCAGGTCCAGTTGTGCAGGCGGGTGGAGTAGTTGGTTTGGTTGACCTGGCTCTGGCATTTCTTGGCCAGCGCGATACTCAGCATGTCCACTGGCAGGTTGAACTTTGTCTTGGACTTGTTGTAGTCCTTCTTGTACAGAGCTTCACTGAAGATCTTGGCTGCATTAGCGGCCATCATGATCAGCTGGTCGTCTTTGACGCTGAGTGCACCGATTTGATTGCCACACTGCTTGCGGAAACCGGCCTTGTATTTGTACTAAAAACATGGGATGGAAATATTTAGATTATTCTCATAAAAGGAATCATTGCAGTGAATAAAATAAAGGATAATGCTACTGAAGAATTTAGATTGTGAAGCAAAATACTTCACAAATAAAGACAGACTTACATCACTGATGATATTTCGGGAGGCCTTAGCTGCCAAAACAGAAATGGCATCTTTGGGAAGGTAGTAGCCTTTGTTGATGGTTTCCATATAGCCTTCACGGTATTGTTTCTGGGAACCAAAAGAAGGAATAGGCAGTTAGTATGTCTGCTATACATTTAGTTTAAATCCCGATATCAGTACCAATGGAGACTATTTCCTTGTACCAGTGATTAAAACATCAACACTAAAATGTCCTTCATTCTTCAAACATTAGGACAATATCTGACAATTATTCTTTTAGCAAGTTAACAATTATTGATATGATCATATGTGATGCACTTATTGGTTTAAGAACTACATTGAGAGGCACTACATTACCAGACTGGTGTTGATATTATTCTGCTTGGCCAGGATGATCTCTGGGATGTCAGTACCCATGTGAAGTTTGACCTTATCCGTATCCCAGGCGGAAGTGTACGCTTTCTGTAAACAGCAGATTGACACAGTTTTATGGGATTCATCGAGTCGAACAAAGGGAAGTAAGTCAACACTTTCCCACATATTCTGTATAATACTTCAAATCAAAAGAAACTAAGATAAAAATGCAAAATAACAATAAAGTACAATGTTATAGGATCTCTACCTTGTCCATGATATGGGCATTTGCCGTAGCAAGGGCATATGGGATGTCACTTGTCTTGGCTGTAAACTTGAATTTGCTTGGATGCTCACGGTACTTCCTTTCATTCAGGATATTTCCTGCTTTCTTGGCCTTCTCCACATCAACTGAACCTATTGGCACCCAACCGGTTCCCCTCATCCATTCCATGTCGGCCTTATAAACAGCCTACGAGTCATATCGGGAGGATAAAAAGTGGAGACACATTGAATACAAATAAATAAGCAAAATAAAGTTGAGCAAACACATTCTGATAAACTCTCGTTACTAACATCGCTCTGCAGATCGTAAGCCTTTCTGGCCTGGCGCACGTCAGTGGAGTCTGGCAGGCAGGTCCAGTTGTGCAGGTGAGTCCTGTAGTTGAAGTCGTTGACCTGGATCTGGCATTTCTTGGCCAGTTCAATATTCAGCATGTCCACGGGCAGGTTGAACTTGGTCTTGGACTTGTTGAAGTCCTTCTTGTACAGGGCGTCGCTGGCAATCCTGGCTGAGTTCAGAGCCAGCATGATCAGAGGGTCTTCCTGGACGCAGCGAGCACCGATGTGGTGGCCCACCTGCTTACGGTATCCTGCCTTATATTTGTACTGTGTAGAAAGAGAAGGTGAAGGTCTTTAATTAAAGAATTATCTTATGAATACATTTAGTTAGTTATAGGTTGGCATATCATTATATTTATTATATTTTATACAATAGATATACAGTACATCGTTCACTGTCAATACGGCCATATTTTGCCAAATTGGGATCAATAAAAGTATATCTAATCCAAAGTGAAAGTACAATACAAGTAAGCACACATTTGTATAGCCTTGGGCCCCCGTTTCTGAGCCACATTGCTTAAGACAGGTTATTTCGTATTGCTGTATATGTCTGAGAGAAAAGTGTCCTTTCGTATGTTACGTACGTCACTGATGATTTCTCTTCCTTTTTTGGCAGCAACAATAGAGACAGCATCGGTCTTGATGTCGTAGCCCTTTCTGAACATCGCGTCAACAGCTTCCCTGTACATTTTCTGAAAGAAACATTTAAATAGTTGATTATAAAATGGACACTATCAGCATCATATTGTCTTACATGGCTGTATAATACAAGTGGAGGTCAAAACAGACCGAACGCACCTTGCTCATGTTGTAAGCATTAGCTTTAGAGAGCAGAATCTCAGGTAAGTCTGCGTTTACATGGTTCTTGACTTTGTCAACCTCCCAAGCTGCCGTATAGTTTTTCTGTTGTGAGGAACACAAAAAAGGGATTGAAAACACAAACACACCAGGAGATGATTGAAGGAATTGTAAAAGAGGGATTTGATATTCTTCACCTTGTTGATGATGCCAGCATTTGCTTTGGCCAACACCATGGACATGGAAGACATGTCCGTGGTGAATTTCTGTTTGTCTGGTTTCAACCTGTACAGATGTTCGCTGAGAATCTTTCCAGCGTGCTTTGCCTTCACCACATCAACTGAACCTATGGGGATCCATCCGACGCCTATCACCTCATCCCTGTCAGCCTTGTATACAGCCTGTTGGGAGAATAGTTTACATGTAACATTAAAACAACTCAGCACATTGTTTGTTGAAAGATATTGAACGTGTCCAAGAGAGGCTCACATCGCTCTGCAGATCGTACGCTTTCCTGGCCTGGCGCACATCACTGGAGTCTGGCAGGCAGGTCCAGTTGTGCAGGCGGGTGATGTAGTTGGCGTGGTTGACCTGGATCTGGCATTTCTTGGCCAGCTCGATACTCAGCATGTCCACAGGCAGGTTGAACTTGGTCTTGGACTTGTTGAAGTCCTTCTTGTACAGAGCGTCACTGGCAATCCTGGCTGAGTTCATAGCCAGAACGATAAGAGGGTCGTCTTTGACGCTCAGGGCTCCGATGTGGTGGCCCACCTGCTTACGGTATCCTGTCTTGTACTTGTACTGATGATATCAACAGAAAAAGGTTTTATGATATCAGAAATCCTGATTATAAATGATAATATTATAAATGACAGCATTATAAAAGTAAGTGTTAGTGTTCTTCCAGTATAAAGGAGTGTAAACAAAAAGTAGCAGCCATTAATAACAATAATAATTTGCCCCAAACAAATATATTGCATGACAGTGTTGTTATAGCTAGTGTTGTTGTGGTCACTTACATCACTGATGATGTCCCTGGAGGACTTAGCAGCCTTTACAGAGATAGCATCCCCGGGAAGGTAATATCCTTTGCTGATGGTGTCCTCATAACCTTGTCTGTAGAGTTTCTACAAAGAAAGACACAATATGAATACTTTTGTTAACAGCTCTTCAACAAATGAAGGTCCAATCATTCAGCTTCTTCACTAAGCTAACCTTGCTCATGGTGATAGCATTCTGCTGACCGAGGACGATCTCAGGGGTGTCAGGGTTGATGTGCAGCTTGGTCTTGTCCTTCTCCCATGCGGCGGTGTAGAGTTGCTGGAACAAACCAGAAATAAGTGTTACTTGATGGTTTTAACTGAAGAGATCTCAAGAGAGAGGTCTCCATTGCAAATCAAGGTAGTAATAGACCCTTTTTTCACAAAAATATATTTGAATTCAACTCAAAATATTTCAATTCGAACCTTGTTCATGACCAAAGCGTTATTCTTCGCAAGTACGAGGTTCATAGCCTCTGTGGTGCTCTTGAAGGGGAAAGTGCTTGGGGGTTGGCGGTACTTCCTTTCATTCAAAGCATCTCCAGCTTTTTTGGCTTTCTCCACATCCACTGAGCCAATGGGAACCCAGCCCAAACCCTGGAGCCACTTCAAGTCAGCTTTGTAGACAGCCTTTGAAGTGAGTAAAGAAAACAATTACATTCCTCACATACTTGGTAGCATGAAACTGAAATAAAAACAATAAAGCAAGAGAGCTACACTCACATCACTCTGTATGTCATAGGCGTGCCTGGCCTGGCGCACATCAGTGGAGTCTGGAAGACAAGTCCAGTTGTGCAGGCGGGTGATGTAGTTGGCGTGGTTGACCTGGATCTGGTTCTTCTTGGCCAGCGCAAAGGCAATCATGTCCACGGGCAGGTTGAACTTGGTCTTGGACTTGTTGAAGTCCTTCTTGTACAAAGCGTCACTGGCAATCCTGGCTGAGTTCAGAGCCAGAACCAGCAGAGGGTCGTCCTGGACGCAGCGAGCACCGATGTGGTGGCCCACCTGCTTACGGTATCCTTCATGGTACTTGTGCTGGAAGAAAGTGTAACAACAAAGTTCCATGGTTACATGTGCAGTGATAAATATATAGAAACGGTTTGTATTTGTTAGAAAGCTTACATCACTGGCAATATCCCTGTTCTTCTTGGCTGCAAGGATGGAAATGGCATCGCCGCGCAGGTCGTAGCCCTTCTTCTTGGAGTCTTCATTTGCCTGCTTGTACTTTTTCTGTAAACAAACACAAACATCCCAGAAATTAAGTATACATTTACCCTTCAAGGTAAACTAGAATATGTGTCTCTGTATCACCATAAATACTGAACATTTCACTTACCAAACTGTAGTTGACATTGTTTGCTTTGGCTAGAAGAACATCCATAGAATCAGGCATGATGTGGATCGTTGTCTTGTCCTTGTTCCAGACATCGGAATATGCTTTCTGTGGGCATAAAAAAAAAAAAAAGAGAAATTACTAACATGATGAACACTGCAAATATGCATTTTTATGATTACATCATTGTAATGTTATTTCATACCTTGTTCATAACCTGGTTATTGGCCTTAGCCAACACCAGGGGTATGTCGTCGGTGGTGATTTTGAATTTGAAGTTGCTTGGGTGTTGACGATACTTCCTCTCATTCAGAGCATCACCGGCTTTCTTTGCCTTCTCAACATCCAGTGAACCTATCGGCACCCATCCGATACCCTGCATCATCTTGAAGTCCTCCTTGTACACATTCTGGATACAAAAAAAAGTTTCAATATTGTGAACGATGATTGTAAAACTTGAAACGTCTGCAAAACGAATACTGCACAAAGTAAACATTTCAGGATTCATACTCACATCACTCTGTATTTCATACGCTTTCCTGGCCTGGCGCACATCAGTGGAGTCTGGAAGACAAGTCCAGTTGTGCAGGCGGGTGATGTAGTTGGCGTGGTTGACCTGGATCTGGTTCTTCTTGGCCAGTGCAAAGGCGAGCATGTCCACGGGCAGGTTGAACTTGGTCTTGGACTTGTTGAAGTCCTTCTTGTACAGATGGTCACTGGCAATCCTGGCTGAGTTCAGAGCCAGAACCAGCAGAGGGTCGTCCTGGACGCAGCGAGCACCAATGTGGTGGCCCACCTGCTTACGGTATCCTTCATGGTACTTGTGCTGGAAGAAAATTGAACAACAAAGTGTCATGGTTACATGTGCAGTGATAAATATATGGAAACAGTTTTAAAAAGAAATCCCACAGCTTACATCACTGGCAATATCCCTGGTCTTCTTGGCAGCGAGGATGG
The DNA here is from genome assembly GCF_949606895.1 of Notothenia rossii. Taxonomy (NCBI): domain Eukaryota; kingdom Metazoa; phylum Chordata; class Actinopteri; order Perciformes; family Nototheniidae; genus Notothenia; species Notothenia rossii. Next base: position 90,619,675 of record NC_136904.1, read on the forward strand.
AAATGGCATCGCCGCGCAGGTCGTAGCCCTTCTTCTTGGAGTCTTCATTTGCCTGCTTGTACTTTTTCTGTAAGTAAACACAAACATCCCACATTAAATGTACATCCATTTCTGATTAAAAGTAGGTCTGGGTTATAATAAGACACAGATGTATCGAAAACAAACAATATCCTAATGAATATAGCATATTGTAACCTTGTTTAGAAATATCTTACATCAATCAAATGTTTTAATATTATCATTATACTGTATTTAATTGCTTTACCATAATATGTTGAATTGTTCACTTACCAAACTGTAGTTGACATTGTTTGCTTTGGCTAGAAGAACATCCATAGAGTCAGGCATGATGTGGATCGTTGTCTTGTCGCGGTTCCAGGCGTCAGAGTATGCTTTCTGTAAAGATAAAACAATATATATTATTATTACAATATTCTCTGCAAGAATGCATTTTAATTAACGGAAAAGCTTTCATCCTATCAGTATAAGTAGTTCAACTGAGCCATTTTGACCCTCTCGGTTACAGGATTGATGATTTCATACCTTGTTCATAATCTGGTTATTGGCCTTAGCCAACACCAGGGGTATGTCCTCGGTGGTGATTTTGAATTTGAAGTTGCTTGGGTGTTGACGATACCTGCTCTCATTCAGAGCCTCACCGGCTTTCTTTGCCTTCTCAACATCCAGTGAACCTATCGGCACCCATCCGATACCCTGCATCATCTTTAAGTCCTCCTTGTACACATTCTGGATGCAGAAGAAACATTGTGTTATACTGTATGGTCCAAGATGTTCAAAAAATAAACTTTCCATAAGATACATTTCAGGATTCATACTCACATCACTCTGTATGTCATACGCTCGCCTGGCCTGGCGCACATCAGTGGAGTCTGGAAGACAAGTCCAGTTGTGCAGACGGGTGATGTAGTTGGCGTGGTTGACCTGGATCTGGTTCTTCTTGGCCAGCGCAAAGGCAATCATGTCGACAGGCAGGTTGAACTTGGTCTTGGACTTGTTGAAGTCCTTCTTGTACAAAGCGTCACTGGCAATCCTGGCTGAGTTCAGAGCCAGAACCAGCAGAGGGTCGTCCTGGACGCAGCGAGCACCGATGTGGTGGCCCACCTGCTTACGGTATCCTGCATGGTACTTGTGCTGGAAGAAAATCGAACAACAAAGTTTCATGGTTACATGTGCAGTGATAAACATATGGAAACAGTTTATCTTTGTTAAAAAGAAATCCCACAGCTTACATCACTGGCAATATCCCTGGTCTTCTTGGCTGCGATGATAGAAATGGCATCATTGCGCAGGTCGTAGCCCTTCTTCTTGGCGTCCTCATTTGCCTGCCTGTACTTGTTCTGTATAAAAGAAAGTAAACATTTTAAATTAACATCTTCTGAAAAATGGTTGTTTACGTATAATAATGTTGCTTTAAAGCGATCAATTACTCACCAAACTGTAGTTGGTTTTGTTTGCTTTGGCTAGAAGAACCTCCATAGAGTCAGGCATGATGTGGATGGATGTCTTGTCTTTCTCCCAGGCTTGATTGTAAGCTTGCTGTAGATTACATTAAAACAAAAAAGGTTTAGTTTCAATAATGTAAAATTAAAAACATTTATAAAAATGATATATACAGCGGATGAAATTAGAAAACTCCTAACTTGTAGCACTTCTTAAATCTAGTAGTGGAGAATGTTTTCAAGCCATCAGGAACTTTTTCTCAGTTTTGTTCACATTCAATTTCGCTTAAGATTATATTGAATAGATTAAAACTACACTTAATAACCTCCTCAGATTTATTTTCTACAAGCAGAGGCACAATAAAGGTTGTACTTAATCAGGGTTGTTGTTTGCATTGATCTCTAAACCTTTCAAATGATGTGCTAAAAGAAAAACATATATTTAAAGCTGAATCATCACTGATATTGCTCGATGCAGATGATGTGTTGATATTCCTCACAGAACGACAGAAACTCAGCACTATCTTTTAACATAAAATAACAATTTTAGAGACATTCAGGGTATAAATTAGATTATATATAATGTAATGCAAGTCTGTTAATCATTACATTATTTTAAATGTACCCTAAATAAGCCCATTGGATATTTAGAAATTAATATCACTTCCAATGAACAGCTTGTTTCGAGTAAATCACTCTTCTTTACCAAACAATGTTTATTCTTATAGAGTATGATTAAATTGACTTTGCTGTTATCGACATTAGGAAAAACCTGAGTTATGAAACCTAAAATTCCTTTTTTCTATTCCAGACCATGCTATCGTCCAGCCTTATGTTTTGAAAGACCGAGCAAAAAACGCAATACAAAGTACTGTCTCTACGGCCCGTCCACACGACAGCTTCGACAGCTTCAAAAACGGTTTCCAACGCGTCTGCCCATTCACTTTGAATGGGGTGACGTCACGTTGCCTCGCTTTTCGCCGAACTGAATTGTGGGAAGCAGAGCGGAGCTTTCCTGGCGTTTCAGGCTGCAAAAGTTGAGCAATGTTCAACTTCTGAAGCCGGAGACGCCGGAGTAGCCAGCGTCAGCCAATCAAATCCCGTTTATGCAAATCTGACAGTTCAAGCGCTAGCCAATCAAACCGCGTGCAAGCTGGGAGAGCCAGACCGCAGTTCATTTCTTCATATTCCAAACGAGAAATTACGGTAGCAAATTACCCGGTTCTTTACGACCAGAACTATTTACTGGGATACAAACCGGAGGAACCAGGCATGGAGGGAGGTGGCAGAGACAGTGGGTGAAACTGGTAGGTTTTCGCCTGTTTGGGGAGTTTATATATATATATATATATATATATATATATATATATATATATATATATATATATATATATATATACTGCTCGCATAAAATCCCCGGGGTTTTTTGCTTTGTATGCCGGGGGCGGGACATTCATGTGATTGGTTGTTGGTCGCGGTGCTCGAATAAAATCCCCAAGCTTCAGGCACGCCCAGCTCCAAGCTTTTTTTGAAGCTATAGTGTGGACGGGCCGTTATAGTTAAAGACAACCTGTGAAGTGAACTTGCTGAAAAGCATGCATCAATACTGTATAAAACACAACGTTATACATTTAAAAAAACTGCATGGAAAATACCTTGTTCATAACCTGGTTATTGGCCTTAGCCAACACCAGGGGTATGTCCTCAGTGGTGAGTTTGAATTTGAAGTTGCTTGGGTGTTGACGATACTTCCTCTCATTCAGAGCCTCACCGGCTTTCTTTGCCTTCTCAACATCCAGTGAACCTATCGGCACCCATCCGATACCCTGCATCATCTTGAAGTCCTCCTTGTACACATTCTGGATACAAAAAAAAGTTTCAATATTGTGAACGATGATTCTAAAACTTGAAACATCTGCAAAACGAATACTGCACAAAGTAAACATTTCAGGATTCATACTCACATCACTCTGTATTTCATACGCTTTCCTGGCCTGGCGCACATCAGTGGAGTCTGGAAGACAAGTCCAGTTGTGCAGGCGGGTGATGTAGTTGGCGTGGTTGACCTGGATCTGGTTCTTCTTGGCCAGCGCAAAGGCAATCATGTCCACGGGCAGGTTGAACTTGGTCTTGGACTTGTTGAAGTCCTTCTTGTACAAAGCGTCACTGGCAATCCTGGCTGAGTTCAGAGCCAGAACCAGCAGAGGGTCGTCCTGGACGCAGCGAGCACCGATGTGGTGGCCCACCTGCTTACGGTATCCTGCATGGTACTTGTGCTAAAAAAGAAAGTGTGAGGGTTTTATCATCAAATAAAAAAACTCTTGAGGGTGGGAATATCACAATTGATGTATACAGTTGTTGGAACAGTATAGGAATATCCACACAAGCACTTACATCACTAGCAATAGCAGTGGAAGCTTTGGCAGCCAAGACTGAAATGGCATCACCACGAAGATGGTGGCCCTTCTTCTTGGACAGCTCATGGTCCAACTTGTACAGTTTCTGAAGAGAGAAAGGATATACATTTTTATTAAGGAGAGCATGTCTTCTTTATACTGAATCAACTAATGCACCAACATGAAGTAATGTAATCAATCAGTTTATTAACCAACAGTTCAAAATACAAAAATTATGATGATTGAAATCCAGCAACCTGGTAATCTACAGTAGCTCAGACACAAAGCAAATAGTATTTAAAATATGATTACTCTCGAAATGGAGATACCGTTCTGTTTACTGGTCCCAAACAATTCCTTTTGGCAAGATCCATACGGCTAGTTTTGTTTATTTCCATAACAGACCCCAGAGAAGATCTAGAAAAACATGTGTGGAAACATTAAGTATAACCCCTTACCTCACTGACGTTCTTCTTGTTTCCTCTGGCTAGAACAATGTCCATCGCATCAGGCATCATGTGGACTGAAGTCTTGTCTTTTTCCCAGGCAGTGGTGTAGGATTGCTAAAAAATAAAATGTACGTCACATAAATGCTAGAGTAGACCAATTTGTGATTTTAAAAAAACAAACACAAATCCTATCCAGTACCTTGTTCATGATCTTGTTGTTGGCGGTGGCCAGTAAGAGATCCATGGAGTGCATGTCTTTAGTGAAATTGAATTTGCTGGGAGACTGACGGTATTTGGATTCGCTGAAGATACGTCCGGCTAATTTTGCTTTCTCAACATCCACCGATCCAATGGGAATCCATCCTACTCCCTTGACGTAGCTTTCATACTCACTCTTGTACTGGTTCTGAGGGGGGAAGTCAACAAAAGCAGTTTATTTTAGATGCAAAACAGCTACATGCAAAGTCAATGTCCCAGTTTGGAGTGAAAGTCTTGTGTAAATAGATATTATTTAAATCAGACTCTCTACGTACATCACTGGCGATGAACTGCATGTTATGAGCAAGTTGCAGGTTCATAGCGTCAGGCATCACAGTGTGGTGTGGGTTGGACTGCTTGTATCCAGCATTAGTCTGAACACGTGAACTTTAACCACACCTTTATAATTAGTCCATTGCTTACTTTGCACTTGAATTAAGACTAGAATAGAGAAACAAAACATATGCCATTGTCCAATTTCACTTAATAGTTTTTTGACATGTATATGGTATAGATCAGGGGTTTTCAAAGTGTGGGTACGTGAGCCTCCCCTCAGACAACATAAGAACAGCCACGCCCCCGCTCCCAATTATTATTGCTGTTATTATTATTATTATTATTATTATTATTGTTGTTGCTATAATGCAGGGGTATTCAATTGCATTTCAAAGAGGTCCAGTAAGAGAACATGTAATTAAATGCTCTATTTTCGCTGTCTACCTTCCGCCATTTGAAATTACTCCGACTGTTTCTCTCCTCTTGTCTCGTCTCTGTGTGTGTTTGAATCTATCGTGCTGACTGCACCGATTTGATTGGCTGAGTAGCGTCACCTCCTTAAAACATTAAACAATAACTTTTTTTAAACCTTTTTATTTTTATGTTTTAAACATATTGTATAAAACTCCCCCACTACTTGGACTATTCCTTGCACCCCTCTAGAATAAGCCCGAATGGTCTCAACCATATTGCATCAGTAACGTGCACTTGTTATTATAACAAGATCGCAAGGACGCTGGTAGCGATCGGAAAATCGAGTGTTGTTCAGTTTGTGTGTTGTGGAACATGCGTGTGCGTGCATGAAAATATACCACACACACAATTACAATTGCATGTTCAATTCACTACCCTGGAAGTTCATACAGTTGTTAAAGTTGGAACAGCCTGTGGACAGACGTTCTTCCTTGCATGTCAGTCGCCGACACCTTCTTACAGAGGACAGGCACATCTAGCTGCAGCACGACCCGTATATTTCCGCACGCCGTGTTCTCAAGACATATTTTTTTTTAACATTTTCAACATGGTGGATAAATCCTTATATGCTCCCGGCAACACACTGAACTTTGCCTCCTTATTACACTCACCCCTACTTTAGTGGGAACAATGAGTCTGCGTCTTTGATGCACACAGGAATAAACGCAGATCATACTCTGGCTGCAGCCTTTACCGGCACTTGCTTTTGATCAAAGTCAATGCGGAAAACCTGCACTCACACAGGTAGGTGGAGGTGAAGGGAATGAGCACTTTTACAGCCTTTTGGGCGAGGTGGGGGAACTCACTGTCCACAGACAGCCACAAGTGGGCAAGTGTCACTTTACTCGTCTTTTTCTCGTTCTTTTGTGTCTCACGCTGCGCCTCCCCTGAAGCTCTCTGGCGCCCCCCAGGGGAGGCGCGCCTCACACCTTGAAAACTGCTGGTATAGATAATCTTGCACTATTGATTGTACTCTGTTTCTTCTTGCACTATTTTATAGATTAGTTTGATTGTTTTATGTCTTGTATATATATCTATGTTGCATTGTTGAAGGAGCCTGGGACTTCAGATGTCCACTGCCATAACTACACTGAAGCTACTCGGCTATTGTTCGGGTAAAAAGTGAGAACATACATCACTCTGAATCTCCATCATGCTGCGACAACGCTGCACGTTCAAGTTGTCGGGCAGCATCATGTAGCCGTTAGGGATCTTCCTGTATCCGGCGAAGGTCTGAACCTTTGATGCATGTTTGGCCTGGGTCAAACTCATCATGTCCACTGGGGAATGATACTTCAGCTTGGCCTTGTTGTAGTCCTTCTTGTAGTTCTTGTCACTCTGCAATTTGGCCAACTGCATGTAGTGGACCATCAGAGGATCGTCCTTGATGCTGCGGAAACCAATATGGTGTCCTCTGGCCTTCTCGTAAGCCAGCTTGTACTTGTACTGTAAACAGTGAAAGAATACTTGTTTAACATGCATGGTGGGTTTCAGTAGGTTCCCTTCTTAATTTGGCACAGGAATGTTTGTTCAACTTACGTCACTGGCAATTCTGGTTCCAGCTTTGGCGGCCAAGATTGCGATGGCGTCTCCTTTGAGATGGTAGCCCTTATTGGCCATCGCCACAACACCGGCTTTGTAAAGTTTCTGTTTGGATAAAAGTAAGAGTGTTAAAATACACAAACCGATCACCATTATTTATATACAATTAGAGGTAGGTTAAACAGTTTTAAGTATTCCTCTTACCTTGCTCATGTTGAGGGCATTAGCCTTGGCCAGGATGATTTCAGGAGAATCAGGCATGACGTGGATGCTCAGTTTGGCCTTATCCCAAGCTGCAGTGTATGCTTGCTGTAAGACCAGAAAAACAAATGAATGATGATAATAATTCATACTTAGTGGCCCTGCACTCTACAGAACAGTTAACCATGATGCACCTTGTTCATGATCTTGTTGTTGGCAGTAGCCAGAGCAATGTCCATGGAGTCCATCAGCTTGCTGAACTTGTGGGTGGATGGGTCGGTGCGGTACCTGTTGTCGCTCTGAATCAGACCGCCAAGTTTAGCCGTCTCAACTCCAATTGAGCCGATAGGGACCCATCCAGTGCCTCTGATATAGTTATTCCATTCAGACTTGTAGTCACACTGAAAAAAAACATAATTCAGATGATTAGAGTTTGATAAAAATCAATTATTAGTTGTTTTCTGCCATTGTGGTAGAGAAGCTCCCTCTGGAGGGAACACAGGGATTCTAGCCTTTGCAGACACACCTATAGAACACACTACAGGAAAGGGGAGACCCCAAGAAGCATGTTAGGGCCCCTTTAATGTTTCAAACTTACATCGCTAGCCTGGGTGCTCATGTTGCGAGAGTGCTTCAGGCTAATTGCATCAGGGAGGAGAGAGTAACTGTGCTGGATCGTTCTGTATCCGGCGAAGGTCTGAACCTTTGAAGCATGCTTGGCCTGCACCAAACTCATCATGTCCACTGGGGAGTGATACTTCAGCTTGGCCTTGTTGTAGTCCTTCTTGTAGTTCTTGTCACTCTGCAATTTGGCCAACTGCATGTAGTGGACCATCAGAGGATCGTCCTTGATGCTGCGGAAACCAACATGGTGTCCTCTGGCCTTCTCGTAAGCCAGCTTGTACTTGTACTGTAAACAGTGAAAGAATACTTGTTTAACATGCATGGTGGGTTTCAGTAGATTCCCTTCTTAATTTGGCACAGGAATGTTTGTTCAACTTACGTCACTGGCAATTCTGGTTCCAGTTTTGGCGGCCAAGATTGCGATGGCGTCTCCTTTGAGATGGTAGCCCTTATTGGCCATCGCCACAACACCGGCTTTGTAAAGTTTCTGTGAACACATAGACAGTCAGATGAATTAAATAAGAACAAAATCAAAGTATGAATGGATTTAAATGTATATGGTAATGTAATGCTTTACGTTGCTCATGTTGAGGGCATTAGCCTTGGCCAGGATGATTTCAGGAGAATCAGGCATGACGTGGATGCTCAGTTTGGCCTTATCCCAAGCTGCAGTGTATGCTTGCTGTAAGACCAGAAAAACAAATGAATGATGATAATTATTCATACTTAGTGGCCCTGCACTCTACAGAACAGTTAACCATGATGCACCTTGTTCATGATCTTGTTGTTGGCAGTAGCCAGAGCAAGGTCCATGGAGTCCATCAGCTTGCTGAACTTGTGGGTGGATGGGTCGGTGCGGTACCTGTTGTCGCTCTGAATCAGACCGCCAAGTTTAGCCGTCTCAACTCCAATTGAGCCGATAGGGACCCATCCAGTGCCTTTGATATAGTTATTCCATTCAGACTTGTAGTCACACTGAAAAAAAAATAGATAAGTTGTTAGAGTATGACTCGTGTCAACGTTTTGCACAATTGTGAAAATCAATAGATGCATTTATGTGTTGCAACTGGCAAAAAGTAAAATATTAGCCTCGAAACTGCGGATGGGTAGAAGTATAAAATAGCAGGAAATGTAAATACTTCTACTACACTATAATTAAACATGACAATTAGCAGTGATTGAAAAAATTTCCATTTAAATTTAAACATTTATTTAATTTTATTCTCTGTGTTTATTTAATAATTTTTTTTTTTGTATGATGTTAGAGCCCGTTTTAACTCTGTTTGAAAGGTTCTATATAAATAAAGTGTATTATTATTATTTAATCTGGAAGGAAACTTTGGGATTTTAGCCTTAGCAGACCATTTACATGCACAAAAGCCTACATAACGCACTACAGGAAAGGGAAAACCCCAAAAGGCATTTTAAGGCCCCTTTAAGGTTTCAAACTTACATCACTAGACTGGGCGTTCATTTTGCGACACCGCTGCACGTTCAAGTTGTCGGGCAGGATCATGTAGCCGTTAGGGATCTTCCTGTAGCCGGCGAAGGTCTGAACCTTTGAAGCATGCTTGGCCTGGAGTGATACTTCAGCTTGGACTTGTGGTAGTCCTTCTTGTAGTTCTTGTCACTCTGCAATTTGGCCAACTGCATGTAGTGGACCATCAGAGGATCGTCCTTGACGCTGCGGAAACCAACATGGTGGCCCTTTGCCTTCTCAAATTCTTTCTTATATTGGATCTGGAAAAAAAGGAGATTGTGGACGTTAGTGACTTTTTCCGTTAAATGGAAAAAAGGGCGTTGGGTAGATTTATGATATACTTACATTGCTGGCAATATGTCTGCCATGCTTGGCGTGAATGACAGAAATGGCATCCGGCTTCATGTTGTATCCCTTGGCAATATCGGCTAGCCACTTGTGCTTGTAGTGACTCTGTGGATAAACAAAGCAAAAAATTGTACGACAATTATTTCTTTGGCATACAAAACATTTTCTAACTTAATGAATATGATGTCCTCTTACCTCGCTCAGGGTCTGGGCGTTGAATTTAGCCTGAAGGAACTGAGGGCTGTCACCCGGCAGATTATAAGTGTGCATGAACTTCTCTCCAGAAGCTTTGTATGAAGACTAGAGAGGAAGAACACAAGTCAAACCTGGTACATGAATAATCAACACATTTTGGAGTTGTGAAGGCATTGGTTTCTTTATTATTAGAAGACATTCTTACGTGGTCCATGATCTTGGTGTTGGCCATAGCCAGAATCATGTTCATGGAATCAGTCTTGCTGGTGAATTTGAAAGAGCTTGGGGGCTGGCGGTAGTGGTGCTCATCCAGGGCGGCTGTAGCAACTTTGGCCTTCTCCACATCAATTGAACCAATAGGGACCCATCCTGTGCCTTTAGTGAAGTTGCTGTATTCTGACTTGTAGAGATTCTGTGGGTTTAAAGAGAAGAAGATTGAGAATTTGTCATCAATGATTGTTGTGCTTTTATTGAGGTCTTAAAGGTGGGGTATGTACGTTTGAGAAACCGGCTCGAGATCGCTAGAATTTGAAAATACACGACCGGAGAAAGTCTGCTACTTCCTCACAGAGCCCCTCCTCCAACACACACGAACGCGCACATGACCAATGAGGGCACAAGATAAGTTTGTGCACAGATGGAAGGCTGACAGGCAGGTAGGCCATCCAGTTACTTTAGCCGGGCCGGCTCAGATGATTGGTCGTGCTTTTCACAGTACTACGGCTTCCACAGATGATATATTTTAATGGATTTTTTGTCAAAGCACTTCAGATATTCAATGCTATCGGGATGTTAAGAGCATTCCATGGAATCTAACAAAAAGTGTATGTGGAGCCGGTTTCTCAAACTTACCTACCCTACCTTTAATGTGTGCATATGTATAAATGTGTCTTTTGCTTGTGTATATAGGTATATACATATTTGCATACATATTTTTAAATATATTGGTTTTTGTATTCTGGATTGTGGGAAACGGTATTTCAATCTCTCTGTCTTTCCCACAAACTGAAAGTTCGACAATAAAGTTGACTTTGACTTGAATTTGCTTATTGCTTTTCTGTTTCCAGCGTCACACAGATGCATGGTGCGTTTAAGTGTTTTTCAAAGACTTGGACATCTACATACAGTATGCGTAAAAAGTGAGAACACACATCACTCTGAATCTCCATCATGTTGCGGCAGCGCTGCACGTTCAAGTTGTCGGGCAGGAGCAAGTAGCCGTTAGGGATCTTCCTGTATCCGGTGAAGGTCTGAACCTTTGAAGCATGCTTGGCCTGGGTCAAACTCATCATGTCCACTGGGGAGTGATACTTCAGCTTGGCCTTGTGGTAGTCCTTCTTGTAGTTCTTCTCACTCTGCATCTTAGCCACCTTCATGTAGTGGACCAGCAGGGGATCGTCCTCGATGCTGCGGAAACCAACATGGTGGCCCTTTGCCTTCTCATAAGCCAGCTTGTACTTGTACTGTAAAACAAAAAGACGACCGTTAGGTACGAAAAGCATTATCGGATTCGGTAACGATTCAGACGTTTTCATTATCGGCATGCTACTTACATCACTGGCGATTTTAGTGGACTGTTTGGCTGCAACAACGGAAATGGCATCTTGCTTCACGTGATGTCCTTTGAGCAGATCTTGGCGATGAGCATGGGTGTAGTAATTCTAAATGAATGAATGAATGAAGTGTTATATCACAGGATAAAAAAGTCATTTCTAGATATATTTTACACATGCACAAATGCTGGAAAATACTAAATAAGAATGTGCCACTCACCTTGCTGATGTTGACAGCGTTGTACCTGGCTTGCATCAGTTCAGGGACGTCAGCAGGGAGATGGTAAGTGTGCACAAACTTCTCTCCACTGGCCTTATACTCTTTCTGCAAAAAGACAACAAAGACATCGGTTTGTCTGTTATTAAAGGGAATGGAAAGTCTGAAACCATGTGATTTACTTTATAGCAAGACAAGAAGTTATTGTTTTTGCTCCTTCTCACCATGTTCATGATCTTGGTGTTGGACTTGGCCAGCATCATGTTCATGGAGTCGCTGAGACTGGAGAACTTGAAGGTGTCCGGGTTCTGGCGGTACTTTGACTCATTGATCGCTGCTCCTGCCACCTTAGCTCTTTCCACGTCCACAGAACCAATGGGAATCCAGCCGCTTCCCTTCACTGAAGTCTCATAGTCCATTTTATAGTTAACCTGGAAAGTAATAAGACATGGGAATAATGAAAAAATATCCGACCTGAGAAAGACCAACTTTGAGCCAGGAGACTAACTATTTATCCTTACAGTATGTATTGCTATTACATGTTGGAAAGGTCACTTTAAAAGTTATATATCACTATTTCACATACTTCAAAGTAATGTAACTGATACAATTTGATCCCTTTATTCTGTTAAATGTTTTAAACTGGGCAATGAAGTGGATAAGTAAAACATTTGTTACTTTAACCAAACCTTTATAATTAGTCCATTGCTTACTTTTCACTTGAATTAAGACTAAAATAGTGAAACAAAACATATGCCATTTGTCCAATTCCACTTAAAGGTGGGGTAGGTCATTTTGGAGAATCCAGCTGGCTAGAATTTGAAAATACACAACCGGAAAAAATCTGCCCTTCCTTTCAGAGCCCCTCCTCCAGCACACACGAACGCGCACATGACCAATGAGGGCACGAGATAAGTTTGTGCACAGATGGAAGGCTGACAGGCAGGTAGGCCATCCAGTTACTTTAGCCGGGCCGGCTGAGATGATTGGTCGTGCTTTTTACAGCGCCACGGCTTCCACAGATGATATTTTTAATATGGATTTTGTGTCAAAGCACTTCAGATATTCATTGCTATCGGGACGTTAAGAGCATTCCATGGAATATAACAAAAAGTGGATCTCGAGCCGGTTTCTCAAACTTACATACCCCACCTTTTAATGTGTGCATATGTATAAATGTGTCTTTTGCTTGTGTATATAGGTATATACATATTTGCATACATATTTTTAAATATATTGCTTTTTGTATTCGGGATTGTGGGAAACGGTATTTCGATCTCTCTGTCTTTCCCACAAACTGAAAGTTCGACAATAAAGTTGACTTTGACTTGAATTCGCTTATTGCTTTTCTGTTTCCAGCGTCACACAGATGCATGCTGCGTTTAAGTGTTTTTCAAAGACTTGGACATCTACATACAGTATGCGTAAAAAGTGAGAACATACATCACTCTGAATCTCCATCATGTTGCGGCAGCGCTGCACGTTCAAGTTGTCCGGCAGGATCATGTAGCCGTTAGGGATCTTCCTGTATCCGGCGAAGGTCTGAACCTTTGAAGCATGCTTGGCCTGCACCAAACTTATCATGTCTACTGGGGAGTGATACTTCAGCTTGGCCTTGTGGTAGTCCTTCTTGTAGTTCTTGTCACTCTGCAATTTGGCCAACTGCATGTAGTGGACCATCAGAGGATCGTCCTTGATGCTGCGGAAACCAATATGGTGTCCTCTGTCCTTCTCGTAAGCCTTCTTATACTGGACCTAGATTTAAAAACGGGCATATAGGATCTTAATTATTCAGCTTTTTTACAGTTGTATGTAGCAATAAGATGTACAATTCACCTGGTACAGAGCAAACATGGAGGAAATAAAGCACGGTTCCAGAAACTTACATCACTGACAGCATGTCTGGCTTTTTTGGCGGCGATAATAGAGATCGCATCGGACTTCAGGTCATAACCTTTAGCAATCAGATCCTCCCAGGCATACTTGTAGGTGTTCTGAAATGAGAGATAACAAGATATAAACCACAACAATAAAGAGTAATACAGTTAGCTAGAGATGTCCCGATGCGATCACGTGATCGGGGATCGGAGCCGATCATGTGATTTTCAAAAGATCGGAATCGGGAGAAAAAAATCGGGGATCGGGATTTTAATATTTTTGTATTCAATGTTACAAAACAAAAATGACCATGTTCAAGTCTTAAAGTCATCCTGAGGCCTTAGTTTTAGTTTCAAATTACAGAACATCATGTATGTGTTGCTTCTTTGGGGCTTGTTTTCATAGACCTGCTTATTTCTCTCAAATCTGGCAACAGAGTGGGCAGGGCGCAGTGTCTAATTGTAGCAGTAAGCTAACGAGTACTGACAAGCTTTATTTTGTTTTGATCCAATGCTGCACAACTGAACTGATCCAATGCTGCTGTGAAAGAAAGAAGCTATATCCATGTTGGATAGAATATCCAATTTAAATAAAAAAATAACCTTAAGGGACAACTTGAATGCTTTTTTTTCTCTTAATGCATTGCATAAAGATCGGATCGGAAAAAATCGGTATCGGCAAATTGTCAAAATCAAATGATCGGAATCGGATCGGGAGCAAAAAAAGGTGATCGGGACATCCCTACAGTTAGCACACTTAACGTATGTAAGTAATCCCTCTGTATTTCAATGTGCTACCTTGCTGATGTTGTAAGCATTGCACTTGGCCTGCACGAACTCAGGGACATCATGAGGCAGAGAGTACTTCTGATGGATCTCCTCCAGACCTCTCTTGTAGAACCGCTGTAAGGCAAGAAAGCAAAAAAGGGCAGGCATTACACATGTGCTGTACTTACTGTAAAAGAAACAACAGAGTCTTAAGGTTAAGATTTATGGTTAACTAAGAGAAAGACAGAAGACTCACATCACTCCTCATAAGCTGGTTCGCTTTGGCCTGCATCATGACGGGGTGGTCGTGAATAGAGGTGAAGGGGATGCTGTCCGGAAGCTGTCTGTACTTTCTCTGTAGGAAAAAAGTCAATTACACGAGTGAGAAGTCATTACAAAACATATTATGGGACAGATCCCACCTACGGACAAATATTTCCTTTTACAAGAATGCATTTGTGAAGATGGGGAAAGAACTGTTGGGCTCGTACCTCACTAAGGATATCACCAGCTTTCTTATTTTTCTCCACCTCCACAGAGCCCCAGGGGATCCATGGAGAACCCTTGGTGTAGTTGTTGTAGTCCGACTTGTAATCATTCTGTGATGCAGGAAAAAAAAATGGCGTCAATGAATACACAAGTGATCTCATAATAACCATGCAAGATAATATTTGGATATAACCATTAAAGGTCCCCTATTATACTATATGTCTTTCATCAATATATCACAGGTCTCAGATATATACAGAACATGTCTCTGATTGGCTGAAACACCAAACAGATCATTGCAGCATTACCCATAATCCCCTCTGTTTCAGCCCTGTTTCTAAAGTGCTGATTCTCTGTCTGTTACTTTAGATGGAAATAAGGAGCCCCTCCCCACGCCCCTCTGAGAGAGATTTGGTTAAAAAGAACTCAATGGTGCTCTAGGAGGAGATTCAGGTGATGGGGGGGGGGGGGGTTTACCCTGGTTGATGATTGGCTAATGGTTACTCTTGTATATAGACTGGTATTGCACTATTCCACTTTTTTCTTTTTTCTCACTTTTTTAGAACTATTTTTCTTTTGTATTACTTTTAATATAATATACTTTAATATTGTCTGCTTATCTGTATTATTGTGTTGCATTGTTGGAGAAGCCTGTGACCTAAGATTTTCAACGACATACTTACTCTTTAGCTATGTTAGTTTGACAATAAATAACCTTGAACCTTGAACAAGCCAAAACATCCTTATGACATCATAAAGTGGCCAAAATCTGATCAGCTCATTTTCAGACAGATCTTTATAGAAATGGATCAGGACAGAACGAGAGAGAATCTTTGTTCCTGAAACTTTCAGAGTCTCTTTCCACAGAGGGGACACATGTTGATGTAGAAGAGACATGAAGAAGTGGATTTTGCATAATAGGTGACCTTTAAGCTAAGCGTCATTAATAGGACGCTGTAAAGTCTGTACTTACATCGCTCTGGATGATGTTGGATTTCTTGGCCAGGTTCATAAGTATGTTGTCGGGGGGCATGAAGTAGTTGGGGTTGATGCTCCTATACCCCTTCATGCTGGCAATGCCCTGGGATTTCTTGGCCAAGGTGACTGACATCATGTCGAGTGGTGAGTGGTACTTGGTCTTGATCTTTTCATAGTCCTTCTTATATTCACGCTGTGGAGATATCAGTAAAACATTGCACTTGTTACTCAGCTCTAATAAATGAATGTGAAGGGAAATGTAAATAACTTAGAAAGATAATGACTTACTTCACTCTGGATTTTAGCCACGCGAACAGAGTGCAGGATTTTGGGATCGTCATGAATGCTGAGGGCTCCCACCATCTGCCCCTTGTTCTTCTCATAAGCCTTCTTATACTTGACCTGGGGGGAAAAACAAAAGTTTATCATTGCTCGATTGAAGACACTGGGCAGTAAAAGCAATCAAATGTACAAAGCAAGCAATAAATACTAATATCATGAATGTCAAAGAGGATAGATGTAGTGTCTCTCCCGTGACATGTCTCCATGCTTCAATGTTCAAGAAGCTCTTTTTTCTCATACTCTTTTCACCCTCTGTCTGAAACCAGAGCCCAGTCTGCTCTGATTGGTTAGCTGGCCGGCTCTGTTGTGATTGGTCGACCACTTAGAGATGTCCCGCCCCTTAGCCTATCACGTACAATGTGTCGAAGCGCTAGCCAATAGAAGTAACATGGTAAGGCCATAATGTTACGGAAGTAAACAAAGGAGTCCAATGGAGGCGTTATAAGCAGGGGGTGAGTGTGTGGGAGAGAAACTCCAATACAAATACCAATATACTTTGATATCTTTGCCTTTGCAGACCATTTACATGAAAAATATATATATAGACCAAACTACAGGAAGAAAAAAAAAACGAAAAAGCAAAATAGTGCCTCTCTAATGTTGTGAAATACTTACATCACTGGCGATGTTGGTGTGAGCGCGGGCAGCAAGGATCGAGATGGCATCGCCCCTGATCTCAAACTTCTTTGCTTTAGATTTCTCCCAATCGTACTTGTAACAGCTCTGCAAACAGAGAATCATGCCGTTAGGGAAATGGAAAACACATGCCAAAATGAAATGAAGAAATGAAGTGCAGAGCAGTTACTGACATCACTAAGGTTGAAGGCGTTGACTCTGGACTGGATGAAGAAGGGATAGTCTGGGGGCAGGCTGTTTTTGAACTTAGTCTCCTCGTACTTGGCCTTGTAGTTGATCTGCAAAAAGGAAAAGGGGTCACGTTATTTTTATATATGTGTGCAGCCGTACAGTAATTTCCAAGACACACGTTCAGGTAATTTTTATTTTCCGCCACTGGAGGGCAGCAGTGTTCGCTGGAAACAATCCGAGACATATTGACTGTCCCTTTCTCTGCTCCCCCGCCTCCCTCTGTGATCACAGGGTTTATTCTGGGCTAACTGAATGCTTGTTGCTATTTTTACTTCAGAGAAATGGCTCTCCAGTTACCATGGTGCCCACAGAAAGACTACGTGGATGGTCTGGCACATTTAAGGCTGATCTGCATGTGAAGGAGAATTTGATCTAGCCAATTACTGTAGCTAGCAATTGAGTCAATATATAGATTTATATATATATCGTTTATGTAGAAACAGTGAGCGATATTAATAAGTGACTTAACATCAATCCCTTTGTGGGCTGAACAGACACAATATTTAAAGAAAACTATATTTTTTGGGCAACCATTCCCTTTTTTTGTGTGCTAATTTAAATCTGTATATATTTTTTTATCGGCTTTGTGTGCATTCATACGTACGTCACTTAGATTTTTGGCGTTGAGGGCGGCTTGAAGCTGAACTGGTGAATCCGACACTTGTGTAAATTTCACGGTGTCCGGATGTTGCCGGTAAACTTTCTGCAAACGACAAGGAACAAAAATGGTGTAAGTTATATATATTTAGCAAAATAAGCGAGCTGTTTTACTGCATGTTAGTGGAGCATACTACTCACATCATTACACTTCTGAAGCTTCTTATTAACTTCATATTCAGGCGTCATTGTTTGAGGGTAGAAGCATCTTGTCTTAATGTCTTCATAATCAGATTTATATTGTTGCTGCAAGATGAGAAGAAGTGGGTAAATTGCACTGAAAAGTATATCAAGTATTTAAGGAAATCTTGCATCGCTGATTCGATTTTTAAAAAATGCACAATGACTTACCTCGCTCTTCATTGCCTCCATTTTCTGGCAGTGAAGCATGAAAACATCCTCATAGCTGCCGATGTAGTGACCCTTCACCACGTTGTCATACTTCTCTGTGTAACGTGTCTACAGAACAACATTAAAAGTGATTCAAAGCAAAGACAAGTGATAAATAATACCCTTGGTTTATGGAAGTATTTTATTCTTACATGAGTGAACTGTTTGAGTACGGAGTCCATCTGAAACTTGGGCGTGTCGCAGTAGTTGATACTTGAACCCCTGGCCTTTTCATAGCTGGACTTATATACTTTCTGCAAGGAAGATACGAAACAGATCGTGAACAACAGAAATGGCATATCAATTATGATCAGTAGCTTAAAAAAGAAAACAAATAGGAACAACTTAACATATCATCTGTCCGTATGACTCACTAACTAACTGCAAACAACACGTCAGTAAGACTGCTAACGTTATTCAATTAGATCAATTAACTCCCTGAAGGCGAAAGAGTATTGCAAGTGGCTTCCAGATGGTTTAATTAGCACTTGTAATATGACAATTAACTTAGAGGAGCTTCATGTCAGACACTCTTTTTACCACCCACACAACCTTCTCTATCGTTTCAGCAGTCACCTTTCAGAGTTATTGCCAAATTCATGCAAGCTACATCTTTGTCTAAACAGAGAACAGAGATTTTGTTCAAACAGTACCTCAAAAAAGTTCAGGAACAACAATTGAAATACGTAATTATATGTAAAGTCGAAATTATCCTTGGGAGAGAATGAATATGTATTTTAAACTATTGTGTATAAAAAAGCAAAACATGAAGTTTGCTATGAATTCTTGAGATGTTGTTATCCATTAATATTTGGGTTTTAATTTGAGTGTGACTTAAAAGGATGTCGATTTCTGATCTAGTTGGTACTTCATTGTAATTCAATTAGTCTGGTTTTTTTCTTTGAGTGGCTACGATTAGTAAAGGTGCGTTTGACTGTACATTTGTGGACTCCAGGAAACATTTGCTCACGCTTCTGCTAATACTAATGGGGATCTTAATAAGGAATGCAATACATTGACCCCATTTACTGTATGGACTCCAGGAAGAATAGCTATTCCTAAATGTAATAGCTAATGGGGATTCCTATATGGAAGAAAAAACATGGACGTCATTTGTGGACCCTATAGGAAGAATAGCTAATGCTAATGGAGATCTTAATATGGAATAAAAAACATGGAAGCCATTTGTGGACGCCATGAAGAATAGCCCATGCTAATGCTAATGGGGATTCCTATATGGAAGAAAAAACATGGATGCCATTTGTGGACCTTAGGAAGAATAGCTCATGCTAATGGGGATTCCTATAAGGAAGAAAAAACATGGACGCCATTTGTGGACACCAGGAAAAATAGCCAGTGCTTATGCTAATGGGGATCTTAATAAGGAATAAAAAACATGGACGTCATTTGTGGACCCTAGGAAGAATAGCTAATAATAATGGGGATCTTAATAAGGAATAAAAAACATGGACGCCAGGAAGAATAGTTCATGCTAATGCTAACGGGGATTCCTATATGGAAGAAAAAACATGGATGCCATTTGCGGACGCCAGGAAGAATAGCCCATGCTAATGCTAATGGGGATTCCTATATGGAAGAAAAAACATGGACGCCCTTTGTGGACCTTAGGAAGAATAGCTAATGCTAATGGGGATTCCTATAAGGAATAAAAAACACGGACGCCCTTTGTGGACCCTAGGAAGAATAGGTAATGCTAATGCTAATGGGGATTCCTATATGGAATAAAAAACATGGACGCCCTTTGTGGACGCCAGGAAGAATTGCCCATGCTAATGCTAATGGGGATTCCTATAGAAAAAACATGGATGCCATTTGTGGACCTTAGGAAGAATAGCTCATGCTAATGGGGATTCCTATAAGGAAGAAAAAACATGGACGCCATTTGTGGACACCAGGAAGAATAGCCAGTGCTAATGCTAATGGGATCTTAATAAGGAATAAAAAACATGGACGTCATTTGTGGACCTTAGGAAGAATAGCTAATGCTAATGGGGATTCCTATATAGAAGAAAAAACATGGACGCCCTTTGTGGACCCTAGGAAGAATAGCTAATGCTAATGGAGATCTTAATATGGAATAAAAAACATGGAAGCCATTTGTGGACGCCATGAAGAATAGCCCATGCTAATGCTAATGGGGATTCCTATATGGAAGAAAAAACATGGATGCCATTTGTGGACCTTAGGAAGAATAGCTCATGCTAATGGGGATTCCTATAAGGAAGAAAAAACATGGACGCCATTTGTGGACACCAGGAAAAATAGCCAGTGCTTATGCTAATGGGGATCTTAATAAGGAATAAAAAACATGGACGTCATTTGTGGACCCTAGGAAGAATAGCTAATAATAATGGGGATCTTAATAAGGAATAAAAAACATGGACGCCAGGAAGAATAGTTCATGCTAATGCTAACGGGGATTCCTATATGGAAGAAAAAACATGGATGCCATTTGCGGACGCCAGGAAGAATAGCCCATGCTAATGCTAATGGGGATCTTAATAAGGAATAAAAAACATGGACGTCATTTGTGGACCTTAGGAAGAATAGCTAATGCTAATGGGGATTCCTATATCGAATAAAAAACATGGACGCCCTTTGTGGACCCTAGGAAGAATAGCTCATGCTAATGAATAAAATACATTGAAACCATTAATACTAAATACTGTTCTACAGTACCTTATAGATTCTGTCCTTTCCCCCCCCTTATTACTTGTATATAGACTCTTATGGCACTGCTTATATTCTATTTTATTGTATTTACTTGCACTATTTGATCGGTTTTATTGTGTTGCACTGTTGGAGGATTCTGTGACCTAAGATTTTCATCGACATAACTACACTGTAGCTATGTACGAATGACAATAAAAGCCTTGAATCTATCTTAAGTATCCTTTATCATTGTTCCTAAGACCAGCTGTGATCTAACACCCATTTCTCCAGACACCTACATCACTCAGGATGGTGCCGGCGTATCTGAGCTGTCTTAGGAGCGGGTTCTCTGTGGCGGGGAGCGTGTTGTAGTCCGCCTGAGCTTTCTGCTTCTCGTATTCCTTCTTGTACTTGATCTGAAAACAGAAAAACGAAGAGTAGAGTGAGTGAGAAGGAAAATGAAGGTTGTCCGTGAGGTGCATTCCCGCTGACTCATACTGTATAACATGACGTTGGTAGGGAACGCCAAATGTGTCTTTATTGTCTGTTAAAGTGACTCATGTTTGCATTGTGTGAGTGTGTGGGATACAGGAGCTGAATAAGCCTCTTCACATCTGGTACTGAACTACACACTCAATTAATTCAGTGACTTTGATTCAAACGTAGATCTCTCAGTCATGCAGTTCATGTGTGGGCACAATTCACTCTGCTCTGACTCTTGTTAATCCTGACGTTTATTCAATATAAGATAAGTCCTATAAAAACACTCTGTGTGTGTGTGTGTGTGTGTGTGTGTGTGTGTGTGTGTGTGTGTGTGTGTGTGTGTGTGTGTGTGTGTGTGTGTGTGTGTGTGTGTGTGTGTGTGTGTGTGTGTGTGTGTGTGTGTGTGTGTGTGTGTGTGTGTGTGTGTGTGACGTGTGTGTGACGTGTGTGTGTGTGTGTGTGACGTGTGTGTGTGTGACGTGTGTCTGCAACGTGTGTGTGTGTGTGTGTGTGTGTGTGTGTGTGTGTGTGTGTGTGTCTGCCGTGTGTGTCATGTGTGTGTGCCACGTGTGTGTGTGTGTGCCACGTGTGTGTGTGTGTGAGACGTGTGTGTGTGTGTGTGTGTGTGTGTGACGTGTGTGTGTGTGTGTGTGACGTGTGTGTATGTGTGTGTGTGTGTGTGTGTGTGTGACGTGTGTGTGTGTGACGTGTGTCTGCAACGTGTGTGTGTGTGACGTGTGTGTGTGTGTGTGTGTGTGTGTGTGTGTGTGTGTGTGTGACGTGTGTGACGTGTGTCTGCAACGTGTGTGTGTGTGTGTGTGTGTGTGTGTGTGTGTGTGTGTGACGTGTGTGACGTGTGTCTGCAACGTGTGTGTGTGTGACGTGTGTCTGCAACGTGTGTGTGTGTGTGACGTGTGTCTGCAACGTGTGTGTGTGTGTGTGTGTGTGTGTGTGTGTGTGTGTGTGTGTGTGTGTGTGTGTGTGTGTGTGTGTGTGTGTGTGTGTGTGTGTGTGTGTGTGTGTGTGTGTGTGTGTGTGTGTGTGTGTGTGTGTGTGTGTGTGTGTGTGTGTGTGTGTGTGTGTGTGTGTGTGTGTGTGTGTGTGTGTGTGTGTGTGTGTGTGTGTGTGTGTGTGCTTACCTCACTAGAAGCAATACCAGCCTTCTTGTTCGTTCCATAAACAGGCGTGTCTGTTTGCATGAAATAAATTTGGTCTTTCTTATCCTCCCAATCTTTCGTGTATCGTTTCTGGAAGGACAGAATAACAACAGTGAGATGTAGACAAATGAAAAACTAATATAATTAGGATAAATCCAGCCCCTTAGGTTGAAATAAGCACTTACGCTGCTTAAGTTCTCCATCGCCACCCTGGCAGTGGCCACGTCGAAGTATGGCGTCTCGCACCACTGACCCTTGACATTTTTATTGTAATCCTCCTTGTATTTGAGCTGTGGAGCACAAATAATCATCATTAGAGGATGTATTTTACACAGGAGAGCACATGTCGTTTAGATGAGAGGCAATAAAATAATAGACAGATCTATTTTCTGTGTTATAAAACCGATTGGGAGCGACTGGAATTTGAAACTATTGTTGGACTCTCCCTTCAAGCTTAGTGTGTTCGGTAATATGAGAGAGCAGGTGGTCGGTTATCCCTAGCAGTGACTCAGTGTTTGTTCGTCTCCGAGGGCACTGTTTCCATTTGAGTTTGAGCCTATCAAATGTTCCTGGGAAGCAATGAGGCTTATCGCTCTCCTATGTACTGTTATAAATAGTAATAGAGCTATCTGCAGGTATTTATATAGTTAATTATCACTTTTTCTGAAATTACAATTGCGATATGATAAAAGATATTGGAGGAAATTGTTATTTTAAAAATAATAATTCACATCAAAACCTGTTTGCAGACATTGAGCGTTTCAACTTAATATAACAATTCAAGGGACACAAGGAGGGACATAAAAAATAATGATCCAAAGGTTCATGACATACAGTACGTATAACCCTCTCAGTGAAACAAAGGAAGCCATACGAGACAATAAATACATTAAAATATAAAAATATGGAAAAATAAATATGGAAAAATAATAAGACTAATAAAGATTAAAGTGGAATGTCAAAAGGAAGTTTTCAGCTGTGGTTAAAGTTGTTTTTCTGAAGTGTTTAGAACATTAGCATTAGTCCACATTGGGGTTTCTATATCTCTTTGAGTCCCTGTTTCTTTTACACTTATAAAATACGGTTGATCAAAATGTGTTCTGCTTACATCACTCCGCTGATTGGCCGCCTTCCTGGCCAGCTCATACTCAGGAGGGTCGGCCAGCGAGGTGTACTTGGCCTTGCGCTGATCGTGACCCTTCTTGTAGATGATCTGCGTGGTGGGGGGGGTGGGGGGGAACACAGCAGGAGTTCAAATGTACAGAAAGGGTTCATTCGACAACATCGATACCTGACCTGAGAGCACGGTCTGATTCACACACACAGAGCTTCATTGACTGGTGACTTTCCTACATCAGCAGAAAGGCTTAGACGCTATTGTGTTCAAAAGGTGGGGGGGGGGGGGGGGGTTAATTGCTGCTACATCTGACTATGTTCAAATAAATGTAACCTGAAACGAAGAAAGCAATATATGGTAGAACAAATATGCATGCCTCTGTAGTTGATGCTGAATTAGCAAACTGCTAGCACAGTAAGATAGAAATGAACTTGTGTCACAGCTTTCCTAATTCTTACAGAATAACCCATGTGTTAGATATTCCACATCGTTTCAAACTACAGTATTTGATAGAATCAAAGGAGATATAAATATATAATATCTTATGAGTATATATGCAATCATTTATAAATATATAAATATTGTGTTTTGTATATTTATCTGAGATTTTTTTGTTTAAGTTAGAAGATTAATAAACAAAATGTCATCAAATATAAAATAATGTTATATAATATAATGTAATAAAATAAAATACAATGTAATATAATATAATGTCATGTAATGTTATATATAATAATTATGTTATAATAGAGTAATAAAGTAATATGTTTCACCCTGCAATAAAGAAAAACCAAACACAGGTCTTAATATTGGACAGTGTGTACTGTATTTTGTAATGTATTGAAATATCATTTAATTAAATTTAATATAATATTAATAGAGTAATATACAAAATAAATCCCCCTGAAAGTATTAAAACGATACACAGCTCTAAAACTGTTTTCTAAAATAATGTGTATTTTCATTTCCTCCAGTTTGATCAATGTAACTCACGTCGCTGAGGACTTCCTGAGCCTTGGCCACCCTGCGCAGCTCGGGGCTGTCGCTGTACGGGTAACACATCGTCTTCTCCTCATCCCAGTCCTCCGTGTACCGTTTCTGAACAAGGGGCAAGGGCAAGGATTACAACATGCATACAGAACAATTACAAAAAATACACTTTCTTTATAGTAAATCATACATTTAAAGGTCCCCTATCATCAATATATTACAGGTCTCAGATATATACAGAGCCTGTCTCTGATTGGCTGAAACACCAAACAGATCATTGCAGCATTACCCATAATCCCCTCTGTTTCAGCCCTGTTTCCAAAGTGCTGATTCTCTGTCTGTTACTTTAGATGAAAATAAGGAGCCCCTCCCCACGCCCCTCTGAGAGAGATTTGGATACAAAGAACTCAATGGGGCTCTAGGAGGAGATTCAGTTGATAAGGTGGGGTGGGGGGGGGGGGGGTTACCTTGGTTGCTGATTGGCTAATGGTTACACAAGCCAAAAAAAATCGTTATGTCATCATAACGTGGCCAAAATCTGATCAGCTCATTTTCAGACAGGTTTTTATAGAAATGGATCAAAAAGAGAGAGAATCTTTGTTCCTGAAACTTTCAGAGTCTCTTTCCACAGAGGGGACATGAAGAAGAGGGGACACATGTTGATGTAGAAGAGACATGAAGAAGAGGGGACACATGTTGATATAGAAGAGACATGGACAAGTGGATTTAGCACAATAGGTGACCTTTAAAGCATTGTTTGGACAGTACATCGTGCTCACCTTGCTGTAGTTAGCAGCGTTCTTCACAGCCAGCACCAGCTCAGGAGCGTCAGGCGGGAGCAGGTACCGGTCCTTAGTCTCATCCCACTTCTGTCTGTACAGAACCTGCAAAAGATACGTCAAAGCATTTTGTAAATACTGGTTTATAGTTATATATATTGTTGTTGTTCAGGTTCAGGTAGCTCACCTTGCTGATCAGCTCGGACACGTGCTTGACGTGGGCGATCTCTCTGGCCTCCCCACCGTACATGCTGGTTGTCCGAGTCTTATTGCCCTCCATGCGGTATTTAACCTGAGGGAGAAAAGTGTCATTTATTAGAATTCATGACATGAGCGAATCAATGAAGTAAGCTCTTCATCTTTTAAACACATTCATTCATTCAGTTTTATTTTTATTTTAGTCTTATGGCTCTAAATGACTGTTTAAATGTATTTAAATCTAACTTTTAATGTGTTTCTGTTGCACTATATGCTTTCAACATAAATTATTATTATAATAATAATAATAAATGGTATCTTTATAGCGCTTTTCCTACTGTTAATGGACGATAATAAATTGAATAAAATCTAAATAAACGGTGGGATTTGAGGTTTTTTTAAAGTTGTGAACGTTTTGGCATATTTTTTGTAAAGCATTTTGATTGACCTTATGTTGACATGTGCTATATAACTAAACTAGTCTTGCCAAATAGCAAATCACAATGAGTTTGGTCAGCATCTCTGCCCCACACTCATCGATTTAAACTCAAATCAAGTGTCCACCACATCATAGGTTCAATTAATCTATTTTACAAATTCAAAATCGTCAATCTCCCATTCCTATAACCTGTCGAAACTCAACCTTAGACTTAAAACGTAATGATTTGGGGTGAAATACCACCACAGTCCTCGGTCTTACCTCGCTGAGCTGCTCCTGAGCCTTCCTGATGCGAATCATTTCAGGAGTATCAGAGATGAAGGCGGTCGGCTGGCCTTTGGACATCTCATAAGCCTTCCTGTACACGTTCTGTAAAGAAGGGCAAACACTGCATTTAGTACAACAGACATAAATCAATACACAAGTAGTGTGTCTGGTTCTGAAGTACTTAAGGTTCCCCTATTATACTGTTCTTCATCAATATACTATAGGTCTCAGATATATACAGAGCCTGTCTCTGATTGGCTGAAACACCAAACAGATCATTGCATCATTACCCATAATCCCCTCTGTTTCAGCCCTGTTTCCAAAGTGCTGATTCTCTGTCTGTTACTTTAGAAGAAAATAAGGAGCCCCTCCCCACGCTCCTCTGAGAGAGATTTGGTTAAAAAGAACTCAATGGTGCTCTAGGAGGAGATTCAGGTGATAAGGGGGGGGCAGGGGGTTACCTTGGTTAGTGATTGGCTAATGGTTACTCAAGACAAAACATCGTTATGACATCACAAAGTGACCAAAATCTGATCAGTTCATTTTCAGACAGGTTTTTATAGAAATGGATCAGGACAAAAAGAGAGAGAATCTTTGTTCCTGAAACTTTCAGAGTCTCTTTCCACAGAGGGGACACATGCTGATGTAGAAGAGACATGAAGAAGAGGGGACACATGTTGATGTAGAAGAGACATGAAGAAGAGGGGACACATGTTGATGTAGAAGAGACATTAAGAAGAGGGGACACATGTTGATGTAGAAGAGACATGAAGAAGAGGGGACACATGTTGATGAAGAAGAGACATGAAGAAGAGGGGACACATGTTGATGTAGAAGAGACATGAAGAAGAGGGGACACATGTTGATGTAGAAGAGACATGAAGAAGAGGGGACACATGTTGATGTAGAAGAGACATGAAGAAGAGGGGACACATGTTGATGTAGAAGAGACATGAAGAAGAGGGGACACATGTTGATGTAGAAGAGACATGAAGAAGAGGGGACACATGTTGATGTAGAAGAGACATGAAGAAGAGGGGACACATGGTGATGTAGAAGAGACATGGAGAACAGGGGACACATGTTGATGTAGAAGAGACATGAAGAAGAGGGGACACGTGTTGATGTAGAAGAGACATGAAGAAGAGGGGACACATGTTGATGTAGAAGAGACATGAAGAAGAGGGGACACATGTTGATGTAGAAGAGACATGAAGAAGAGGGGACACATGTTGATGTAGAAGAGACATGAAGAAGAGGGGACACATGTTGATGTAGAAGAGACATGGAGAAGAGGGGACACATGTTGATGTAGAAGAGACATGGAGAAGAGGGGACACATGTTGATGTAGAAGAGACATGAAGAAGAGGGGACACATGTTGATGTAGAAGAGACATGAAGAAGAGGGGACACATGTTGATGAAGAAGAGGGGACACATGTTGATGTAGAAGAGACATGAAGAAGAGGGGACACATGTTGATGTAGAAGAGACATGAAGAAGAGGGGACACATGTTGATGTAGAAGAGACATGAAGAAGAGGGGACACATGTTGATGTAGAAGAGACATGAAGAAGAGGGGACACATGTTGATGTAGAAGAGACATGAAGAAGAGGGGACACATGTTGATGTAGAAGAGACATGGAGAAGAGGGGACACATGTTGATGTAGAAGAGACATGAAGAAGAGGGGACACATGTTGATGTAGAAGAGACATGAAGAAGAGGGGACACATGTTGATGTAGAATAGGAGACATTTAACTGGCAGACAAAAAAAGGAAGTAAGACATTATTTTTGATCCAAATGTGTTTCTTACGTGACTGTACTGATCCAGCATCTTCTGGCTGTGAGCCAGGTATGGAGTCATGAACTTGGAAGTGTCCACCTTGACCTTCTTCCTGACCTTCCTGACTTGCAAGCCAGACTGGACGAGAACAGAGGAAAACAGGATTAACTCGCCGACTGAAGAAAGGGCTCCCTGACTACAGGAAGTGAAACCACACAGCGACCATCACAGACAGGAACACGACATTCAGACAAAACAAATCAGCTGTTTTCCAAATGTGTGGATTCAATAACGATCTGATCTTATCAAGGTTGAAAGGAAATGTAATATTTCTTTGTTTGCAGTTTACCTATTACTCTATGAACCCACCTTCATTTATGAATGTGAAATATTCTACATACAGGCTTGGGAAGTAACGGATTACAAGCAGATAAAAAAGGCAACTGTATTCCCTTACAGTTACATAATCTGTACACGAAACGTTTCTAAAAACTGTGGATTACTAGCAGGATAACACAACTAACAAAGTGCATATAGTGTTAGTTCTAAAAGTATCAGGACTGCCTGGATGTGCTTCATGAAAGGCAGGTTTTCACTTTTGATCCTAAATATCTTGGCTCAAAGGTCAAATAGTTCAACCGTCTAATCCCAAAGTAACGGAAAGTAATCAGGGTACATTACTTTTACATTTTGATACTCAGATTGGATTACTGATTACATTTAGTACAGGTAACTAGTCATTGTAACACTACACATGTTTAAATGTACATGATACTTAGGTAGTAAGGATAATGGCATGAATAACAAACAACGAACAAAACCAACACAAATAAATCGCACGGTGTACAGAAACATCAACAACAAGCATCTTGCACTGCATGCGATACCAGGATCAGAAACATGTAACATGAACACAAGGGAACAGTATCTCATCTGTAGGGAACAAAGGCTTCAGGAAACTAAATCACTTTAGGTTGGCAAAGAGAACTTGATTTGTAAATGACTGAAAACGTAGTCATCAGGATTTTAATTGACGTAGATTAAACATTAAAACCTGCCCTGACGAAGGAGACGAGGCCTTTAATGAAATAACCAGACAACAGATTATCCACAGACATGCACACAAGGAGGGGTTTCCTCTATGAGTCCTTTTGGGAGGAGGTGCTTTACCTGTGACGTCTGAGCACCCTCAGAGACAGTCGTTGTGGTAGTCTGCTCAACATACTACAAATATAGGAAACACTCTGGGGTTTCAAAACTGACAGAACAAGTTATGGGAGAAACAGCAAAGTATTCTCTATTTGGATTGAGGGTGATTTTTCCACAGCTCTGGTGCTCATCAATTACTGCCATGACAAGTCTCAGGAAATCACTCTACATGCCATTAGAGGCTATTCTGTCAAACCGCCCTCAAAAAGTCCATCAACTGCATAAAAGCCACCGTGTTGTCGTCGGGGATCTTTGTCCCGATGCGTAATGAACTGATTCATTATCCACTCAAATAGAGTCACTGTAAATACGATCCACAGAGGTGTAATTATGACTGGTCTAATTAAGTCTGTTTTCTACAAAGGACAGATTAATATCCTCTGTTATGTGTGACTGACTGCTCTAAATCTGACCGAGGCTATAAGCATATAAAAGGCATTCACATTCTATTCTTAGGTTTTATTTATTGCATCGAACATTTCACCAAACGTCTTTAGACAGCGTCATCATCTCTGAGTTTAAAGGATTAGTTCACCCAAAATCATTGTCTAATCATCCCTAGTAATACTTTTAACATGTTTAGGTAGCAGTCTTTAAGTGTTCTGCCTTTACTCCAATAGAGTGAAAGTGAACTACCGTAATTTTCGCACTATAAGGCGCACCTGAATGTAAGCCGCAGCAGCGGCATACCACTCTCGGTTCCACTTTTACTTTTGCGCGCTACCTGTCTCACTCTTTTCCGGCCTCCAGCTTTTCCTGCTGGAACCCGCCGCTTAAAGGTGGGGGTCCGCGGACCGGCCATAGAGCCCATAGAGTTAAAGGTGTTGGCCGTTAGCTGTAAAAATCCATAGATTAGCCGCACCGTTATATAAACCGCAGCGTCGAAAAATAGGGAAAAAGGCGCGGCTTATAGTCCGAAAATTACGTTAGTTTGCATTTGTGTTGCTAACAGCATTGAGTAATGGCATTTCAAAACAACCACTTTCATTTCTGTAAACAAAGCCTGTGTTAATCCACAGCTTTTTTAGAGACTACTGTCTTCCAGAAAAGTAGTCCCTAACAGAACTGATGTTCCCGTGGATTATCCAGAGTTATGATCAGGCTAATGAACAGACAGATATTTCAAAGACCTTCTTCAATGCTGTTAGCACCACACATCAAACCCATTCCCCTATATTGTATTGCATTGGAGTCAGAAATCCTCAAATCTGGGGTTTATTCAAACATTTTTTATGGCTGGATGTGACTTGTTTTTCTTTAATTTGGGGAATTCAAATTTAATGGGATAACTAGCTTTTCCATTGAAGCAACCTAACCCTGAGAGCACAGTGAGGGACAGCATTCCCACGCAGAGCATACTGGTCCATGAATAGCCCGTCTAACTTACAGCCTGAATTACACCTCACTTGACTTCCCTACGATCCCAGTGAAACATTTACAGTCACAGCAGGTTGAACATTTTGAGACTGGTGTCTTTGGAAGCTAACCAATTAACTTAGCACTTTTGGAAATTAACTTTGACTGGAGTACCGCACTTAACTATCCATTAAATGTCTCTTTACTTCCACTTGGAAGCCAATACTGTACTTTTTGGATCACTGCCTATATTTTACAATTGAATACAAAAATAATAATAATTGTCTTCTTTTTTATTTGTATTTGTTAATTTGTGTATATATTTAATATGTAAGCTTACTCTTGTTGTATTGTTAGCCTTTTATGAAATAAAATGAAATAACATATTTCAAATATAAAAATAACTATGATGTATTATTTTTGGAAATGAGCTATCTGAAAGTATATAAAGATAGCCACAGATTTACCAGCTGCATTAGTGATGTGTACATATTAACGCATACACAATTATAATCCAATAACATGACATATAATATTCTGAAAGTGGCATATTGAGTAGTATTGACTTTTAGAGTATTTCCACACTGTGTTATGTCCACTTTTACTTAAGTAGACTAACATATGACTTCTTTCACCACTGCCAATAAGTCCTCAAATCTACAAGACACCTAGAAATAACCAGAGCTGCGGGAAAGAACATCTCAAACCTTTTTTTATCAACATTTGTAAGAGGCTTCGATATCCAAATCTATCAGACAGGAGAGAACCATAGGTGTAAATGAAACACTGCGCCACCATTTCATCACATGCCTACAAAGCATCGCAGAAACAACGATAGCTCGGCCACCCGTCGGGCAGTTTTCCCCCTTTCATAAGCTAATTTCTCGCAGTGGCGTTAACACGTTCCAGGCGGTCAGAGTGTGATTTACAGGCTCTCTCTTTCCCTCTCTCACTGCTCTCTCACACTCTGCCAAGGTGCCTTAGATGTCCACTTCTAAATTTGTCCGAATGCCAGACAGAGCCCTCTACGCTCCACCTTTTAATGACCCAAATTAATATATAGAATATCCTCATGATTATAGATCAAAGCAGATTAAAATACATTGAAAAAACTGAACCGCTGACTTTCATTAAGTGCATTATGTCACATAGCTGTATTAGGTTAGTGGAAAGCAATACTAATAAGTTGAACCTAATTATTTTAAACTTAATATCATTGCTTACAACTAACCTTATGCAGTTACGTGAAATCTGTTGACATGATACATTTAATTAAAGTCAGATTTCAGTGTAACAAAATAACTCCACTCTTTATGAAACGATATGACAGTCAAACGAAATTATCGTTAAAAGAGATTGCGTGTTTTTAACTATATGCATTTGTCTCACGTGAATCCTGACTATCACTATGTTTCTCCCCATTCTGTAGATTAAATAAGAAGCCATCTTACTATTTATTCAAAGCATTTGAACTTTTCTCCAGTGTAGATGAAAGTGCCAGTGAAATCAGAGTGTATTGACTTTGTGGGTCACCGTTTGTTTCCGCCTCCCAGTCGATATACCATCATTGCGGTAAAGATGGTAGATCCATTTGATATGTTATATGGGAGTTAAATGACCACGAAAGTAATTGCTTGGTGTGATTAGGTGATAAATAGCCATTTGACTCCCCTATAAGATATCAGCAATATTAGGTATTAACAAATACAAGGCAGGCTTTAATCCCATTTCACCAGGAAATATAGGACTAAGCTGTTAGCCTTCTGACTTCACTCTTCCATTGGACACAGCGAGACATTCAGAAACACAGTAACTTAAAACATCCGGAAATATTGGTAAATATCAGGTTATCAGATCATTGGCAGATATAATCGGAGATTGGTGGTCCAAGCCACTTTACACGATTGGTTAATTATAATAAAAAGAGAGAATGGTAACTGGCGTGTTCCCAAATTGTATGAAATCTAATCTTATTGTGCTTTGTATTATAGTAACGTGTTAATTTTCTTGACGTATAATTTATTCACTGTATCTGCACTGTTTTTGTAATAATGTGTACTTGTGTTAGTTAGTTAACATTACAGCATGTGTTCATTGATAGGTTAGACATGTTGGCCTGTAGTTTGATTATATGTAAGAATCTGTGGGAATAAATGTCATCAACGATTCGCCACCACTGAAGATACTATTTATTATACAGTTTGATAGCATAGTTACTACCAACCTGTCATAAGGTAAAGCCTCATAGAAAGTCTCCTTATAGGACAATGTCCCAGGGAAATTTGTAAATGTTCAGTTTGAGTTAATTTTGATTTAGTTAGCCGTTAAGGGCAATCCAGGATGTAAAACCCATTTGAAACAGGATCCTGACGACTGAAGTGCTGACTGGAGGGAGGGGGGGGGGGGGCACTAGCTTAACTATTCATAGGGTCTGCCACTGTACTGGTGGATAACCTCAATCTGCTGAAATCAGGTGAAGTATATACCATGTTATGAAGTTACATTCAGGGTAAACTAGTCAAGTATGAAAAGTAATGTTGCAGTTCGATGAATGTGCTCAGCGTGAATTTGTACTTACCTCTTCGACAAATTCCTCCTCCTCCTCATAAGTCTCCTCAAATTCCTCAACTTCGTCTGCCATGTTGGAACGGTTTTAAAAGCTCTAGACAAAACACAGATGAGATTTGAAAAGATGATCATTATTTAAACTCTGAATGGACAAGGTTATGCCTCATAAGCTTTTATACATACAGCATTAAAAGTATATCGCAGTTATCTTAAATGTGTCCAGCAGTAGCAACACATCACAATGTCAGACAGCTTTTACTGGGGCTTAGACACAAGAGATCAAAGGACAACTGCACCAGGGATATTTTAAGATGCTGCCAGTCATCCCCTGTTGAACCCAATTACCCG
Organism: Notothenia rossii; assembly: GCF_949606895.1. Classification (NCBI taxonomy): domain Eukaryota; kingdom Metazoa; phylum Chordata; class Actinopteri; order Perciformes; family Nototheniidae; genus Notothenia; species Notothenia rossii. Next base: position 90,652,888 of record NC_136904.1, read on the forward strand.
ATCAAATATAGGACTTATAGCAGCAAATACACGCTGAGAAATAACAACATATATAGTAATGGTAAATCAATATGGACGCCATACCAAGGTAAGATTTCCGCTGAAATTCCTGACTGTAAGGAAGTTCCCCTTGTCATCCACTAGGGTCTCAAACTGATAGTCGAACTTTTTGTCCTAAACAAAGCAATAGAAATGTGTCACAAAGTAGGACAATGAGAGAGAATTACACAGGGAGCGTTGCAGATTAGGAAGGTGAGACATTAGTGCATTATAATGGGCCTTTAAATGTGTGAAAAAGCCGCCCCTCCTCCCTCACTTAACACAACACGGAGGAACTGGCTGAAGGTTGGCGACAGCTGCCCAACAGAGAGCTTCAGCTATTTGACATGTAAGCTAATGCCACAGCCTGATTGGTTGACTCTGTTTAGCAAACGGTAGGGCAATGCCTTCTGAGGGCTGCAGGTTAAATATAGGATGGCATACTAAGTACCTTTTTTAGCACTCGATTGCCCTTTCTTTAAATAAATTAAGAAAAAACATATATGTGAAATACTTAAGACAAATAGATGCAAGTTGAGGTAAAAGAACAAAATAGCCCCGACAGGTGTTGAGATTTCAAAGAGACCAGACGAAAAAGGCCGGGCTGTTGCTGACATTTCAAGATACATCCAAAGGCACGCCAGGTGAAATGTTGCTTGCAGATCTTGTTTAGTTATTCCTTAAATGTGCAGCTCCTTATCAACTCTCCTCCTGGATCCATGGCAGCAGAGGATGGAAATGATGGAAGTCCAAACCGATGGAAAAGCCATGCAAGGTAAGGAAGAACTAAATAGATATTTGTGCTTTTTTCAAATCCATTTTTCTTTGCTTACCAGTTAAATCAAAGTTAAATGTTCTCCTAAGCCGCCAAAGCCTCCCCAGCTTCCCTCCAGAGAAAAGCTGTGAGAAAGCACACAGCTGCGATTTCTACCCAGGTTATCATGTGGTCCACACAGCCAATCACAGGCCGGCGCTCTCAGATTTCAAAATCTAAATATACCTAAGTGATCATTTCAGAAAAGAGCACCTGTTGAGGCTAATGCATCAGCGGTACAGTTATGAGGAGGGGCTCGGGTTGGTTGGGATCTCAAGAAAACAAGCGTGAAACCCAAATACAACAAATCCTGACGGTGAAGGATGTGTTGACAAGCGGCGGGAGAGTTTTTTTGTGAAAGGATTGGAAGTAGGTCTGACCCATAAGGAAATACACATTAGACTTTGAGGATCTGAAGGCCCTGAGAGACAGATCTGATGAGGTCATCTGTTAGCTGACCCTGAGCTGCTGGCAAAGTCTGCATCATGAGAATCAGATCAACATCGAGTTGAGGCAGAATCTAAGAAACAAGTCTATGTCTCCAAACATATGAGACAAAAACGAATAGCTGGGATTTTAAGTGTAGCTGTGTCTGTAGACGGGGAAGACAATAATAATAATAATAATAATAAAGTCAGAGAAATGACCAATCATCCTTGGATTATGAGTGAATAACGAGTTACGACGAGCAGCTCTTGACTTGCAGTGGAAAGCAGATTAAGGACATCTGTCAAATTTTAGCTTAACCCACGAGACAAAAATGAATAGCTACAAGTATTTTAGGTGTAACTGGATCTCTAGATGTATAAGAAGTGGTAATAGTCTGATCAATTACCAATTTCCCTTGGATTATGAACAAATAATGAGTAACTATGAGAAATTCTCGACTTGCAGTGGAATTCTGATTGAGGACATCTGACCGTGTTTAGTTTAACCCATACATATTAGACACAAATGAATCGCTACTAGTACTTTAGGTGTAACTGGATCTCTAGATGTATAAGAAGAGATAATAGTCTGATCAATTACCAATTTTCCTTTGATTATGATTGAATAACGAGTTATTATGAGCAATGTTGACTTGCAGTGGAAAGCAGACTGAGGACAGTTGTTAGCTTTGTCCCTGTATCTTTACAATACTTTGAAACAATATAGCTCTAGGTGCAGCCCTATATAAATATATTTTTGGTTCACGTAATAACGTAGACTAAAGAAATTCCATCCCACAGGTCAAGTGACTGATACCTGGGTAAGAAATATACATTTTCAAAGCAGCAGACTGCGACTCACTCGATCCGAGTGCATAAATATAATCTGACGTATGAAAATACATCACAAACTATTTCTAGATAGAGACGTTTAACATAGAATTGAGGTCAAGTAGCAGCTTTGGTTTAGTGTAACAGCAAATCATGAATAGAATTAAGAGGGTTAAGGATGACACAAGGCGTCAAACAAAGAATACAACATTTACCAAACAGTATATTTACTTCTCCTCTCCTCAGGTGATGTGCCTCTATATCTCCGCTATTTCAAATCTGCTACCCAGGCGCTGAGATGGAAAGCAGCAGCTGTGTGTGTGTGTGTGTGTGTGTGTGTGTGTGTGTGTGTGTGTGTGTGTGTGTGTGTGTGTGTGTGTGTGTGTGTGTGTGTGTGTGTGTGTGTGTGTGTGTGTGTGTGTGTGTGTGTGTGTGTGTGTGTGTGTGTGTGTGTGTGTGTGTGTGTGTGTGTGTGTGTGTGTGTGTGTGTGTGTGTGTGTTCCACTGCTGCGTGGTCCTCAGTAGCACCATCACCACAACTTTTATTTCATCTAACCTGCAAGATTGAATAAGTAGTCATGTTACAAATGGTGACATATCTCAAGGCATAGACATATAAACCCAAATCTATTTCAAACTATTATGTTTTTGTTTTTTTTTTCCTTTCCTTTAGTGTTCTATAGGTTTGTGTGCATGTAAATGGTCTGAAAAGGCCAAACTCCCACATCCCTAATGACATCACTATGTAACACTTGCACTTCTATTGGCTAGCGCTCCAACACATTGTACGTGATAGGCTAAGAGAGGGAACATCTCTAAGCTGGTTGACCAATCACAACAGAGCCGGCCAGCTAACCAACCAGAGCAGACTGGGCTCTGGTTTCAGATGGAGGGTGAACAGAGATGCTGCAGCACAGGAAGTATGAGAAAAATAAAGAGCTTTGTGAACATTAAAGCATGAAGACATGTAGAGACACTACATACTGATATACACCTGGACATCAGCAGGAGAGGACTCTTTAAAGTAGAGACACTACATACTGATATACACCTGGGGCCGTATTCACAAAGGATCTTAGGGCTAAAAGTAGCTCCTAACTGGCGAATTTAGGAGAAACTCCTAAGCATAATGGGCGTGTCAGTCTTAAATTTAGGACTCCTAATTTTATTCACTAAGAGCAATTCACAAAGTATTTTAGGCATAAAAGTAGCACCTAAGTCTGGGAGAGCTTAAAAGTCCTCGAGAGGACTCCTAACTCAGTAAGACCTATTCACAAAGAATCTGAAAATGGCTGAGAGACGAAATGTGTTGGAGACAATGGAAGACTGTGAATTGATCAAGAGATATAGGCTAAATCGTGAGGGTATCAAACTTGTTGTGGAATTAGTGCGGGATGCAATAACATCCCCGACTAACAGGAATAACCCGATTAGTCCGGAAATAAAATGTTTGGCAACACTACGATATTTAGCAACAGGGAAAATGCAACTTTGCAATGCCGACGATTTAGGAATATCGCAACCATCAGTCAGCCGTGCCATAAACCAAACCATCAACGCGCTCTCTAGACCACATATCATCCAACAGTTTATCCGGTTTCCTTTGGACAATCAACAACTACACAGGATCAAAGCCAACTTCATGGCAATGCAGGTATGCCCGGTGTGGTCTGTGCTATTGACGGGACGCACATACAAATAATTGCGCCATCAAAAGATGAGGACGTGTTCGTCAATAGAAAGAAAGTACATTCCATCAACACGCAGATTGTTTTCATTCATCATGATAGGGGGACTTGAACGGCGGTATGGGCTGTTATTGAAAGTGTTTAAGTGCTGGAAATATGCTCATTGGATAATAGTTTGCAGGGTGCTTTTAATTGCCTCCTCGATTTAATGCAATTTACGTATTTTTATTGTTTGCTCTCTCTCTTTAACGTGCATATACAACATCATTATCGTGGTCTGCACAAACTTGTCATCATGCGTGTATTCTGCTAACTGCACTGTCCATAACTATTTGACAGGAATACATTTCTAGCCTAGGCTAGTTCCTTGCTTTTCGGTGATTTAGTGGGCTCGTTTTTGGGATGTTACGGATAAGTTTCACCGAGACCGCCTGCTCTGAACAACCAATCACCGTACTGACCGCTTCTAAACTCATGCACGAGAATCGACGTCATCCATAGCAACGGCGCGTCACTCTTAGTGATTTATCCTTAGTATGAGTAGGTCTCAGCGGCTTTGTGAATAACTTTTAAGAAAAAACTCCTACGTAAAATGTTTTAGCGCGAGTTAGGAGCACTCCTAGCGGTAAGATAAAATGCTTTGTGAATACGGCCCCTGGACATCAGCAGGAGAGGACTCTTTAAAGTAGAGACACTACATACTAATATACACCTGAACATCAGCAGGAGAGCACTCTTTAAAGTAGAGACACTACATACTGATATGAACCTGAAAATGACAACGAGCAGAATATGACCCCTTTAAAACAGGCAGGGTATCACACACTTTTGATCATTCTAACAGGCAAAATAATGACTACCTTAAGCCAAGGACATCCAGAGCGGGGTGGGGGGGTGTGAGGGTCATGATGCTTAGTCACTGGAAAACATGACTGATGATCAGAGACCAGGACACAACAGCTGCAGGATGAACAACATAAACACTGCCAATAGTCAATCTAAGCCCACCAACACACACCAAAACAATGAATTATAGTGAGGTAAGAGGCCTAAAGTGAGCCATCAGTCAGACTGCAGTGACTTAGCAAGGACAGGTCAAGTTGTTGTTTTACATTTCCAGATTAATCTGCGCTGACCTTTCTATCTCTATAAGAAGACAGTGATGTCCTCTTGGGTCAATAAAGCGCTGGAATGATTGAGTTGCTGTCATCACTTTGGCATCTAGATAGATTTGTTCAAACTTCTGTACGATAACGCTCCCGTTGTTCAAACATAAACAAGACCTGTGCAAAGAAAATGACGACCAAATTGCTTAACTCTTAGATTACATCTCTGGGGTTATAGTGTCTGACACCATCACTGACTAAACTGAGGACACATGGGCCTCTTAAATGTACAGAAATGTAATTCATAATTATTCAAGATAAACGTATTGTGTGTGTTAACTGGGTATTATATGGGTTTGACTTACCTGATACATGTTTTCTCAAACTCAGATATATCACAATTTGTACATAACACATTTTGACTGAAAGCAATTCACAACAAACTCCGGTCTGATGGTGTTAAATTCAATATGTGTGCGCTTTCAGATCAATTACACTTCGTTCAAATAGTGTATATACATCGGTGAATGCATAGCCAATATTAAAATGGTGGGGGAAAAGAACCGAACACACAAAATTTGATATACAATTCTAGCACAAGCTCCAAATTGTGAGCGGTTTAATTAGCATATTTACGTATTTCTCTTAATATGTTGTTTTTATCATGTGTTAAAGAGTTCGTGTTCATTCAATTTGTACCTCCACCTTTGTGAAAAAGTTCCACTGTGAAGGTGTTTGGTCCTTAAAGCCAAGACTTATCTACAGATAAAAATGTGCCAATAAAAAAAAAACTGACCCATTTGATTCATGTTAGAGCAAAACATTGATTTATGCTCACGGTGAAACCGGCTGCTCAAGGTTTAAAAAGGTATTTCAAGAATCAAGCTATTCAAAAACGTACTTCCTGTCTTTTTTTCAGACTGATATGAGTACGGAGGAAAGGGACCATATGCAGGACTATATTTAAAGCATTGAATGAGTCAGCTGTTAGAACTACCATGACGGAAAGGATGATCACAAGACGCATGTGAGGAAACGTGTCCTGATGACACATTTAGGAGGGAAGGTAGGGCTGAAAAAAAAGCTTCCTCATAGCAACAGATCTGAGGAGTCAGGAATCTCCTGACGAGGAAGCAGACACACCCAAACAATAAGTGAAATGTTTTGCTTTGTTTTAGGGCTCATTCATGTTTACTCACGCAGTCAGTCTGATTTGGTTTCGGCCCAATTCCAAAGTTGGGTGTAAATAAATACAGCGGCAAGTTTTGAACAACTCCCACTCTCGGGCACTATCAGGAAGTGTAGTAACCATGGTTTCATAAGTAAAATAAAACTCCAAAGATCTTTAGTGGCGTTTTAGTTGTTATTAAATCTGATGTTTATAAGCTGCTTGGTTTTTGCAAAAGTCCCTGTAAATACACAAAACTTTATAATCAAATGCACAGATTGATCGTTTTCTAGACTAGACCTGGGTTTATAATCCTTATTTTTACAGTTTGCTAATAAAAGGAACTATTCGTAAACAGCGTGTTTCATGACATTCGGAGATAAAGGGTCCCACGATTTAATGAGGTCAGACTGAAGCACTCTTTTGTGCACCGTTCAATCCTCAGATTAATACTGAGTTAAATCCCACCTCAAATGTACGCTAGAGCAGTGGTTCTCAACTGGTGGGTCGCGACCCAAAAGTGCGTCGCGGACCCGTTTCGAGTGGGTCGCAGATGTGAGTGAAGAAAAAAAAAGTCAAACTTTTATTTTGAAGGCCCGATTTTCTAACGCTGTGCATGCAGTAGGCGTTGGACTGGAAGTACCGGAGACCATAAAAGGTTTTGAAAACATCTTCTCAATGAAACATCTTTGCTGATGTTTTTTCGAGTCTTCTGGCCAATCAGAATCAAGATTGTTGCCGGAAGTCCCCACGGAGAATAACTTTGCGGTAGAACTCTTCTTTATACACCCATGTGTACAACTTCAGATCAAAATGAACACATAATGAAATATGACCCCCGGTTTGATGATTGACAGGTCACAGAACAATGGGAGCTATCTACACTTACCCACAATTTAAAGTGTGCCAAAAGGCGTAGTTTATATGTGAGTATTTCTAAAACTCTCCTGGGGGACAATCCCCCCCCCTGCTGGGGTTGGGTTTGCAGCATGTCACATTTTTCACGTGTGGTGAATTTGCAGGATTGGCTCCAAGTCTGCCTTTTTATTGAGCACTACAACACAAGTGGGCCTTTTGATGTTATACAGTTCAGCTTTGATTCTAGAAACTTGATGACCATCATCTCATTCAACGATTTCTTGTTGGATATTGACAAAGGAATAAAAGTGGGTCCCGAGGCCTGACCAGTTGAGAACCACTGCGCTCGAGGGTCTTGAACACGTTGTCTTTTGGGGGATTGTATTGTTATGTCAAATGTTCTAGTATCACGTCTTAATATTTGTTCTTGTTTGATGTTACGAATGGAGCTGCTGTGATTCAAGAACAATTTCAGACTTGATCTGAAAGTATTATCGTATGGTATACACAAACAGCGTTGCGCCATGAAGTGCAGCAGGTTGTCATGCAGACTCACTGTAGGAGGGTTTAATAATAACCCACTCCCACTCTCCACTAGTTGGTTCGGAACGGTACTTAATGTGCAAGCCCCCCATGTGAACTTGCAAACTAACTGGAAGGTGGCAGGGGGTCCATTTGGAATTGGGCCTTGGTCTCATCTTAACCACTCACTGTGTGCTGCTCACATTGGCTCTCTCCTGCTGCTCATGGTGCTCCCTGAAAAGCACCAGCGACCATGCGCCCATGTGACACCTTCTGCCCCCTAAAGGACTATAAAAAGGACAACTGACGTTACAAACAGGACACTATATAGTTCACTTTTTCTCCCTCCTGTCACCTGAAGGAAAAACTCAATCATGACACGCTGAGATTCACCTGAAACAGATAAAAACACTTTATTTCACTGATTATTCATAGGGACTGAAACGAAGAGGGTATATTGTGATTTGACCCTCCTTGCTGCATGTTTCAGTCTCCATCAACCATCATCACTGCTGCAGGCACCACGTTAAAAGAGAATACTGGACTGTACACATGGGGTAAAGTGGGGGCAATAAAAACTGCCACAGCCAGTCCGGTAATACTGCAAGGCCACAAAGGGCTAGAGTCACACACAGCTGAAGAACGAGTCCATGTACAGTCCCAAAGTCAGTCCATTTGCCGACTTCTGTGAAAGGAAAAACCGTGCAAACATTTCCGTTTAAATAATTGGAGTCTCTTTTGTTGTTCTTCTGAAAACATTGTGGTTTTTTTCTGTTCCCAAGCTCAGGCGTCTTTTGTTAAAATAAATTATCACGTCCTGGCAGCGGTGTGCCCATCGCAGGAAAGAGGAGAGGGCTCCGTCCGTCCGTCCGTCCGTCCGTCCGTCAACCGACCTCAGCCCCATCCTCGTTTCAAAGCTCATGTCCGGAGGCAGAGGAAAAACAAAGAGCAAGGGCGCACTCTTGATCAAAAGTCATCATCTCACACGCAGCCGGGACATCATCCACTCGAGACCCTGGCACAGCCTGGAGGTGGAGAGAAGAGTGAGAGGAGGGGATGTGGGGGGATGGGAAAAGCAGAAAGACAGGCGTTAAAGCTCCCCTATCATACTGTTCTTCATCAATACATCACAGGTCTCAGATATATACAGAGCCTGTCTCTGATTGGCTGAAACACCAAACAGATCATTGCCGCATTACCCATAATCCCCTCTGTTTCAGCCCTGTTTCCAAAGTGCTGATTCTCTGTCTGTTACTTTAGATGAAAATAAGGAGCCCCTCCCCACGCCCCTCTGAGAGACATTTGGTTACAAAGAACTCAATGGTGCTCTAGGAGGAGATTCAGGTGATAAGGGGGGGGGGGGGTTACCTTGGTTGCTGATTGGCTAATGGTTACACAAGACAAAACATCGTTATGACATCATAAAGTGGCCAAAATCTGATCAGCTCATTTTCAGACAGGTTTTTATAGAAATGGATCAAAAAGAGAGAGAATCTTTGTTCCTGAAACTTTCAGAGTCTCTTTCCACAGAGGGGGGGGGGGGACGGACACATGGAGAAGAGGGGACACATGTTGATGTAGAAGAGACATGAAGAAGAGGGGACACATGTTGATGTAGAAGAGACATGGAGAAGAGGGGACACATGTTGATGTAGAAGAGACATGGAGAAGAGGGGACACATGTTGATGTAGAAGAGACATGGAGAAGAGGGGACACATGTTGATGTAGAAGAGACATGGAGAAGAGGGGACACATGTTGATGTAGAAGAGACATGAAGAAGAGGGGACACATGTTGATGTAGAAGAGACATGAAGAAGAGGGGACACGTGTTGATGTAGAAGAGACATGAAGAAGAGGGGACACATGTTGATGTACAAGAGACATGAAGAAGAGGGGACACGTGTTGATGTAGAAGAGACATGAAGAAGAGGGGACACGTGTTGATGTAGAAGAGACATGAAGAAGAGGGGACACATGTTGATGTAGAAGAGACATGAAGAAGAGGGGACACATGTTGATGGAGAAGAGACATGAAGAAGAGGGGACACATGTTGATGTAGAAGAGACATGGAGAAGAGGGGACACATGTTGATGTAGAAGAGACATGAAGAAGAGGGGACACATGTTGATGTAGAAGAGACATGAAGAAGAGGGGACACATGTTGATGAAGAAGAGACATGAAGAAGAGGGGACACATGTTGATGTAGAGGAGACATGAAGAAGAGGGGACACATGTTGATGTAGAAGATACATGAAGAAGAGGGGACACATGTTGATGTAGAAGAGACATGAAGAAGAGGGGACACATGTTGATGTAGAAGAGACAACATTTTGACTACATAAAAGCACCAAAGTTTGAGTATACATTTGGACAATCTAATATAGCGAGTGAGTATTAGGTGCAGTACTCACCCCTCCCCAGTGAGGGCGCAGCAGGCCTGGATGTGCCACTGGTGGTCTTTGACGGAGGTGAGCTGGAGGCTCTGGGAGATTTCAGCCACAGACATGCAACCCTTCACATCCTGCTTGTTGGCGAAGATCAGAACCCCCGCCCTTTTTAAATCCTGAAGGACAGGCAAGAGACGCAGACAGAGGAGAGGGTCAGGATACTTCATGATGTGAAAATGATGGCTATGTCTCAAAGAAACCTCATTTAACCCTTTGTTGAAATGAAGCTTGGAACTTTAGTTGAAGATAATTAAGAAGGATTATTTTCATGATACTCACTTCATGCGCTAGCATCCTGCAGAGCTCCTCTTTGGTCACGGAGATCCTTTCTCTGTCGGTGCTGTCCACCACCACGATGACGAACTGCCCAGAGAAGATGGAGAGAAAGAATGGACGTTCAGAGACAAATGAACTTCGCCAGACTGTAAGTAGAGCACCATACAAACTGCATCAACATTCAACAGCATTATAGCCAGAAGACATTCTCTATTACCGTAATTTTCGGACTATAAGCCGCGCCTTTTTTCCCATTTTTCGACCCTGCGGTTTATATAACGGTGCGGCTAATCTATGGATTTTTACAGCTAACGGCCACTAGGGGACCTCCTAAATCTATGGATTTTACAGGTTACAGTCCACCACCTTTAACTCTATGGGCTCTATGGCCGGTCCGCGGACCCCCACCTTTAAGCGGCGGGCTCCAGCAGGAAAAGCTGGAGGCCGGAAAAGAGTGAGACAGGTAGCGCGCAAAAGTAAAAGTGGAACCGAGAGTGGTACGAGAGACAGAACGAGAGCAAGACAGACAGACATTACGAGAGCGAGACAGTTTGTCCCCGTACCACTGGTTGAAAACCGCTGCTGTAGATCACTGCCGGTACGTGCGCTGGGAGCGCACCGTTTAAGTTTGAAAGTTGAAAAGTGTGTGTGTCTGAAACGCTATGTGATACAGTACAGTTTACACAGCACATGTTCTGTAGCTACTATTGCACTAAATGCTAACACTTGAATACATTATGCAAATATGCAACTTGTTTGTTGAAATGTTAATAAATGGGAGCTTCCTCAAACAGCCATCTCTTTCCCGACAATCCCCTCTGTGCACGAACCCTTACATATGGTAATGAAACATTAAAACACCTGCGGCTTATAGTCCAGTGCAGCTTATATATGTACACATCATTCAATTTAGCTGCTGCGGCTTATATTCAGGTGCGCCTTATAGTCCGATAATTACGGGAGTCATTAACCTGTTAAGCCCCGAGCCTGTCTTTCAGGTTTCAGGCTCGAAAATGACATTCCCAGAACAAGTGACTATAACTTCACTTCTAAAAGGGTAAATTAATAATCTTTTTTCTCAAAGCAATGATACATCTGTGAGTTGGATGTAGAAAAGTCAGAATCAATATAAAATGTTTTTATTTTAAAGTAAATTCAGATTGAACATAGTAAAAAAGTGTAAATTATAGTTTCCGTCCCAAAAAAAACACATTGCTTATAGTGAAAACCACCCTTGGATGAGGGGATAGTAGACTAAAAGCTTTAGGAATCCAAACTGTAACATATAATAAGTACCCTGTATCAAGATTGATGCAGAACAAGTGACATTTGACCTTTTTAGAGAGGTTTAGAAAAAAAACCCACTTCTGGGGTCATTTGGGTGGATTTGCCATATCTCTGGAACCCATTGGTCGATGTTGGTGATTGACACCTCTTTTGAACCGTGAGAGCCAATAGAATCGAGGGGAGGTTCCTAAAACCCACCTACACGTTAACATTGAGGAATGAGAGTGATGCGTACGCAGTTTGCCCAGACTGAAAGCTATGTTACGCTCTGAAAACTGAAAACTAGGTTATAGACGTAAATATGATGATGGATTATCAGTAATCATTTCAAAGGGACACAGACACATTGGATTAACCTTCAGCAGCGTTTATCTGGGTTTTAATGCCCTTGAACTCAACTTTTGATCAGAAAACAGCAACGGTAAGACATATTTGCCGTTTTGGCTACGTAAAGTGAAGTTGTGTGTTGTTTTTGGTGCCGCGAGTTTTGGTCGCACACTCGCGCAGTGATGATACTTATACCATTGGAATCCGTGGAATCTTAGCTTTAATCTGATATCTTGTTTGTGCAGATCCGATGAAGTATAAAATATTTCTACCGTGAGTTATGTGCTAAGGGCGTTAGCACTCTTTCGCTTAGTGCTAATTCAGAGGCTCGTTAGACTTGTGTTTTTTTACGGTAAAAAAAATTCAAATTGACAGGTAGCTGAGTTTCTTCCCGTTAAGTGGGTATGACACATTCATAGTTTGTAAAATGTTAAGAAGCCCTCAGACGCTGTTTCGGCGGGGGCAACGGGCTTAACAGGTTAAATGCCTGTGAAAGCGCTCCACAGAAGTATCTACAGTAACAGCTTGTTTGTTGCAAGTTTTAAAACCTCGGCATTTTCTTATTATTACTTATTGGCAAACAAATTTAAACTAAATAATAATACACCTGTAGTACGTGTACATCACCCAATAAATGTGCCTGGCTGATGTTCAAACTGTTTTTTAGCAAAAGGAAGTCCCGCAATTATTTTTGATTAGCAGGGAGCCCACATTTAACTCTGCATTACCTCTGTGTTTGTGTAGTAGGTATTCCACGATGACCGGAGGGACTCCTGGCCCCCGATGTCCCACATCAGGAAGTGGGTGTTGTTGACGACAATCTCCTCCACGTTGCTCCCAATCGTAGGCGAGGTGTGTACCACCTCATTCATCGAACTATAACGAGTGGGGAAAGAATTAGGTTATGGGTAACACAAGCAACAAACACAAACCAATTCAATATTATAAACAGACAATTAATGAAACAGAACATTTGTAGAAGCAGGGGGGTAGAAGCAATCTTATAAAGAAAAAAGCCCTCCCACTCGTCAATCCAGGTTCAACGTTTTTAGTCAGGGATCCAAATATTACAGCATTTTATATACATACACACACACATACACAGATATATGTACACACACCGTATATATACACATGTAATACAAGCAACGTTCACAAACTCATTGATCCATTTATTTCTCATATAACGAATGGATTGAAACATTGAGACATAAGCTCGCTGTGCTGTTTGGATACTTACAACTGGTAAAGGATTGTGGTCTTGCCAGCATTGTCCAGACCCACAATGATAACTTTGTGTTCTGAAAGGCAGAAAAAAGAAGGCACTTAGAAAGAGTTCACAGAGCAATATGTTGAAAAGATGGCTTTTGGTGTGTGAGACTGCATTGAGAGAACAGCAGCTCTGTTTGTGTGCAGCTGTATCCTTCAGTACCAAAGTGTGCACACTGTAGCTTCACACATCTAGTATAACGGACACATCGTGGAGCTGTGAGCGGTGTACTTTCACAGCTACAGATGTGTTAGTGGGTCGTTTTAAAAGACTTGTACAATCAGAAGAAACCGAGCAGCAGCTGGCGAGAGGACACATATTCGCTCCACGCATACAAAGAGGCTTAACCTGAAGAAGACTAACAGGAAGTGTCAACTACCACGAATTAAAACCTTGCCGTTAAAACAAGAAAGTCAAGAAGGAAGTAAGATGTTCTTTTTCAAGGACAGGAGGCAAGATTGCACTGCATGAGGGATCTAAGTGCTGGTTGCTTTTCCATAAATCCTTTGGGGTATAATACCCAGCGTCTCTCCTTAAATCTGGAACTTAATTACGTAGCCATGTTTCAGATCCTGTGGCACAGAGGACAGATGAGGAACAAAGACTGGTTGGAGTTTTTTTAGTTGCGGACAAATGGGTTATTTAGGGAAGCTAACACATGACAGAAAGTGATCAAGCACACATTGCACCTACTGTACATGTTTCTGTTCCTTTGAAGGTTTTTAAAGTATGGCTTTTCAGACTTATCTTAAAGGTCACCTATTGTGCAAAATCCACTTGTTCCTGTCTCTTCTACATCAACATGTGTCCCCTCTTCTTCATGTCTTTCTACATCAACATGTGTCCCCTCCTCTTCATGTCTCTTCTACATCAACATGTGTCCCCTCTTCTTCATGTCTCTTCTACATCAACATGTGTCCCCTCTTCTTCATGTCTCTTCTACATCAACATGTGTCCCCTCTTCTTCATGTCTCTTCTACATCAACATGTGTCCCCTCTTCTTCATGTCTCTTCTACATCAACATGTGTCCCCTCTTCTTCATGTCTCTTCTACATCAACATGTGTCCCCTCTGTGGAAAGAGACTCTGAAAGTTTCAGGAACAAAGATTCTCTCTCTTTTTGATCCATTTCTATAAAAACCTGTCTGAAAATGAGCTGATCAGATTTTGGCCACTTTATGATGTCATAACGATGTTTTGGCTTGTGTAACCATTAGCCAATCAGCAACCAAGGTATCCCCCCCCCCCAATCAGAGACATGTTCTCTATATATCTGAGACCTATAATACATTGATGAAAAACAGTATGATAGGGGACCTTTAACACTTGGCAATTTGGAAAGTGCAATAGTCCATATCGTGATTTCAATAAACCTCCTGTTGATGGTGCATGCCCCCCCCCCCCACACACACACACACACACACACACACACACACACACACACACACACACACACACACACACACACACACACACACACACACACACACACACACACACACACACACACACACACACACACACACACACACACACACACACACACACACACACACACACACACACACACACACACACACACACACACACACACACACACACACACACACACACACACACACACACACACACACACACAGGAAAGTCCCTGTGCACAAACTAGTTTTGATTTTGTTGAATTCTCAAGTACATCAAAATGCAGCAACTGTATAGTTCTTGTTCCCAAGACAAAGGAGGGAAAGCGTTATCAATATTAAGTCTGGCTTTTTAAGTTCGGTATTGTATAATTCTATATTTGCACAGCATAACTCCTGGAGCCTGCTTCAACATAACTCATTCAGCTATATTTTACAAAAACCTACAACCTTTGTCTCCTCTTGTTCTTTGATGTAAGTTTGGAGCAGCGTTTCCGCCAGGGGGGCGTCTTGCGGTCTTTTGATGCCCTTATTCAGCTCGGAACGCCCTGAACTCGAGCCGAATGCGGCCAAAGATAATAATAATTCGAGAGAAGATCGAGTTTTTATCGCTTGAAATTACGAAAAGGAAAAAGGACAAGGACATCCCTCTGCTGGAGGGGCAAAGGAGTCTGGTGGGATTCTTTTCGCCGCCAGCAAAGCGTGTTCCTGTGACGGAAAGCGTACTGCCGGCGAGCCTTGACGGGGGGTGCTAGTGGAGCACGCGCGTGAACTGCGAGAACAGGAGCCTCGCAGCGGCGAAACTGAGGCTCCGCGGTAAACTGTGGTAACATGAAGAGTAGTTTGGGAGCCGGCTCTTCGAAACACTGGTTTGGAGCGTCTGAGCGTTGATGCCCAAAGTGTGAGGGGAATTTAGGAATGCACAAAAGCTGTTGTAATGAAAGCCTCACCTTTAAATAGCTTTTGACAATGACGTTTAATTGAAACGTGGCCGAACGCATGACCGCAGACAACACATTGAATCTGAATGATAGCATACTTCCTAACGAATCACAGCATTAGCCTGACTGTTGAGTCCGGTGTTTCGAGCTTTGCAAACTGCTACGTATAATTAGAGCAAAAATAAATACAAAATAATCTCTATCTATGTAAAACGCATTCGGAGAAACAAGTTAGAAAAAATATATAAAAAAGATATTACAATAAGGACAAAGAATACACAATATTCTAGATAAGACCGTTCTATGAAAGACCAATATATATATATTACAGCAAACCCTCCTGCCTTTCACAGATTGAGACAGTTAAGATGAATTTAACCAAATCAAATGATTCTTAAGATGCGCTCCATAACGTTCCTTCAGCTTCTTTACCGTTCCTCTCTTAAATACACAATACAGTGAAATTAAAGTAAGTCCTAGTGTGAACTTTTATTTGATTACTTAAGTTACCACATGGAATTAAGGTAGGGCTGATACAAGAGAAGCCCAAACCTCACTAAGTCTTAAGGAAGTGAAACCACCTACTCGCCAAATAGCTCAAGTTAAACCAGATGAACCCTTAACAAACACCCAAACAGCTGTGTAGGCAAGAAGCACTTCAGAAGGAAACAAAACATATTTTTGCAAACTGCATGCATAGCCACAACAAGCAGCAACACTATCTTCAGAGTGTGGAGGTCACGCTACAGTATTGTGCAGCTGGAGAAGGCAAGAAAAAAACAGCGTGTTAGGTCATGCAGGTGTGAGCAAAGCTGATTGTATGCAAGAAAAGGAACAGTAAACATCTTTAAATGTGGGCGGATCAGTGGGCTGTATGAGTTTCTCACGTTTAAAAAGAACGTCTACAACAAACGGTTCTGCATTAAATGAAAGATGCTGATAATATAATATTCAAAAGTTTAAAGCAACGCCTTTTAATTGTTTCTTTGGTCCGACCTGCAGAACAGATGGTCGATTTACTATCAAATGAGAAGAAAGTGAAGAAAGTGTGTGGAACGAGCAACAATTAGATATTTTTGTGTGAATGTTGCAATGACAATACTTTTCAAACTGATGCTGATTTGTACTGTAACTGTAAGCAAATCCATGAAAATGAGTGATCAGCCAATAAAAAAGTAATTTTTCTTCATAATCTGACCCTTATTTTATACGGCAAGTGAGAATGTGTTTGTCTCTACATTTCTAGAGATGTACCCCACCTGTCGCCCAATGAGTAGGGGATATGCTGGCGTTGTCTTCATGATCCCCTAAAACACTGAATATAATAAATGCTTTAGAAAATATAGTGTCCTGCCGGCAGCGTTCAATTCGACACCAAGTCTTTGACCATAATGTTGCGTAGGAGTTCACTACCATTGCCGTCATTTGACGCCCTTATTCAAAAAAATGTATAATTCGAGAGAGATTGAGTTTTTATCGCTTGAAATGACGAAAAGGAAAAAGGACAAGGACATCCCTCTGTTGGAGGGGCAAAGGAGTCTGGTGGGATTCTTTTCGCCACAAGCAAAGCGCGTTCCTGTGACGGAAAGTGTACTGCCGGCGAGCACACCTTACGCGCATTCACACCGCAGTACTTTTCCCACAAAGGTTCATGAGAACTTAGTTCATCAGAACTCTTTAGTTCTGATGAACTAAGTACAGATCGCGTTCACACCGGAATAAGTCCCTGAGGGAGGATTAGGCAAATGAAGCCGCTGACGTCACTTCTTCTTCTTCTGCTTTGGGTTTACTGGCAGGCCGCAAACAACTTCACGGCGTATACTGCCGCCCAAAATCCCTGGCCGGAAGTCCCCGGAGTTGGGGACTGGCTTCAGTAGAAGCTGCTGGGACTCCCAGCAGCTTCTACTGAAGCCTTCCGAGTAAATCGCCAGAACGCCGACACCTCCTCATCTCCACCGCTCCCATGTTTTATTTTGTGTTGCCATAAGTTAGTCTCGCTGCGTTTCTGCGCTGGGCTAATGTTAATGCTAATAATGCTAATAAAATGGTGGCTTCACAACACTTTTTTGTAGCTTTACGGGGCGTGGTTTGCAATCAGCCCAGCCAATCAGAAATATAGCTCTTTTCTCACAAGAGAGCCGCATGAGAGTCCCTGCTCTCTAGCAGGGACGGAAAAGGGGGTAAAAAGGTTCTCATGAATTCATTTTAGTTCCGGCTCTTTTTGGTGTGAACGCGACATTTCGGAACTATATCGGAACTAAAGTGGGAAAAGTACTCCGGTGTGAACGCGGCTCTTGGCAGGGGGGTGCTAGTGGAGCATGCGCGTGAACTGCGAGCGCCGGAGCCTCGCAGCGGCGAAACTGAGGCTCCGCGGTAAACTGTGGTAACATGAAGAGCCGTTTAGGAGCCGAAAGACTCTTCTTAGTGAGCCGAGCCAAATGATCCGGCTCTTTTTAGTGAGCCGGAATTCCCATCACTAATAGGTAAAGAGATAGTATCTATAACTTAAGGGACGGCTCAATTCAAAATTAACGTGACACGACGTGACGTCAAACCCTCCCCCCCTTGTCTGGCGGAAACATTGCTTTAAGGCCTTGTGGCACACCTGATGGCGGGTGTTATAAATTAGATTGCATAATCGTTTTTCTTCATATTTTATGTATTTTTCATTGTTTGTTCAATACTAGAAAGGTAAAAGTCCACAAATGAACTGTGATGGGATTTGTTTTCTCTCACCAGTGAAGGCAAATGTTGATTTTAAAGATGAGATTTGTTTGTTTGTGCAATGCCGAGATCTCATTCTCTAGTCGAATCTCAGGTTTAACATGAATTATAACGTTGCTATAATGGTCTGTTTGCATTGACAAGATGTGCTATTCACGCGGCACACCTGATGTTATAAAAGATATTCCATAATCGGTTTTCTTCATATTCTTTATGTATTTTTCATTGTTTGTTCAGTACTAAAAAGGTCCAAGAAGTCCCACAATTGAATTTAATATTCATTTCATTTCGTAAAGCGCTTCATGGGAGTAATTGTGGGATGATACATTTTCAAAGTATCACGATATGTATCGGTTGAGTATCGGTATCATAAAAAAGTCAACGATATGCATCCCTACTTGTAACACTTCTGATGAACATGAATAACCAAGTCTTTAACGTCTGATCACATGCCCTCCTCCCTGTGAATGAACGTCTGTTGTCCCCGTGTTGAATCAATCAACTGGGGACATGTTGGTAAGACTTCCTGAGACTGGGGATAGATCCAGGGGTTACAACAAAAGCCCTACAGACCCCACTGACATGATGGATAGAAGCTAAACAGAGAGGATCTAACAGAGCCAGGTGCTATTAATGACTAGCAAGACAAAGAAACGATCATTAGAACAGCTCTTGATGGACATTTTGGAGGATATCAAATGTTAGTTGGCCTTTTTATTATTATAACAATCAAATAATAAATCATGCAAACCATAATAGTTCCTCAGAGCCTTCTGTTTAAAATGGTCCAAGCAATAGCCAACCTCTTAGATAGTCACTGTATAACACTGATTAAAGCAGCAAGTCAGTGTTCATAATCTGTTGATTGACGTTGATCAAGTATTTGTTGCATGTTGACAGTAAACACTGGTACTCTTGATTAAATTGAACAAGTTAGTTGCCAAAGTCACTGCACCAAGATCAACAGGAGGTATAATTTAAAGTTCACCCACATCTTGTACACATGTGACACCCTAAAGGATGTCCCATGTGATCTGCTCTCGAGCCGTGACTAATTAAAACTGTATGGTGGAAATAATTCCTGTTTTAGAGAAGCCAACCCAAGTGTGCCTAGATGGGTAAACTGTACTGCTGACATTACACTGATAAGGTGATGTGGTTACAGTGCAAAGTCAATGTGATGTCACTCTGGAGTCATTCACAGATCCTTATTGGCTGTGACATTCTGCTGATGTGGCTGCTTTCAGTGTGCTGTGCTGTGTAGTCATCTCTAGTCATAATATACTGAGGGCTGCAGCGTACAGAGACTCGTGTTTCAGAGGGTTAGCACAGACCTACCTGTTTACTGATTCAGGATTAGTATCAGGTTCACATAAGCCTCCCTCCAATAAATAATCTAACACTAAGTTAATGCAGAAATGTGAGTGTAGAAAGCAGTATTCATCACTACAGAACTCAGATCCTTTACTCAAATAAAGTACAAATGATATGGTTTTAAAATAATCCCATATGAGTAAAAGTCCTGATTTTAGAGTAAAAGTAAGGTATGAGCATCAAAATATACTTAGAGTACAACACGTAGAAGTATTCATTCCGCACAATGACCCATTTCTGAATACAATTAAGTACAGAATAATTATAATTACCTGGCGTAAAAAACACAAGCTACCCTGCAGCATACACAGAGATTAAAACGAGATGCACATTTACCAGCTGTGATAAACACATTAATGCATCAATAATTATAATCAATCAAATATTATTTTGAAATGGCTAATCTGCATGATGAGTGCTTTCACTTTTGGTACTTTAAGTAGATTTCGATGCAGGACTTTTACTTGTAACAGAATATTCTTACACTCGGGTACTTCTACTTGAACTTAAGTCCGAGAGCACAAAAAACAGAATAACAAAATATTATTTAATAATATGAAAAGAGACAATATACTATGTACTTTTTACTTGAGTAAAGGATCTGAGTACTTATCCCACCTCTGTGTACTTCTCTTTAATCATAACATATGTCATATATTATTCTGAAATGGACCAATCTGCATTGTGAGTACTTTTACTTTTGGTACTTTAAGTATATTGAGGTGCCAACACTTTTGTACTTTTACTTGAGTAAGATGTTGAATGCAGGAATTTTAATGTAACAGAGTATTCCTACACTCTGGTACTTCTTCTTGTATTTAAGTACAAGATACTGAGTACTTCTTCCACCTCTGTTCACTACATTAAACCCCTGCTCACACACTGGTGAATAAAGGGCTGTTTCTGAGGCTAATATGAACGGATCAGACCTGGCTGTCACAACGGGCCTCACTTACTGACCACCATCTCATGTCCTCGACAAATGTATAATAAATGTCACTTCACCATTCTTACCTTGATGATTAAAAAGCCTCCATAGCTTCGTGAATAGTATCCCCATGGCTGACGGTTAGGTGTTTTGATGCCAGCTTGTAACGAATCCGTGGAGCTAGCTAGCGTTGATGCTAATCAGTGCTATCAACTTTACCTAGCCAGCCAGCTAGCTATCTACACACACGAAGAGCTGTCAAGGCTTTTAAGTACAACCGCCATACTCGTGTGATTTTTTCTGGATAGTTCCCCTCACGCAGGCTGGTACATTTGAGTGTGTAGGTTAATTGTCTCCCGAAAAGAAAAGCGAAACTGTAGCCGCTGAGCTAGCATCAGCTGCTGTTGTGAAGTGCGCTGCGCTAGTTAGCTGTCAACATCTGCGCATGCGTACAAGCACAATCCTATTGGGGCAAATTATGTACACACAATTGAGGTGGAAGAAGTACTCAGATTGTGAGCGTGTGTACAAGTAGCTGAAGTAAAAGTATTGGCATTCCACTAAACTTAAAGTAACACAAGTAAAAGTAAATGTACTTAGTTATTGTCCACCTCTGACAGTGTGTGAGAAGTGGTCAAATAGGTAGAAGGTGGAAGAAGTTTCCCTTAATAATACAGTTAATTATACCATACAGTTTTTACATTATAGATTGATAATGACTTTAGGAAAATGAAAACAAACACACATATAGAAATAATACTATATTATGTCCATGTTTACTAATTATTGACTACTGCAGACACAGATCATTCTAATTAGTATGTTGAACTAGTGAATGATTATGTTGTACTAAAACAATCAGTCAATACATTCATTAGTTGACCTGCAAAAATGGCAGAAATTCTCTTTAAAAAACAAATATTTTATGGTTTGATACACCAATCATATAAACACCTTTGAGTTATATAATTCAAGGAAAGCAAGACATTTGAAGGCATGGCCTTAAGCTCTGGAAAATGTCATTTTTGTAATCTTGTAATCCCACTGATTGAAAGATTTATCAATAAAAATATATATATATATATATATGTTATATTTTCTTAAGATATATGGAGCAATAAAGACAAACTGTGTGTTTATGTACAACAGCATAAGGGCAGTTTATTTCATTACAATTGTAAAATTACAGCGCACACAAATTCTCTAATCAATGCATCATTCTCACACAGGCAAGATTGAAATCTTTTAAATTGTTGCCTCAGAGTTTTGAAACAACAACAATAAAAGCTACTGTATATGGCAGATAAGAACAAAAGTCTCCTTGTTGGTCTTTCTCTTCCAGACTCTCTGAAGCACAATGAGATCTCTGGCCTAAACGAACAGGAAGGAATGTTGAAAAACTTGTGAACTTCAACAAACATTTAGTTACAAGATACATGTCATTAAAGGCTTATGATATATTGATCCTGTATCAGCTGGCAGCATACAAGTGCATTCATCTGATTAAGAACATGTCAGGAACTTCTGTTAAAGTAAAACACAAGTTGACAAATACAGCCATCCTGCTCAAGTGCTTTCAAATAGGAGTCTGTAATGCATCTCAAATTAAATACAAAGAAAAGGCTTCAGCTGAAAACATGAACATGGATGCCTGATAGATTGCTACTCAATGTTAATTTAGTTCTTCTTTACAACAAGTATATTTTTTTCTAAATCAAATGTTTGAAGGTGTATGCAAGGCTTTGAAAATAAGTAATGATTGGACTGTCATTGTCTGTACTGAAAGTGAGCATTTTAATAAATTAAAAGTTTCGGTTCGATTATTTTTGACTGTATTTACACACGGAAGCCCTCAATATAAGTCACTTGCTAAAATCTAACTCCATCTTTTCCCAAATGATTTCCAGCCAATCACATGACAGGAAACTGCTGATAAATGCATGGCACATGAGAAACATGCTGGCATGACAACTTATTATCCTGGAAGAGTTCCTTAGATCTAGTAATAAATATTTTCTTGAAACAACTAAATCCTTAATTCCTTTACCATTCAACATAGAATTGACTCCCCCTCACACGGGTGATAAACGCTACATCTGTCCGCACACTTCTAGGTCTAAATGACCTCTCATTCCTGAGGTTTGGAGCTATGAAATATGTATCCGCATGATTCCTTTTTTACATTTCTGTATTGATACGGTAAATGGCATCCCAAAATAACAAAGAGATGGCTCAGGGAGCTACCGTATGAACCCTGAAGAGCAGGGACGTGCACAGACATTTGGAGGGGCTATTGCTCTAAACTGGAAAAAGGGCCTCCCCCCCGAAAAAAAAATAAGACAAAAACGATTATTACATTAACTAATTTGAACAGTAATTCACATCATCATCTCATAACAAAATAAGCTAAGGCAAGTACTTGCATTCAGTTACTTCATTTTTAAAATGAAAACCAGGGACATTTTTTGTTTTGCGGTCCATATCTCATTAAAATATCTAATGTTAGAAACTACTAAAGAAAAAATGGGGACAATTCACTGTAGTTTGACCATTGCAGACATACTGTACTGATAAAATAGGGCTTCTATAGTTACCTTAAATAAACTCACTAATTAATGAAACCAGTTCAATACGCATTTATTCTTTATGAGCGCAGTAATATGTAAGGTATCTAATTACTTATTTAGTAACAGAGATGTTCAAATTAAAGTAGAGACATGGCAGAAATCCTACAATGGCAGTGAAGTGTTCTCCTGTGAGAGGGCGATCAAGAGAAGAGAGCGAGCGGCCCCGTCGAGGGAGTTTACTTTGCAGGCAATTACATGTAAGAAGAAGGAGAAGAAGAAAAATGAAGCTGGTGTGTTTCCCGCAGCGAGACACTACAATACTAATTGTGGGCGTATCATGGTGATTCGACCACAACAGAAAAAAAAAAAACCTATTGCTCTCTCCAGAGGGGCAGGTCAGTCAAAAAGGGGAAACGGGCCGTTGCCCGGGCAACAATAGCCCGTACCTGTGCACGTCCCTGCTGAAGAGGTCACCACAACAACATTCATGTCACTTCAAAAGCAAATGTGTGAAACTCAAAACAGATTTATTAAACTCACATCGCGGACAAACAAACTTTAAAAGATGCATTATACTCTTCTTAACCCTGCTTTTGGACGCGTGCAAACAGGTTATGTGCTGAGCATCACCTTTTGGTCCTTTGTGGCACTGTTTTGAGTCAGGAAGTGACCTGTCCTTTCTGCATGCTACTGTAACAGCTGATACACTATCACCTGCTAGCGTACTTCACATCTGGGGCGTATTCAGATTAGCTCATTTTAAAAACTTGCCCTTGTGCTACTTTCTCAACCAGTCCCTTCCCCTTGGTTCACATCACAAAGCAAGAGCAGGACTCTTACTCTCAATTGGCAGGAGCCGAGGCCCAACAGGAGAAATGAAGGTACTACACATCGACAAAGGGTTGGTACAGTCCAAATGAATGTAGTAGTTTCATCACAAATCTGCCTTTATTGTCCACATCCTATACTTTGTTTAGATTTACAGATCAGTGCCGCTGCCTGGAGTCCTGGCTGTATCCTCCTGGGGATCCTCGGTTACGATGCGGATGGTAAGCATCCTGGTAGGGGTCCTGATATTCCTCCTCCACCAGAGGGGAGTGGTCTCGGCTGTGTTGCGATCCGGAGGACAAGCGGTTTTGATTTTTCCGCGCTCGTTCGTTGTGGTAGTTCTCGTCGGCGGCCATTAGGCTGCGGCGCTCCACAGGAGAAAGGTCTGCTGTCGTGTGGTTGCTGTTGCGGTTTCTTTGAGCCTGTTTGAGGGAGAAATGGATATTTAATGAGTTGGAGTTTATTACATTTTCAACAACAAAAAAACACGTCATAGAAAACCCAAAATAGGGTTTCAAGACATTGGCAGGAAAAAATATTTTAAAGTATTTAACTAAGTCAAAATAACAGAATTAATCACATGTTAAGTATGTTTTTATAATATGTTTTTTATTTCATTTGATTTTATATTGTATAATGTACACAGTGGCCTATGTTTATATGTTTAATGTATATTTGATATCTTGTTAGATGTACCCATGTGTATTAGCTTATTATGTATATTTATAATACTGTATATTGTATATTTTCTACCTATACATGTATATTTTTTGTGTTAATGTTTATTTGTATTATTTATTTTATATTGGATAATTTGTTAGAAGTAGTTGAGTCCATTATAGTGTGTTCTAACTTATTTTGCAAATGTTTAATGTGTATTTCTTTATATTGTGTACTCAATAAAGTCACTTGATACATATTTCTACTGTTACTATATTACTATAATATTTTCAATTTTATCTTATTTCTTACTCATGTGCAATGCCTTGTTAACACGCTGCTGTGACAAACAATTTCCCAATTTGGGATCAATAAAGTATAATATAATCTAATCCAGAAGGTTGATAAAAGTTATATTTAAATGGCATTAATTGAACAAGTAAGCATACAAACACAAACTGAAAAAACTGAAAAATTGACTTTCATTAAACGTATTATGTCAATAAATTCCCATTATTGGACTTAGTTGAAAGCCATATTATTAAGATGATTAAGTTGAACTGGGGCTGATCAATTAATGGTATTTTAATCGCAATTACGATTATGGCTTGCAACGATTACAAAAATTACATAATCGAAATAAAACGATTATTTTTTTATTATTATTTATTGGTTTTTCAGTTGAATTATACTTAAAGTTCAGGGTAATCAACTGTTAAAAACAAACTGTTCAGATTTTTTTTCTCCAATAAATTGATGTTTTCAAAGTAAATGGATAATCGTTTTTAATAATCGTGATATCAATTATTGACCCAAATAATCGAGATTATGATTTTTGCCATAATTGAGCAGCCCTAGTTGAACCTTATATTTTTTTATTTAAACTTCATATATTTGCTTTCAACTACCCACATACAGTTATGTGAAATCTGTTGACATGGTACATTTAATCAAATTCATTAAAGTCAACGTTTCAGTTTTTTCAGCGCAGTAATAAATGACCAGGGATTTTAGGCTTTAAATGAACAACCGAAGTAAAGTGCATAC
Organism: Notothenia rossii; assembly: GCF_949606895.1. Taxonomy (NCBI): domain Eukaryota; kingdom Metazoa; phylum Chordata; class Actinopteri; order Perciformes; family Nototheniidae; genus Notothenia; species Notothenia rossii. Next base: position 90,678,437 of record NC_136904.1, read on the forward strand.
TAAAGAGTTTTCTACCTGGATGGCAGCAGGGTACGGAGAGAGCGCAGTGGAGCCCAGATTGCGGCCCAGCAGGGGGTTGAGAGGCGTGCTCAGTGAAGTGTGAGCGGCACGCCAGTACGCCTCCAGGTACTCTGACAGGTGTTCACACGCATCCTCCAGCTGGTTCTCATCCAGGATGATATCAAACATCTCCTAAAGGGCGGAGGGGATCAGAATCAGAATACCTTTATTAGTCCCACAGAGGGGACATTTACATTTTTACAGCAGAAAAAGAGCCAAAGACAGCTTAATGTTACCTAAGAAGCGTGCATAAAAAAGTTTTATAATTAAAAAAAGTTCAAAATACATATCCTGTAACAGTTCTGAGGATTTAGCAGCCAGGTATATATTGCACAGTTATTAATGGCATATGTATATATATTGCACATATTACACATAGTTGGTTGGTATTTTAACATCAAGGGGTGTTATAGTCTGTGTTATTGTGTGTGTGGGGGGGGGGGGGTCTACCAGGGAGGGAAAGAGGGAGGAAAGTAGAGTCTCACATCTTGTAAAAGTTAGGAGTTGCTGCTTAATTCTGGATATAAAAGTTTGAAGTTGACTCACAGAAGGACACTGTGATAGTTTCTCCGCTGCAACAATCTGCACGTTCAGGTGTTTGCTTTGAGATTTCCCTCTTGATTTGATCAGCCGCTGGAGGACCTGTGGAAAGCAAATATACATTAGGACATAGATGTTAAAGTCAAGATTCAAGACTCCAGGCTTTATTGTCATGTGCACATTAGCTACAGTGTAGATGGTAATGACAAACGTAGGTCACAGTCTCCTCCAACAGTGCAACATATATATAGGACATATTGTATGAATATTCTTAGCATTGCATTTGATATTGAGGTAATCCAAAACTGAAAGTAATCAGGTTACATTACTTTTATATTTTGATACTCGGATTAGGTTATTGATTACATTTGTTTACAGGTTGCCAGTAATTGTTTTTCTTTTTTTGGATGGTTGGTATCTAAGCCTGCGATCCTACCTTAAGTGAGGACACTTTAACGTGGACGATGATGGGTGCTAATGACGTCTTGATGAGCTGTGCAGGATGGTTAATGGTGTCTGCGTCCAACACCACCAGCTGTAGAGACCGGGCCAGCTCAAAGATCCTCTCTATCTCACTCTGGACCTCCGCTGCATAAACACAACAACAATATAGCAGGAAAACATTTAAACTATGAGTTATAACAGTCATTTCATGCTGTGGCATGCAGTATATTAAAGAGGCCATATTCTGCTCATTTTCAGGTGTATATCAGTATGTAGTGTCTCTACTTTAAAGAGTCCTCTCCTGCTGATGTTCAGGTGCATATCAGTATGTAGTGTCTCTACTTTAAAGAGTCCTCTCCTGCTGATGTTCAGATGTATATCAGTATGTAGTGTCTCTACTTTAAAGAGTCCTCTCCTGCTGATGTTCAGGTGTATATCAGTATGTAGTGTCTCTACTTTAAAGAGTCCTCTCCTGCTGATGTTCAGGTGTATATCAGTATGTAGTGTCTCTACTTTAAAGAGTCCTCTCCTGCTGATGTTCAGGTGTATATTAATATGTAGTGTCTCTACTTTAAAGAGTCCTCTCCTGCTGATGTTCAGGTGTATATCAGTATGTAGTGTCTCTTCTTTAAAGAGTCCTCTCCTGCTGATGTTCAGGTGTATATCAGTATGTAGTGTCTCTACTTTAAAGAGTCCTCTCCTGCTGATGTTCAGGTGTATATCAGTATGTAGTGTCTCTTCTTTAAAGAGTCCTCTCCTGCTGATGTTCAGGTGTATATCAGTATTTAGTGTCTCTACTTTAAAGAGTCCTCTCCTGCTGATGTTCAGGTGTATATCAGTATGTAGTGTCTCTATTTTAAAGAGTCCTCTCCTGCTGATGTTCAGGTGTATATCAGTATGTAGTGTCTCTACTTTAAAGAGTCCTCTCCTGCTGATGTTCAGGTGTATATCAGTATGTAGTGTCTCTACTTTAAAGAGTCCTCTCCTGCTGATGTTCAGGTGTATATCAGTATGTAGTGTCTCTATTTTAAAGAGTCCTCTCCTGCTGATGTTCAGGTGTATATCAGTATGTAGTGTCTCTACTTTAAAGAGTCCTCTCCTGCTGATGTTCAGGTGTATATCAGTATGTAGTGTCTCTATTTTAAAGAGTCCTCTCCTGCTGATGTTCAGGTGTATATCAGTATGTAGTGTCTCTACTTTAAAGAGTCCTCTCCTGCTGATGTTCAGGTGTATATCAGTACGTAGTGTCTCTACTTTAGTGTCTCTACTTTAAAGAGTCCTCTCCTGCTGATGTTCAGGTGTATATCAGTATGTAGTGTCTCTACTTTAAAGAGTCTTCTCCTGCTGATGTGCAGGTGTATATCAGTATGTAGTGTCTCTACTTTAAAGAGTCCTCTCCTGCTGATGTTCAGGTGTATATCAGTATGTAGTGTTCTCGTACTTTAAAGAGTCCTCTCCTGCTGATGTTCAGGTGTATATCAGTATGTAGTGTCTCTACATGTCTCCATGCTTTAATGTTCAAAAAGCTCTTTATGTTTCTCATACTGCCTGTGCTGCAGTACCTCTTTTCACCCTCTGTCTGAAACCAGAGCCCAGTCTGCTCTGGTTGGTT